>NC_082687.1:15306320-15622279 GCF_949987515.2 Delphinus delphis
ATTGATTTAAAACAAAACAAAACAAAGCACAAGATTTTGACAGTCACAACCATAGAGAATGAATATTACAGAGAAAGGCACAAGTATGCACACTTGCACCAAATTTGGAAGTACCCACTTATTAAATGACAAATATTTTTAGCAGCTAGAGCATAGAGTGGTTACATGTTCACTGTGGGGTCAGAGTAGATGTGACAAGAAAATAGGAGAAGACAGTAAAAAACTGAGAGTACTACTAAGGATATGGAAATTATTATGTAATTATATAGGCCAAGAAAAATCATCATTAGATTTTCAACCGAGATGTATTTGAAAGACAGGAGGTTGAATCTGAATAACTTGTTGAAATGAGAGGTGGATCAATGAAAGGAGCGATAGAAGATTCTAAATGTTTTATTTTGAGGACTAGAAATCTCATATTACCATTTTCTGAGAAGAAAAGAAAACACAGGCACAGAATTCAGCTTATGGGAATGGAACATTAAAGAGATTTTAATCCCTTTCAATGAAATAATTCATAGGTTTAATTAAATGTCTAAATTTTTAAAAACAGCATTTAACGTAATTCTATTCAGAAATTAGTAAGTGGAATTTTTACAAAATTGTGGACAAAGCATTTTTATTCAATTTACTTCCTTCAAATACCAAGGTATTTTGGTTCTATAATTAAATTATAATGAAAATAATATTATGTATATAAAATATTTATAGTGATATAAAAAAACATATTTCAAACTAAAATTTACTCTCAATATATTTAAGTTTCATATACAAAAACACTTTTCAAAAATTTTCAAAATCCTAACAGCAACTAGCTTTTTATCTTATCAGATATAGCTATTTCTTTCTCTATTTTAAACAAACTGACCACCTGTCATTTCCACTATTTTCAGGTTCAAAACAGTTATTCCTCTTGGTATATTGTGTATAGTAAGCTCATTCTCCACTGCCCTTTAACTTTATTTATTTTCTCCTAGGGTAGTATTTTCTGTAGATACTGCTATGTCAGTTGAAAGAATCATTTTTCCCCTGGCAGGTTTTTGTGGCTCTGTCAAACAGGGTGAACCTTTAGGAGGTTTGAATATAAATAATAGGTCTAGATATAAACTATGGTTAATCAGGTAATTAGATAAGAAATAATACTCATAAAACCACATGCTAAGGGGACATGGGATATGACTAAATAAATATACTAATATTTTGGATTATACTGAGTTATGCCAGGGCAAACTTTCTTTTTTGGTCACCATTATTTTCTCCTCATTCCATACAGTAATTTCTGTTTCTTAGGAGGCACTCAATACATATTCATAGAAATTAAGTGTGAATTTTTTGCCCTTAATATTTTTTGTTGATTGCTTCCCCTTTATTTCTCTATGTCCTTCTGCTTCCACTTTATTTCTCTACATCCTTCTTTCTCTCCTTTTTCTTGCTTTTTCTTTCTGACTTTACCTTTCTGTATTGTTCTCACCAACTGAGTGAACACCACCTTTTGCACCTTATTTTATGAGTTTCTGAATTATCTCATAAGGACATACAAACCCCCAAACATGGGCTACTAAACACTAGCCCAAGAAACAGGTATTAGATACAGACATAAAAAAAAATCTGACAAACAGAAAAGTGATGAAGAAAAGCAGGGGAAAAGAAATCACAAGAAAATAAGAAAATGAAAAATGAAGAAGAAATGAAGCAAGGAAGGGATGGGAAAGGAATGAAGAGACGAGAGCAACATCTAGAAACACACACATAGAAGAGCATGAGAGATGAACTGATGGTGACAGAGCCTGAAGCAAAAAAAATAAAATAACAACCAGCAACAACTGACTCAGAGGTCAATGTTTCATAATATCCTGAGATACAGCAACTTGCCTATTCCTGAGATGTACAAAAGAACTAATGATAAGTCAGAAATGGGCAAAAGGAATGCCATCTATTTTTTAAAATATTTTGGGTTTTGTATTATAGCAAAACTTCTAAATTTTGAGTCAAGTTCACCATGAATGACAGATAGTTTCTACCTAGGACATAAAATATAAATCAGGGGTATCGAATATAATAAGTGTTCTCTAGATCTAAAATAAGTAAATGCCAACACATTACAATCGTAATAGCACTGTCTCCACCAAGAGGTAGGAAGCACAGTGCCTGAGAGTCCTCTTCAGTTCCTGAAAGCAGCATATTCCAGCACAAGGGATACTGCTCTGGCCCATATATCTGGTGTTTCAAAAAGGCTTCTGGCTTTGAATGAAACCCAGGCAGGAAAGGGTTCTGTAGTAGGTTTCCCATTCATATACCTTTCCTGTGGCATGCTTATTCAAGAATTGTGCCCAACTTTTACTAGTTTTTGCCTTAAAAATATCGAATTGTGGGATTCCTTCGTCATGTGCTCTAGACACAATCCTTCGTCATATAGTCTGGGCTTATTTTCTTAACCATGTCTTCTGATAAGCAGATTTTTCTGTCAAACTTATTATGGTTTGTTTTTGTTATTGCTTTCAGTATCAAGGTATATTTTGGCCACTCCCAAGTTGTGATAATATTCTCCCCTTTCTTTTCTAAAAGTTTCACGGCTTTTAACTTTTATACATAAATCTATGATTAGTTTTTTATACACTTTGAGGTAGAAAATAATTGTGTTTTTCTTTTCCATATCAATATACTTTTGTTCTAGCACCACTTCTTGAAAAGACTTTGCATTCCTTATTGATTGTTATACCCTCAATGAACTTACCATTCTTTGGTAATATTCTTTGTCTTAGAGTCAGTTTTGTCTCTCATTAATACAGAAACTCTAAATTTTCTGCTCTTTATTTTCAATTTACCACACCTAATTTTTGCCCATTTTTCACTCCTTCCTTTCCTTTTAGGTTATCAATTTCTTATTAATATTTAATTTTAATTCATAATAAGTTTCTATACCTCTCTGAAACATTTTTAATGGTTTCTCTGGCGATTACAGTATGCAACCAAAATTTATCAGTTAACTTAGAATTATTAATGTACTACTTCATGTACAATGCAAGAAGCTTGCAACCTTATAGTTTTAATTACTCCTGACTTAAGTTCTACTTTAGTCATATAGTGTACTTATTTATAAATCCCACAACACATCATTTTGCTTTAAAAAGTTATCTATGTCTTTAAAAATTAAAAGATGGAAAAAGTATACAGTCATATGTTTATCCACATATTTACCATTTCTAGTACTCTGCCTTTCTTCTTGTAGATTACAGTTTCCATATGTTGACATTTCCCTCAGCCTAATGATCATTTTTAGCATTTCTTGAAGTACAGGATCCCCTTGCACTAATTCCTTCAATTTTTATTTATCTGAAATTGTCATTTGGCCTTTGGGTCTTGACAGTTTTTTAAGATATCAAATTCTTGGTTCACAGAATTAAAAAAAAAATTTTAAGGCACTTTAAAGATGTAATTCCCTTGTTTTTCCTTTATTGCTTCTGATGAGAAGTCAACGATCATGTGTATGCTTCCTCTCATATTTAATATGCTTTTGATTCTTTTTTCTATCTGCTCCCAAGTTTTTCATTCTCTCTGTTTTTCTGCAATTTTACCATACTGCTCTTACATGCTTGACATTGTATTTGAGGTATTGTAGATAGTTTAGATTTACTTATCTTCCTCTGAAGCGTATTGATTTCTCTTCAAATAGATGGTTAATTTGGCTGGATTCAAACTCCAAACTTGTTTGTCCTGCATTTCTCTTAGGCCCTCACTCTTTTTTGCGGTACGCGGGCCTCTCACTGCTGTGGCCTCTCCCGTTGTGGAGCACAGGCTCCGGACGCACAGGCTCAGTGGCCATGACTCACGGGCCCAGCTGCTCCGCGGCATGTGGGATCTTCCCGGACCGGGGCACGAACCCGTGTCCCCTGCATCGGCAGGAGGATTCTCAACCACTGCGCCACCAGGGAAGCCCCTAGGCCCTCACTCTTGATTTGCAATTCTTGGCATCTTGACCACTCACATCCCGGGCAAAGGTAAAATGGAGATTTTGTGGGCTCCCTCTTCGGTGGCTTCTTCCCTTTAGGATAACCCCTCCCCCAACACAGACATTCCAGACACTACAGCGCTGCACTACTTCATCCTCTGATTCTTCAAGTCAGTATGGTTGTGGTTCCTTTTGAGTTGTAGTCACTCTACACCCAACAGACTGACAGTGACTCTGATGAAAAGTCATAGAAACATAAATTTCACCCAGCATAGTTCTCTTCTTTCAAGGGTCAGCTCTTCTCTGGTTTTGGACAGGTATTGTTTTTCCTTGAGTGTTTTCAAATGGTTGACTTGAAAAATGTTTTGTACAGATTTAATCATTACTATCTGCAGGAAGGTTGGTTTGACATAAGCTAATCTGCCATTTCCAGAAGCAAAATCTTGAATTTAGCTTTGGCTCCCTCTGTCCCTTGTATCTACTATCTTTTTTCCCCCATGTTCCTCATTTCACTGTCTTTTTGTTTATATTAGGGAGAACATGTTTTCCATATCTGTGATTTTTGTTTCTGCAGTACTGCTTCTACGTTGTAGGCACACAAGATACCTCTTCCATATCCTTCTTTATTTTGTTGAATTCCAGATTAACCCATAAAAATTGTAAAATTTCTTTTATAAACAGGTATAACTTAACATCTATTCTAAGAATTGCTTTGGTGTTGGTAGGCAAAGAGGGACCTCATAATGCTCCTGTAGGGAATATGAAGTCTTCTCATACTCAGCAACAAAGGGAAATATGAGGCTTTTAGTCATAAATGAGCAACTATTAAAAATGCTATTTCAATTTAGTATTAGTAATATATATATTAAAGGTGTTCAAGTGTTAAATATCTGGGATTATAATTGAGCTTGCCATAGTTCTTCAAGAAAATAAAGCATGGGGCTTCCCTGGTGGCGCAGTGGTTGGGAGTCCGCCTGCTGATGCATGGGACGCAGGTTCGTGCCCCGGTCTGGGAGGATCCTACATGCCGCGGAGCGGCTGGGCCCGTGAGCCATGGCCGCTGGGCCTGCGCGTCCGGAGCTTGTGCTCCGCAGAGGGAGAGGCCACAACAGTGAGAGAGGCCCGCGTACCGCAAAAAGAAAAGAGAGTATTAAGAATATTTTTTGGTTTAGACTTTACATTTTTAAATATGTAAATTTAAAATGTGGTAAATATGAAGGCTGATTTTCTCTTCAAAATGAGGGTCAATGATACCTTTTCCTCCTAGCCATATGAATCATCCATAATCCATTTCCAATGATTGAATTTCTTTTGATAGTTCTACTATCATTGTGTTGGATTTCCTAACTTTTTAACCATTCTCATTCAAGGCAAGACTTTTTCGGACTGGCTATATTTTTTTTAAAGATGTTTGTCCCTACTCACTATCCTTTGGGTGATACAAGATTCTCATTCAAACAAATTTTAGGAGCATAGGTTTAAATAATTACTCTTGTTCAGTCTGCCTACAAATATTCCTCTAATTTAGCTCTCCAAGTTTAAAAACTATCCCTACTTTCATTAACTGTGTTTTTTTTGTTGTTCAGTTAGCATAATGTAATATATCAGGAACTGAGGTCCCCATCATGAAATATTGGGCTGGCCAAAAAGTTCATTCAGGTTTTTCCATAAGATGTTGCAGAAAAACCTGAATGAACTTTTTGGCCAACACAATATTAATTACCAGGACTACTCCTATTCTAACCCTGGTCTTAATGGTAAGTGTACAACTTCCAAAGTCTCCCACAAAACCACTGTTTCCATTTTCTAATTCCTTATCCATATTCTGTGGTCACTGCAGACCACGAATAGATGTAGACAGGTGCTGGTAAAGGATGAAGTGCAGACAGTAGAGGTACCTGGACCAGTGAAACCAGTGCCTCTAAAGAGAAGTTTTCTTATCTTTATGTTCCTTACAATGCTGAGTTTTGCAGAATATGATGGGAAATGAAATATGTTGTAGACCTCTTTGATTAGCATATTTGATTTAAGCATCAATATTTATACTGAACAATAATTGTTTCCACCTTCTTCTCTCTTATAGATGTTAAAATAATTCCCCATATGCTAGCACCACATAGAAGCTTATTATCGTCTTTTGCTGTATTATTTCATGAATTTTAATGGTGGGATGGGAAGAACTATGACTAGGATTTAAGCCTAAAATACTGGATGTATTCCTGTTGAAACATCATCTCTTAGAAATAAAAGTTTCATCTAGAGTAGAGAACAAAATAAGGCATCTAAAATGTCATTTAATATGTAGACGGAATAGAAATATGAAATTTTGGGATTCAACTGTAAACCAGAAACCAGATATCCAAATGTATATATTTTTTTCTCAATACAAAGCAACTTATCCTAATATCAGCATCCTATTTTTAAAATGTCAGTCAAAACTAAAAACTGTCTAAGGAAAGTAGGATTTTTAAAACCAAATAAAGTTTTTTTAAAGTACTATGTGACAGCTAAAAAAAAGTGTCAATATGAGAAAAGAAAAATAAAATTTTCTTAAGAGTAGAAGAGTCCCTAGGCCATTCTTTGTATTTCCATCTTTCACATTAAGCATAGCTTAGAAGTTTATATCTACATGAGAACAGCCTGACACAGTTCACAATATTTGGGTTAAGTCCACACTTCATTCTTAACCAAAAAAAAAAAAAAAAAAAACTATGTGCCAAGAATGAGAGGTACCTATGATGATTTGGGCAATTTAAAGTGCACCTTTTCTTGAGGCCTGAGGTACTTAGTCCTGGACACATACAACATACTAAAATTTAGTTTGAGTAAAGGGATATGCAAGTGAAAGGATTTTGCAAAAGAGGATTGAACTTGGAAAACAGGAACAAGCAAGTGAAATGTCAGGTAGATCATTTTTTAATGAGTGGAAGTTGAGGAATTAAAAATTTCTTTCTTTTAAACTGTATCTTTGGTCACCCTTGAGAATGTCTTCTGGGAAGGATAGCTGCTCTCCAAAATGAAGATCACAGATTTAGAAAATAAAGATTAGACCATTGTCCAATGCTCACTTATTTCCTGAAAGTGAAAGGGAAGTTATTGAGTAAAAGATAAACTTCCTTTCTTTTCTTTTAAACAAAATGGAACTTATGTTTCTTTGGATGGTTTGATGTTTTCATATCAGTAAAACTGCTTATGCTTGGTTTATATTTGAAGACTGAAATGAAACAAGTTAAAGGTACAAAAATGGTAATGCTTCTTAAAGTCCAGATATCGTGATGAATTTAATAACACTTCATCAAATGTTTTACACTCCATTGGTATTTGAACTTTGTAGTACATTTTCTAATTTTCTCTATCCTCGTTCTCTTTATTCAACATTCTTTCAAGTTTTTCTTTAGCACTAGTTCTTTTCTTTAGTGGCAGTTCTTGATTTGTTGTCTTGTCTCCAGCCTACTACATACAAATCTGTATTGCTACGGTCAACAACGAAATGACTGTTTTCTTGATCTCTAAACCTTTCAGACCTGTACTTGAGAACAAGTATTAATTTCCCCTTCCCTGATAGTGAACATCTAGACAGATCTGAACAAACCAAAGAAGAAAATCCCTAAGCACCCTTCCTCTCTTCCCAATTCTGGCTTCCAGTCTTATTCGATATACTTTTGGTAATTAGCACTTTACTGCTGAGATTTACAATACATTTTTTAATACTTTCAAATGTATAAATATCTAATTCCTTTATAATTTTGGAAACATAATTTAGGAACTTAAGTTTAAAGGAAATTTCAAATGAAAATTGTAACATCTATTTATAAAATGAACACATAGCAAAGATTTTATTAACTCATTAATAAATGAAGGAACAAGTAAGAAGTTAACTGGTCCAAAGAAGAATATAAGGAATATATTTATAGATCCGGAATATTGAAATGGGCTTGCAAACAGGTGTGAAACTGACTTGTAATTCAGTTGGGAAGGAACCAAATTGAACCTCCACATGACAAATTTCTTTGCATACCTATAAATGTGATTATTTTGCATTGCTATCATTTATCTACAATTTACAAAGTTGCAAGTAGCTTAAAAGCAAAGAAAGGCACAGAATCCCTATAGGATCAGATAAATTGGAAGTGTATGTTATAAAGAATGCAGTTTTCCATTGGAAACACTTTTATTCCAATGTCATAAATATTTCTTTCATAAAGATTAAGCATATTGATTACCTTTACACACTGTTTTTTTTCCTCTTTACTGAGATATACTTGATAAATAAAAATTGTATATATTTAAGGTTTACAGCTTGATATTTTGATATAAGTATACATTGTAAAATAATTATCACAATCAAGCTAATTAATATATCCATCACCTCACACAGTTATTGTCTTACCCTCCCTTTCTTCCTTCCTCCCTTTCTCTCTTTCTTTCAAGATACTTAAGCTCTACACTCTTAGCAAATTTCAAGCGTACAATACATTAGTGCTCCAGAACTTATTCATCTTGCATAACTGATACTTTGCATCCTTTGATAAGCATCTCCCTATTTTGCCCTTCCTTCAGTTTCTGGCAAGCACCATTCTAGTCTCATTATCCTTTAATGAGTTGGACCATTTTAGATTCCACATATCAGTGAGATCATGAAGTATTTGTCATTCTGTGTCTGGCTTATCTCACTTAGCATAATGTTCTCCAGGTTCATCTGTGTTGTTGCAAATGGCAGGATTTCCTTCTTTTTTAAGGCCAAATAATATTCCATTCTTTCTTTTTATCTATCTATCTGCCACATTTTCTTTATTCGTTCATCCAGTGACAGGCATTTAGGTTGTTTTTATATCTTGGCTAATGTGAATAATGCTGCAATAAACATGGGAATGCAGATATCTCTTCAAGATAGTGCTTTCATTTTCTTTGGATACATAGTCAGAAGTGCGATTGCTGGATCATATAGCAGTTTCTTTTTTAGTTTTTTGAGGAACCTCCATACCGTTTTCTATAAAGCCTGTATGAATGTACATTTCCATCAACAGTGTACAAGAGTTATAAGACAGACCCCTGAATAGCAGCTGGAAAAATGGGGGCGGTAGTGTGAGGTCCAAACCCTTTGCTCCTCAGGGAGGAACTGCAATTTGGGGGTTCCCTCCTGATCGTATGGTACTGTGCCAGGGATGGAGTTTATGACAAGATTGAGTCTCAGCTTTTCCTACCAGTCTATGTGGGTGTTTTTTCCCTTGCCCAGCATACAGGAATCTCTCAACCAGTTTCTGGATTTCACAAAAAGGGAACTGATGCTTGTGTAGCTGCTAAATCGGTGGTCTGTGGGGAGAAAGAGCATCTGGAGCTTCCTATTCCGCCATCTTGCTGATGTTCACAACTTGACTAGTTCTAAAATATATTCTCCAAATGAGAATAGAAATATTCCTTATGTTTTTATAAAACAAACAACGATAAAACTGAATAGTTATGAATAAAGGAATTTCTTTTGTGCATGAAATACATTTTGTCATTTGATATTAGGAAACAGCATATATGTATCATATATATATACAGATATATATATATATATACATATAAATATATATATTAGGCTAAGATTACAAGATTAACACATGTTCAGGTCATATTAATAAATGAAAAATGGTTGTATTATTTTATGCAAGTACTCAGCAATTGTGTTGCCACAGGATTTGGTTCTTAGAAATAAAAAAAGCTGTATCAGTCCTGAATGTATCAATTCTGAGATGTTATGTCTGAGCTTCTTTTCTCATGCATGATAAAACACTCATTTCTTAGATGAAGCATAGACTCATTATATGTACTCTCCACTTTGCTCTATTAATACTCTCACTTTGCTATCATGTATAATAAAACAGCTGTTGTAAAACATAAGTCAGATAATATCTGAAGGAAATAAAGAAGAGACTTGAAAGAAGGCTTTCGTTAGCTTTGCAAAACGTTATTCATCATATATCTGTACTATTATAAGTTTAGGTTTTCATTCCTTTTGTTTGATTTAATTATTTTGGATAAAATGTCAAGATAGTAGGCAAGTCTTTTATTTGATTTTTTCCTTTTTTCTTTCCCCCTTATAGTGCATCACTGCATACAACATAATTTCATCTTCAGGCCAGCATGACAGCTGAAAACAGTGGACAGCTAACATATGTAGGAGTATTTCTTCTACATAGGATGAACACTATCAACAGATTATAACCGACCTACTTTTAGCAAAAGAGGAAAAAAATCAATTTTTAAAAACAAAGTTCTGAGTTCCCTGAAAACTGGGCATTTGTGCCCTATGGTTTACAAGCAAAGAGCCTAAAAGCCATTTTACTGACTTTTATGACAATGCATTTACATAGAGCCTGAGAAGGACTATTCACTCTTTTGCAAGACAAACAAAACAAAACAAAACAAAAACTGCACAATTAAAGGGATATGGGCATAGGACTGCATGAACCTTGGGGGATCTGAGTACCTAAAAAGATAAAAAACATATAAATAAAAGTGGTGAGCTGGACTAACTGAAGTAGAAACTCCTGCTTGGCAGTTGGTTGAAAACAGAAGTCCTTAGAAAGCAAGTGGGGAATAAGAAAGGGATTAGTAATAGCAACCAAAACAAACAAACAAAAAATTCCTCAATGAAAATACAGTCATTGTCACCACAGGTCTTAGTAAACTACATCATTTTGTATTCCCCAATTCTACCTTCGTCCTGCTCTTTGGTGAAGGAAAGGAAAAAAGCAATACTCTAGGGTTTTATTGCTTCAAATGACCCAGTTCATCATGAGGTGATCTACCACTGTGTTAAATATGTGTTATATTTTGCCACAAACTGACCCTTCAGAGAACATTTAAAAGAGTTTCTAACCCTAAACTTTAACTGCACATGTTCACTTGTTCAAAAGTGCTTTGTTCAGTTTAAATAAAAACATGTTGTTTGCAATGGTTTTAAGCATGTTGTGCTAAATTAACAGAGGTAATACAAATATGCATTTAAAAATAATTTTTTGGCACAAACAAATTTACCTGAAACATTTAAGTAGGATTATACCGCCTATATTTCATTTGCCTAAGTTTTACTACAAAATTTGAGATATTTGCCTTATAAAAATGAGAATTGAATTGCCTCTAGTTGTAACATGAGAAATAGACTAAACCAGAAAGGACTGTAACTGCAGCAAAGTTAAATATCACAAATGCACAGCCAGAACAGCTGGGAGTAAAATATGATGACTTTTAGGAAGGTAATGTCTAAGACGATATGGTGATCAAACTGTAATATGGAAACTTTAGAACTGGGTTTTTTAAATGACAGAAATTCTCTGATTGTTATGTATATTTAGGTTATATGATATATGATACCTGGAACACTCCCTTGTTGTTCATTATGTCTTTATGGCCCATCAGGATATATAGATCTCTGTAGTAGAGAAATTCCACAATTCTCAAAGTGGGCTTCTGTTCTAAATGAAACCATTGATTTAAATACAAGTGAAGTCAACCAACTGCAAAGAACAGGATCCATTTTAGTAATATGAGAAAGAGTTCCACAGATTGGTTGTGTTTATTGTCAGTTATATGATATTCATTTTATAAATTATTTAAAAAACAAAGATTGATCACATTGCAAGGCCCTCTGATTCACCAGCAGAACTGCTGTTTGTTTCTACATACCACATTCTTAATTTATTACAGTCATCATTGCTAATAAGTAATTTATTTGAATTATACAGGTAGATAAAAATTTATTCATATTACACCTTGTCAGTTCCCTAGTTCCTAATTAAAAATACTATATATATTTATATATAAATACATATGTCACCAAATTATAGTTTTAAATAAGATGTGGATTTTCAAACTAATAAATGGATATACTTTTAAGGTAGCCTATTAATATGATTGTAATTATTTCCCAGTATTTATTATGTGCTTATGGTTATATCTATAAGTAAAATATAACTAAAATGTGCTTTTCTGTGTAAGCCATTACAAGTTTACAAGCAGAGCCTCAATTTGTTCAAACTAACATGGCCAGTAAGAGCAAAACTAGGAAAAGCATCTTGGTTCTGATAACCCAATCCACTATTTTTTCAAATGTTATTTTCTAATTTCTTTATTATTGAGTACTATAGAGCAAGATTTTAATTTTCATCACTGACAAGGAGAAATTTTTAAAAATTAGTCTCCAACCATATCATATTTCAATCTATTCAACTTTCCTACTCATTTAAGATGTACTAAGAAACAAATTATACTGGCTAGTGTTACTAAAACACTAATATTCAATATTAAATACCATGTATATCAAACTCACTTTATTATATAATAATTGCAACAATTAGTTAATGGAGCTGTTATAGGTAGTGTCCTGAACAATTCCTATGTAATGCCCTATCTAAATCTCAAGTGTCCTATAAATAAGTAGCTTTATTATTATTTTATAAGTGAGAAAACTGAGGCAATATAGATTAAGTAACTTTTCTGATAACTTTCATCTAGTAAGCAACAGAGTCACATTTGAATCCCAAAGACTAGGAATGGATTACCAAAAAATAATAAAAAGTAAAAAAAAAAAAAACCCAAACAAAAAAAGTACTAACTTCTGCTGTTAGCATCTCCCTTTACTAATGAATCATGATAGAAAGAAATGTCCACTTCCCACTAAGGACATGCTAAGCTCACAAGCATTTTGCTATTATTACATTTGCCATTTATAGAAAGTGTCCATGATACTAAACCATAATATCTGTAAACTATTACCATTATTGCATTTATATTTTGGGTTAAACTGTTGACATGTTCAAAAGTTATAAACATCAATAATCATGTTGCAGGATGATAATTACTGAGCTGGCAGCAACACTTCCATGTGGCCATGGGTACTGGGAGAGGGTCTGAAGTACAGTATAAAATTCCTGCAACATAGGATGGGCTGGATGTTAAATATTAAAGGGCAAAAATAAGGTGGGATAATGAAAACAAAGAAGCCTAGTGTCCAAGGTAACTCTTGGCATGTCAATATATCATAAGCAGATTGTCCCCCTAAGACTAGGTTCAAGGAATTGTCCATCACAATTCAGAATTGTCTGAAACAAATTTACAAAAATACTTTATTCTTCCTGGTAACTAAATTAACCAGAAAACTTAACATTGTGAATAAATGACAATTTTCACTATAACTGAAATGGGAATAGATCAGGGTAAAATCTAATGCCCTGGACTAAAATCTAATGCCCTGCACTATATTTTTCTTTGTTTTGACTTTGTGGTAATAAAAAATAGCTGAAAACACTTTTCTCTATCCACTTGCAGATTGTGTGAAGTTGCTTCACACTCTTCTAGGATATAGTTAGTTTCCCTAGCATGTACGTTTGTTTTAAAATTTATTTATTGTATTTAAAAAATTTTCATCCATCTAGTATTTTTACTTCTTTAAAAATAATATACCTTAAAAATGAAATTATAACTCCAAAAGACATGTTGCCTCAGTATATGAATTTTACTCTGGGCAGTGAGTCCAAGATAAACAAATGCTATGGAAGATGCTTTTGATTAGAAAACAATGCATCCTTGGTGCTTTACTTTCCTTCAGAATAAATGACATATATTGCTGAGAACAGACCTCTGCAATCTATCTAAAGAAGAAGCTGTGAAATTGTTCAGTAGTCAAGAAAGATCTGTGATAATGAGCTACTGACAACTCTGCATGTAGAATAGACTGGAATCTACTTGGTAAATTGTACTTTTAGTATAGCAACATTATCTGAGTCCATTTTTAAAAGCATCTAAAACAAATAAATACTCAAGAACGTATGTTTATCTTTTTAAGATCAAAGCTTAGCTTATCTGAACAATTCAGACTGATTTATTTTCTATATATTCTACTTTCTTGACTGAATACACTTAATATTTAAATTTCACTTGGCTCATCAGAGACACCATTATAAGCAAGACTGTCTTAAGATAATAATGATCTCAAGGGATCTTAAGAGGCAGTTTAGGCCCTAAATGGACTCACTGGGTCTTCTAAAGAAATATATTATGCACTAGTGAATGCAAATATGCTTACTGATCTTTTATACCCAAACACTACAATAGGTTCAGAGGGGATTAGAATATGAATAAAAATTCGCCCTTAATAAATTTATATAGCATTTTAAATGATATAAGATTTCAACATAAGCAGAAAACAATATACAAAATATTACTTCAAGAAATCATAAATAAGCAATAACTACAGTTGAGAATAAGAGGTGACTTGAGCTGAAGTGCAGAAAGGAAGGAAAACTCAGAAATATAGTTTTAGGTATCAAAACTATGCAAATGAATGGATTGCCACGATAAAGAATGTAGAGAGTAGCATATCAGAAGGAAAATAAAAACCCATAGGATCAACTTAAAGAATGAGGACATGGGGAATACTTGTACACAGAAGAAATTATATAGAGTTGATATATAGAGGACTTGAACAATAAAAGGTCATGGAAGTCAATGAAGAATATTTGAAAGAGGAAACAGAAGTCAATAGTATTTAATGCTATAGAGAATTCTAGATAAATGGAGTCTGGAAATGGGCACTTTGATGATTAGAAAGAGCTTAGGAAACTTCAACTTTTATTAAGGTGACTGGAGTGGCATGCAACATACCAAGTATTACTTAGAAATGGGGAAGTGGAAATGTAAGAGATAGATGAATTTTACTTCTGAATTTAATATTGTCCATCACCTTAACAAGCTGTAATTTAAGATAAGGATGGTAAGACTAACATATTAGTAGGTTTATTGTGAGAGTTACGTGGAGAATTGAGATAACAAGAAAAATGTGTGAGGTGGTTGATAAATACCAATGAATCTCTGTTACTGACTGACATACCTTCCATCATGACAATGGCATTTTTAAAGTTAGGTTTTGCCAAAATTGCAGGTGTCTTTATTCAAAATCTCAAGGGTGTGAAGTGCTCTCTTGAAAATCTTTTGACGTAAGATTTGTAATCTATGTTTGTCTTCAAAGGGTAATAATAATTTTCTGTGTGTTCCTGTTGTTGTTTATACATATATTTATAGTTTTTTTTAATTTCTGAAGGAGATTTATGTAGGTTTTTAATTATGAGAGGGCGAGTTTGAAGATCTATAAGAGTAAAGAAATGCAAAATAACATGAGGTCTCTAAAGGGGAACACAGGATAAAGGAAGAATTCACTTTGTGAGTTGACAGGCATGTGGCAGACTCCTTTCACTTTAGGCAAAAAGAAAGAAGAAAACTTGTTTCCAATAACACCCTAGATTCTTTTTCCATATGGCTTCTTATTATTCTGCCATTTCTCATAACCACTTTTAAAATAATCCAATAATCTAATCATGGTCCTTATCACATTGCTTTTCCTATTACTCTCAGCAGATATCCTTGTCTTTTATTTCTCACAGAACTAAGTTTCCTGCCTGTATTAGTCAGCTACTGCTACATAACAAAACACCCCCAAAACACAGTGGCTGGGAGCAGTAAACATTTATTCTCATGCTCATAGGTCTACAGGTCAGCTAGAGTGGCTCTCAGGATTAATTGTAATTGCTTTACTTTAGTCTGCATAGGTTGGCTGGGACTACCCTGTCCCATATGTCTACGCTGGCAGTGCAGGGGTTACCTGTGCTATGGTTTTCTCATCACAGAGGTCAGAAGCTCCAAGAGAGTGCACAGAAAGATGTGATGCGTCTTAAGGTCTGTTCTTGGATTTTTGCACTGTGTTATTTCCATTGCCATTTCAATTGACCAAAGCAAGTCTCATGGCCAAATCTAAAACCAATGCATTGAGAAGAATACTGTGCCCATAGTGAGAAGTAGGGAGGAGTGAATATTTGCTGAACAATCATCTAACAATCAGAATCTACCCTCTTCTTTAGAAATATTCCACATGTTCTCTTGCACACAAAACACAGGTACTCCTAAGACCACTAATAGACTTATCTGTCACAATGGTATCAGACTTTAAGACAAGAATCTCATCGTCTGCATCATGTCCAGATGCAGATTCTCTTGACCTGAAGATTTATGAACCAAAGAGACAAGCCATTTACTCTCCACCTACCTAAGTTACAATGGTGAAACAAACAAGGATATCCACAATAAATATTTTCATTCCACAATGAGAAGTATAAGAGGCAGAATTATAGTTAATAGTCCACAAGAAGCCTAATTCCTGCTGGGCAAATGTTTCCAGATGCCCCTATCTTTGATTTAATTCCACATTTGCTCCCTGAGAGTGGCTACCCATTCTCCATTGATCACTACCACGCTTGGTGCTACCCTCTGGGAGGCCCTTCTTTATCTTTAATCCTCCCTAGCTACTTTTGAAGCAGTACTGCTTGGTGGATAAACGGTTTTCTCAGACTGCTTCTTGTCTGTACAAAGGTGGTGGCTCTGAGGTATTTTTACATTGAAAGACTATCTCATTTGCTCTAGGCTGGGAGTGATTTTGTTAATATAGGTTT
The DNA here is from genome assembly GCF_949987515.2 of Delphinus delphis. NCBI lineage: Eukaryota > Metazoa > Chordata > Mammalia > Artiodactyla > Delphinidae > Delphinus > Delphinus delphis. The sequence continues at coordinate 15,322,758 of NC_082687.1, forward strand.
CTGTAAGCTGTGGATTTCTCATGTGTTTCATGGCAGAGAATTCCAACAGTCAAAAGGCAGAACCACAAGGGTTTGGACTTTTGCTGTCGTTTGTTTGTCTGTTTGGGCATGCTGCTCTTTCTCTTTAAATATAATTATAGTTGATTTTACTTATCTGGCTTCTATAGGACCACACCCTTGTGCTTTCTAGGGGCTCTTTGTCCAGCTCAATAAATGAAGTTTAATTCACTTGAAGATCTTCATAAAGGGTGTTACATTCTTATCTAGTGCTCTGGATTTTTGTCTTTTTTCCTGAATCTATGTTGTAATGTTTTATGCCTATGATTTTAACCCTGCAATTTCTAGTTTCTCTATATTCCTTCCAAGTATGATTTAAAACTGCACAGCTCTTTACTGGACTCATTTTTTCCCTCTGTAGTATCTTACCAAATGCAACTAGCCATTTATGCTATGAAAACTTTCTTGCCCAATACTACAGTTTCCTTATTTTTTTTTGTCTTCCAAGTTACCAAAGGCAAATGTTTTACCAGATGTTTTTCCATTACATACCACAGCTCACTATTATCCATTCTCCAATAAGAGTTTCCTTGTTAACTATTAGCCAGTCTCAAAGCCAGTGTGACCCATTCTAAGTCATCCCCATTCTTAGTCACCAATTAATTTATTACTTAGCTATTGTTACATAAAATTCAGTGGCATACAACAATAACTATTCTCAATGTGAATTCTTATTTATTCTCAAAAACTATTTATCTCCAGAGGTGTTCATGTTGGTTGGAGGACTCTGCTCCATCTGCTTTATTTCGGGGCTCAGGCTAGAGGAGCAGAAGCTATGTGGGGTATGATCTTCATAGTGGAGGTCGAAAGTTCTCCGAGAGTTGAGGAAAAACACTTTATAAATCTTAAGACCTACATTTGGAACTCGTGTCCTGCCTCCAGTGTTGAAAGTGTCTGTCATATGGGGAAACCCCAAATCAATAAGGTATGTAAACAGACTCTGCCTACAGCAGGGCAGGAAACATAGTGACTATTTGCTGAACAATAATTCAAACATTCACACTGCCTCACCTACTCTCATGTTCCCAGATCCTTGTCCATTTCCTTCTTTCAGCTATCACAGTGGGATAAGTGCCTTCCATCTTTACTCTGGTTCTATCCACATTCTGCCCTTTCAAGGATACCACTGTCATCATGCCATCTTTGTAATAGTTTCACTACCTTCTTTGACAGCAATTTCAGGCTTAACCCTAGTTTTGAAGTAACCTTCAGTTAAAAGTTCTCCCTTGGCACTATATCCCCTCTGATTGATTTCAGCTCTTGAAACCTATACCAACTATCCCCACCTCCCTGCCAAAGACACACACACAAAACACGGATACACATATGTACAAACAATACTACGAGTTCCTTTTATTTAGGGACCATATTTTACTCCTATTTTTTTATAAATCCAAGTCCATGTACATATATGTCACATAATAACTGATAAATGTTAAGCAAGTGAATAAGAGTTGAATAAGATTATGTGCTATTTTATAGTTGAATAGTGGAATGTAAGGTGGGGAAAATTTTTCTATCCACTCTCACAGTCAAAATGCTTTCATTTCTTGTTAATGTCTTTGCCACTTAGCAGGTAAACTCAGTTTTGATTTACTTATTTTAATCAGCTGTGAGTCAGAGTGCTTGATCACTGAGCCTATTAAGCTCACATGAGATGTGGGACTCAGTGGCTAACAGCTCTTATGAGAAAAGGTTGTATATGTGGCATGAGCAGAAATCCTTGAACTCTGTGACACATGATTGGCTGTAGTCTCTGTGAAGGTAGGGTGAGGTCTGTGGTTTTCACCATTCTATCCAGCACGTATCAAATAGTAAATGCTAAATGAGTGAGTAAATGAATGAATGAATGATCCTGGGTGATTTCCTTCTTCCAAATAATATGATTATCAGATGAGTGTCCTCTGCATCTATGTGGGATTATTGTGTATATTTTTTATTCAGGCATAAAACACACTACAAATATGAAACATTAGGCTCTCTTTCAAATTATATTCACTATAAAACTATAAGATAGGAAATAATTTAGGAAGTTAAAATTGGAAATGGGTTGTATTTTTTCTTAAAAAAATTTATTTTTGAACAGATGTTTGTTAACCAGCTTTTACTGCATTGAAATATAGTTCCCTGCACTATATTGGCAATACCAACTGCCACTAATAAGTTGGGGCATGAACTTCGTTTATTAGCATTTTGAAATAAAAATGAGAAACCTATAAGAAAAAGAAAAAGAATAACTATAATATTTCTCTTTTAACTTGTGCAAATGCAGGTTGAAAGGAGAAACTTTGGTTCACTTATCAGACAAATTAATCATAACCTCCTCTACAACAAGTACATATCTTGCCCCATTATTGCTTTACAATAAAATATAAAAGAGCAATTGAATGTCAAGATACTCCCCACTGGGGCAAACAAATTTTTTCTCTTTTCAATTTCCATGGACAATATTGCTGATGTTCTTCAATAGATGTTCACTTATCAGAAAAAGTCAGCATTAGAAATTGGAAGCTGATTGGAAATTCACAAGAAAAATAACAGAAATTTATCTTCATAAATCACATTACTTCATCAAAATCATTGCACACAAAAAGCATTAAAGGAGGGACCTTCAAGATGGAGGAGGAGTAAGATGTGGAGATCACCTTCCTCCCCACAAATACATGAAAAATACATTTACATGTGGAACAACTTCTACAGAACACCTACTGAACGCTAGCAGAAGACCTCAGACTTCCCAAAAGTGGCTAACAGGGTCTTGGTGCTCCAGCGGGGTGTCAGTCCTGAGCCTCTGAGGTGGGAGAGCCGAGTTCAGGACATTGGTCCAAAAGAGATTTCTCCGCCCCCATAATATCAAACAGCAAAAGCTCTCCCAGAGATCTCCATCTTAATGCTAAAAAACACCTCCACTCAACAACTAGCAAGCTACAGTGCTGGACACCCCATGCCAAACAACTAGCAAGACAGGAACACAACATCACCAATTAGAAGAGAGGCTGCCTAAAATCATAGTAAGTTCACAGACACCCCAAAACACACCACTGGACATGGTCCTCCTCACCAGAAAGACACAATCCAGCCTAATCCAACAAAACACAGGCACCAGTCCCCTCCACCAGGAAGCCTACACAAGCCACTGAACAAACCTTACCCACTGGGGGCAGACATCAAAAACAACAGGAACTACGAACTTGCAGCCTGTGAAAAGGAGACCCCACACACAGTAAGTTAAGCAAAATGAGAAGACAGAGAAATACACAGCAGAAGAAGGAGAAAGGTAAAAGCCCACAAGAATAAACAAATGAAGAGAAAATAGGCAGTCTGCCTGAAAAAGAATTCAGAGTAATCATAGTAAAGATGATCCACAATCTTGGAAATACAATGGAGAAAATACAAGAAATGTTTAAGAAGGACCTAGCAGAACTAAAGAGCAAACAAACAATGATGAACATGAATGAATGAATGAAATTTAACATTCTCTAGAAGGAATCAATAGCAGAATAACTGAAGTAGAAGAGCAGATAAGTGACCTGGAAGATAAGATAGTGGAAATAACTACCACAGAGCAGAATAAAGAAAAAAATAATAAAAATTGAGGACAGTCTCAGAGATCTGTGGGACAACATTAAATGAACCAACGATCGAATAATAGGGGTCCCAGAAGAAGAAGAGAGAAAGAAAGGCACTGAGAACATACTGGAAGAGATTATAGTTGAAAACTTTCCTAATATGGGAAAGGAAATAGTCAATCAAGTCCAGGAAGCACAGAGAGTCCCATACAGGAAAAATGCAAGGAGAAACATGCCAAGACACATATTAATCAAACTATCAAACATTAAATACAAAGAAAAAATATTAAAAGCAGCAAGGGAAAAACAACAAATAACATACAAGGGAATCCCCATAAGGTTAACAGCTAATCCTTCAGCAAAAACTCTGCAAGCCAGAACAGAGTGGCAGGACATAGTTAAAGTGAAGAAAGGGAAAAACATACAACCAAGATTACTCTACCCAGCAAGGATCTCATTCAGATTCGACAAAGAAGTCAAAACCTTTACAGACAAGCAAAAGCTACGAGAATTCAACACCACCAAACCAGTTTTACAACAAATGCTAAAGGAACTTCTCTAGGCAGGGAACACAAGACAAGGAAAAGACTCACAATAAGAAACCTAAAACAATTAAGAAAATGGTAATAGGAACATACATATTGATAATCACCTTAAATGTAAATAGATTAAATGCTCCCACCAAAAGACACAGACTGCATGAATGGATACAAAAACAAGACCCATATATATGCTGTCTACAAGAGACCCTCTTCAGACCTAGGGACACATACAAACTGAAAGTGAGGGGATAGAAAAAGATATTCCATGCAAATAGAAATCAAAAGAAAGCTGGAGTAGCAATTCTCATATCAGACAGAATAAACTTTAAAACAAAGACTATTATAAGAGACAAAGAAGGACACTACATAATGATCAAGGGATCGATCCAAGAAGAAGATATAACAATTGTAAATATTTATACAGCCAACATAGGAGCACCTCAATACATAAGGCAAATGCTAACTGCCATAAAAGGGGAAATTGACAGTAACACAATCATAGTAGGGGACTTTAACACCCCACTTTCGCCAATGGAAAGATCATGCAAAATGAAAATAAGTAAGGAAACACAAGCTTTAAATGCCATATTAAATAAGATGGACTTAACTGATATTTATAGGACATTCAACCAAAAACAACAGAATACACTTTCTTCTCAAGTGCTCACGGAACATTCTCCAGGATAGATCATACCTTGGGTCACAAATCAAGCCTTGGTAAATTTAAGAAAATTCAAATCTTATCAAGTATCTTTTCTGACCACAACACCATGAGTTTAGATATCAATTACAGGAAAAAATAAGTAAAAAATACAAACACATGGAGGCTAAACAATACACTACTTAGTAACCAAGAGATCACTGAAGAAATCAAAAAATACCTAGAAACAAATGACAATGAAAACACAACGACCCAAAATGTATGGGATGCAGCAAAAGCAGTTCTAAGACGGAAGTTTATAGCAATACAATCCTACCTGAAGAAACAGGAAACATCTCAAATAAACAACCTAACCTTACACCTAAAGCAGTTAGAAGAACAAACTCCAAAGTTAACAGAAGGAAAGAAACCATAAAGATCAGATCAGAAATAAATGAAAAAGAAAGGAGGGAAACAATAGCAAAGATCATTAAAACTAAAACTGGGTTCTTTGAGAAGATAATCAAAACTGATAAACCATTAGCCAGACTCATCAAGAAAAAAGGGAAGAAGACCCAAATCAATAGAATTAGAAATGAAAAAGAAGACGTAACAACCAACACTGCAGAAATACAAAGGATCATGAGAGATTACTACAAGCAACTATATGCTAATAAAATGGACAACCTGGAAGAAATGGACAAATTCTCAGAAAAGATCAACCTTCTGAGACTGAACCAGGAAGAAACAGAAAATATAAACAGACCAATCGCAAGCACTGAAATTGAAACTGTGACTAAAAATCTTCCTAGAAACAAAAGTCCAGGACCAGATGGCTTCACAGGTGAATTCTATCAACCGTGTAGAGAAAAGCTAACACCTATCCTTCTCAAACTCTTCCAAAATATAGCAGAGGGAGGAACACACCCAAACTTATTCTACGAGGCCACTGTCACCCTGATACCAAAACCAGACAAAGATGTCACAAAAAAAGAAAACTACAGGCCAATATCACTGATGAACATAGAGGGTTCAACAGCCACTACGGAGAACAGTACGGAGGTTCTTTAAGAAACTATAAATAGAACTAGCATATGACCAGCAATCCCACTCTTGGGCCTATACACTGAGAAAAGCATAATTCAAAAAGAGTCATGTACCACAATGTTCACTGCAGCACTATTTACAATAGCCAGGACACGGAAGCAACCTAAGTGTCCATCGACAGATGAATGGATAAAGAAGATGTGGCACATATATACATGGAATATAACTCAGCCATAAAAAGAAACAAAACTGAGTTATTTGCAGTGAGGTGGATGGACCTAGAGCCTGTCATACAGAGTGAAGTAAGTCAGAAAGAGAAAGACAAATACCATATGCTAACACATATATATGGAATCTAAAAAAAAAAAAAAGTTCTGAAGAACCTAGGGGCAGGGCAGGAATAAAGACACCGATGTAGAGAATGGACTTGAGGACACGGGGAGGGGGAAGGGTAAGCTGGAACGAAGTGAGAGAGTGGCATGGACATACACTACCAAATGTAAAATAGATAGCTACTGGGAAGCAGCTGCATAGCACAGGGAGATCAGGTCAGTGTTTTGTGACCACTAGAGTGGTGTGATAGGGAGGGAGGGAGGGAGACGCAAGAGGGAGGAGAAATGGGGATATGTGTATATGTATAGCTGCTTCACTTTGTTATAAAGCAGAAACTAACACACCATTGTAAAGCAATTATACTCCAATAAAGATGTTAAAAAAAAAAGCATTAAGAATCTCTATTGTAACTCAAATCACATTTCTAAAAGACTTTCCAAAGATTTGTTTCAGTTTTGACCTACACACACACACACACACACACACACAGCTAACATAATTGGGGGACTTCTTAAGGATTTAAACATAGATCAGTGCACAATAGGGTTGTGTGTTTTCCAGCATATAATAAATAGATAATTATTTTGTGTCAGAGGATGGAATTTAGTTTTTACAACAAAGAGAATTTCATGAAATAATCAGTTTTGAACTACATTTTTAAAGGAAGTGAATGAAGAAAAAAATGATTGTCACAGAAAACTTTTCCCCAAATTAAAAGTACAATATATCGAGGTTTAATGTAAAAAGTATAGAGGCTAAAATTATGTATTAAAATATTTAAAATAATATTTCCATCCAAAGGAGGATATACACATTACTACTGAATAAAAAGTATTAATCTTAATACATATACTGAATTGCCTTAAAATCTAAACTCTCAAAAACTTGGAATCAAAGTTTTCAAAGAGGATGATTTGAAAATCCTAACAGACAGAATCAGCTGGCTGCGTAGTGAAAATCTAACTGAAAACACAAACTAGTGGGAAGGGATCTAACTTTTATCGAAAGCCTGCTATATACTAGGTATCTAGTGATTTTCTGTGAATTATTTGATTTGGTACTCACAACAGGTGAAGTAGGATCAATTATCCTCAGTTTACAAATGAGAAAACTGAGGCTCAGAATATAAAGCTTAAAAGATCTGAACTCTCACATATAAATAACAGAGGCAAGACTGAAACCAAAGAACTCTGTGACTCCAGAGGTTTTCCTTTTCAGCAACGTATTTTCTCCCTGATAATATATTTTGCCTTGCATAAATCTCAATAGCAGTAAGAGCAATAAGAAATGTTCACCATCAAAGTCCTTAATTTTCCCTGTGTATTGGCTGGACAGCTAACTAATGAGAGATGTGTTGCAGACGTCAGGGCGTAGACCTTTTAGAGAGAACCAGAAACACAAGCTAGACATAAAGATATAAATAGATGTTTGGGAATATTTATATGCATACAGCAGTTGAAAATATGTGTTTCGAATGTAAGCCCCCCACAGGACAGACAGATGGCTGGGCCTGAGAGATAATGATGAATAAGGCAGGAGAAAGATTATTCAGAATAAGGAATATTAAAAGTTTAGCACTCAAAAATAATAATAATAAAGGAAAAGTGGAGAAGGAAACATTATCGAAGTTAGACATTGCAAGAAGTTCTTCCACAAAGAGAAGTACTATCTATGGAACCACTTTATATTTTTATCATTTGCTTGAAATTGTAGGGGAACAGGTTGCAGTTCTTGTCCCCAAGCTCTGATAATGTGGATTAGTAGTGAGAAAGTATAAGGGTAGATGTTTTCCCTTTTTTCCTCCCCATCCAGATTGAGGGCAGAGGCAGACAATTATCTCACTATCCCTCAGGGTAAGGAGCCCTGCAGAGTTGAATCAACTCTATACAGTGGTCTCCAATTCCATCACCCACCCTACATCGGATTTACAAGTGTGAACGGGCAGCCTGATAAAACCACTAAGATCTAGAATCTTAGAGCCAGGGAGAGACATTCCAGTCTTTATATCACAGTGTTTGTGTGTGTTCTTGTCATTTCAGGTCTCCAAAAAAAAAAAATCCCCTTATATTCCCACTACCTCAATATTGTTTTTGCATCAATATGCTTCCAAATACACTTATCTTGTCTATGGATTGAGATATCAACTCTATGGGAATGAATCACAAAATTAAATCTCTTAAGCATGAAGAACATATCTCTATATGCACACTGGATATTCTTGTCTCATATTCAGCATGTGTAAAATGTGGTCCAGAATTTCAAGCTTACAGCATCCTAGCTATATGAAATCAAATTACCTAACTCCCCTGTGCCTCAATTCCCTCATCTCTAAAACTGGAATAAAATAACCTTTCCTTGTACAGTTGTCCTAGAACCAAATGGACTGTTACATATAATAGATGTGCTTCACACAGTGACTGGCATACGATAGATATTCAGTAAACTATACATTTTTACCTCTGCAAATGTTCTGTTCTTTCTCTTTCACCATTTTTATAGTCAGGGTAAACTGACCAAGCTGTCATAAAAGCAACCCATAATCATAGTCAATTTACACATGAAAAAGTTCATATCTCACTTAATTTGTGATGAGGATTGGATGACATTCTACGGTTGCTTCTATCCATCAAGTGACTTAGGATTCTAGTCTCTAAGTGATTCAGCCACCTCAGCTCTAGATCTCTGTTATCAAGGTCAGGGAAGAAAGATCCAGAGAGCTGCAAACCACTTAAGTTATTCTTTTCTCAGGAGGGACACACATTATTTCTGCTCACAGCTCATTGACAAGAAGCAACTAGATTATCTTACTTTACGGCAAGAGGTATGGTCAGTACGGGAACAAACATAGATATCTGGTGAGTATGAAATATCTGTGCCACAATTAAGAAACTACCATTAACCCAGTGAGCCAAGATGGCAATCTTGAACTTATTGCTGACACCTCCCCTTTCTTCTTTATCTATATAATTTCTCCAACTAAGTCCTCTTATTTCCCTCCCTTTAATGTCTCTGAGATGAGCTTCCTCATCTCCACTTCTGCTTCTGCTCCAGGGGACATAGATTCTTACATGGCATTCTATCTCATGTCTGACTCCAGCTGTCTGCACTATAATCTACCCTCCTCAGTACTTCCAGAGTTACCATTATAAATATACGACTATGGGGTTTCTTGGTATAAGACTTCTGTTTTCTTATATTTCCTGTAAGCAGTCTCCTTCTGAATATTAATGGTTTTGCAAGATAGGAAAGAAATCCCTGGGTGTTCTGATACAAGCAATTAAATGCTTTGGCTTGTAAGTGATACATCTCGATATCCATTCACAACTCGCTTGTCAACACTGCCTTAAAGGTCCTTAAAAATCTAAAAATCCTAACTATCTTGGCCTATTTTCTGTTCACTATTATTGTGACCTCTGCATCCTAGTTTTTTTTAAATTAATTTCAACAAATATTTATTGTACACATACTATGGGTCAGGGATCATATACTTTCACATGAACATTCATCTTTTCATGCTTTACTCATGTTCTTATCGCCTTAAATAATATATTTCCCTTCTCATATAATACCACAAGAAGTCTTTAAGGCGGGCTTCCCTGGTGGCGCAGTGGTTGAGAGTCCGCCTGCCGATGCAGGGGACACGGGTTCGTGCTCTGGTCCGGGAAGATCCCACATGCCGCGGAGCGGCTGGGCCCGTGAGCCATGGCTGCTAAGCCTGCACGTCCGGAGCCTGTGCTCCGCAATGGGAGAGGCCACAACAGTGAGAGGCCCGCGTACCGCAAAAAAAAAAAAAAAAAAATCTTTAAGGCATGATTTAAATTTCCCCATGTAGAAGTACTTAAATATCCATTCTATACCCACCCAAAGCTAAATTAATTCCAGAGCATGTTGTTCATTTCTTGGTATAGTGTTAATACCTGAATTACTATAGCTGTTGAATAGTTTATCATACACTATAGACTGCTGGCCCCTTAAGGGTGAAGAACTGATATAATTCATCTTTGCATCCCCAGAACGTGGCACAAATTATGTACTTAAAGTTGTGAATTGAACTAAAAGTTTGGCAACAGTTCTATAGAGTAAATGCTTGAGGGAACACTTCAAAATTCAAGTGCTAATTCTAAAGCTTTCCCACAATTAGGCTTCCACTCCATAAATCACTACCACGTAAGTAAACTGTGGCAGATGCATTGGCTCAGGCAGTTCAATAGCCATTCCGACCTCTTTCTAATATGCTTTCTTGTAATGCAGATGCTGAACTACTAAAACAGAACAAAACAAGAATATAAAATTCCTTGTTATGATTTAGATTCCCCAAATCAGACACACTTGAAAAGATTTGAATTCAAAACTCAATTAAGTGTAAAAAGAAGCAGGGCACAAGGTATCCATTGGGGGGGGTGTGTGTGTGTGTGTGTGTGTGTGTGTGTGTGTGTGTTGTGTATGTGTAGTATAGCACAGGTGTTGTGATTATGAAGCAAGCAGTTGTAGTACTGATTTCTTGATTCAACAGGAAGTTTCCTGATCATGGAGGGAACAGCAGTCCTTGGAAACCCAGTTCTATTGTTGGTTTGGAGGTTATTCTTGCATCTTAACCTAGAGTCTGTTCCTACTGCCTCCCAATAGTTCAGTAAAAAATTAAATTTATTATAATACATTATTTTATTTGTATGCCAGCTCGAGTGAGTTCTGTCTCTGCTGTTAAACCTTAGCTAATACAACAGTGTGTGCCTGGTAATAAGCCTCAAGGAAATGGGCATCTGGTATTGAATGTCTGACCTGGTTGTGTTTGAAGACAAAGAGGATCCTGCTAACATCAGAGTACAGAACACTGTTATTCCATCATATGCTATGTCAAAGCAACAAATTAAATGATTATCTGCAGTCTCCCAGCAGAAAGTGTTTATTGAAGCAAAGTATTTGATAAGCTGATTAGCTGCTGCACTATATCCTTATGACAAAAATGCCAAAATTTCCATGTTATAACATAGAAGAAGGAATTCTAACACCTCAAAGATTTAACAATGTTGGTGTGGCTTAATCATACATAATTCATTTATACATTCATTAAGTGCGACGCCCTGAGAGAGTCCAAAGGAGATTCCTTTCACCAAATCATTGAAAAATCCATTGGTAAGGAAAGCCATAGCATTCTATTTGCTATTCTTTATAATATGATAATGAGAATTGTCTTGATATGGCTTCAGATTTTAATAAGTATGATGAGATCTAAGAATCCAGAGGCCAAGTGGATATATTTAATAGACAGAAGCAAGGGTATCATGGTTTTCATAATAGTTAAAGTTACCAGAATTTTTGACTAATTGCTCATAGACTACCAAAGATTAACATAGGTGGGGAGCCCACTAAGGCCTTACTTTAATTTTTAGGCTTATAAATACAATCTTCATAACTACAAGTTTTATGTCATATTTATTATAAAGAGTGCACTACTTATAACCAAAAATATTCTATAATATGAAGTAAAAGTAAAACTGAGGCTCTAGAAGTCTCTGAATCCAGTGCATCCATCTCTACAGCACTGGCCCCCTCTTCAAGCCACATTTGCACATGCTCACTTAGAGAGTTCCCTATGACCACTTGACTGTGAATGAAAAAAAAAGAGCCGCGTTTACAAACGGCCCTTCATTATATGCTAGAAATAGTTAAAAGTGTGCCTGTAATGCAGAAGCAGTCTATTGACTGGAAAGGAGAGTGGAGAAGGTACTGTCATTTGGCAAAAATTCTAATGATACCTATGGTTGTCACATTGCATGGAAGAAGAACTGGCTGCAAGTATGAGTCAACGTTTATTCAAGAACAGAGGGTAACAGGTTAGCCAGATGGTCAGTGAATTAGAAATATATATATATATATATATATATATATATATATATATATATATATATATAAACAGGTAGGTCACCAAGAGTTTGGGGGAAGAGGTATGTTTATGAACTCAAAATAGACTGAAAATGAGAGGATATAAGCTTCTCTTGGTAGGAGAAGCTCTCAGGTGAATAAGACAGCATTATTATGATGTTACATGGCCTCTTTTCCTAGGTATCTCATGTATACTTAAAAGGTTTAGGGCAAAAAGTGATCATGTTGGTAGGAATAAAGATTATGAACGAGGGCATGCCGACTTCTTTTCTCTTCTCAAAGCTTATTTGGCTAAGCCACTTAATCTGCCCAATGCCAGCAGCAAGGAGCAACACTGAGGTCTCCAAATAACAGTGTATCTCTAGGGGACCAGTTAGTAACTTGGGGCATGTCAAATATGGAAGGTTTTCTTATTTGAAGAGACATTTATTCTAGTTCATTCTTCTCTGCATGCCAGCAATGCCACTATAATCTTACTGAATGTCTTATTCAACACCAGGATACTCTACCTCTCAATGAATGAACTTGTTTTCCAGCCAAAGCAGTGAGGCAATTGGTTTACACTCAGAGAACTGACTAATCTAACTCTATCACCTGGAAGTAACTGGTGAAATGGGCTCTTAAAGACTCTGCTTTTTGCACTACTTAGAAACAACCCTTTGAAAGTATGACATCCTAGAGGAGACAGAATATTCTACAAATCAGTGACAAATATACGAGGCTGGACTAATTCTCCCATAGTTAGAACACATGGAACTAGAATATGTGGGTAAATTAGAAGTAATATTTCTATTATACCTAATGACTAACTCAACAATATATTTTCTTCTTTTCCTTGCATCACAAAGTTCTATTGGTTTAGAGTTCTCAGCTAAACGCTTCCACCAGATAAAACAACAGTAATGTCACTGAGATCACCCCCTGGTCATTTTGGGCTCCTCATGCTGCTACACCAACAGCCCCCAAAAGGGGAATAATACAGTATTATCTAGGATGACTGGTTCTGCTTATCAAGGGCAAATGGGTTTGTTTTAACACAACAGGAGTAAGGAGGAGTATTTCATGTACTGCCATTCCAGTGTTATTAGTTAATGGAACGCTGGAGTAACCACACACATGCAGGAGCATCAAGGGTTAGATCCTCTAGGAATACAGTTTTGAGCCACCCCAACATGTAAAGAATCCTGAAGAGCAGAGGTAGTAACTGTGAACAAAGGAAATAAAGAATGGGTGGTGGAAGAAACAAACTGAAAATCTTATTATCTTATGCAAATATAGAGACTAAAGAAGCTACCCATATATGCTTCCTATATGCTTTTATGTTAACCAGATATCTTTTGTTTCTCTCTCCCTTTGTCCAACTATCTTAGTAGAATATATCAGTTTTATCTTTATCCCCTAAGTAAATATACTGGCTTCATCATTTTAAATGATTTAGAGAAGGAATGAACATCATGCAGAATGTGCCTTTTCAGTAAAATTTGGATACTACTTCATTTGCATGAAGGACATTTATATTTATTAGGAAGGCACCTGTTGTACAGTTATTGTTGCTTAGAAATTTAAGTATGGAAGTAGGTTACTGAGTAGCAATTGTTGGACTGCACAATTGGACTGCACACAATATTGACTTGATAATGAATGATCCATTCTGTCTTCTATGAAAATTCCTCTGCAGAAAGGGCTCAAAAGCTTAAGAAATTAATTTTTTATTCTTCTTTGAACCTAGAATTTCAAAAGTGATCTAGGTACTGCAAGTCAGGTAGATTTGAGCAAAACTCGCATTAGAACTAAATTACGTGGGAAAAAGAGTAGGGCTTGAGGCATCCATTTTGCACACGAGCATTATAGCAGAGGTAATGAGGAGCTGTAGCAGGGACTTCCTGATGCTCAACGTAGCATTCTTACCAATCACAGAGGGAACAGCAGCTTTCCTGGCAGCCTAGTTCTGGAGCATATTTTTAAGTAGCAGTTCCTGAAAGATCAGGCTAGAGACTGTTTTTTCAGCCCATCCCAAACTTTTGTAAGCATTTAATGCTCAGCAACAAATCCCTTTCTGCTAATATAAAACAGAGTGGATTCTCTTCTCTTCAACTGAATCATATCATAAATTGAATATTGAATACTGACTGCAGTCATCTCAACCCAGAAAAAAGATATATAGAATCAATGATGTTGTTAATTAAAATATATTTTCAAACAACCACAATATAGCCTTATATTGAACTTTAAAAATTGCTGATAGTCTTTTTTATGACTAACAGAAAACCCACCAGGAATAAAATAATGACATTCGTGGGATGTGAGCTATTGTTTTTTGAGTGCTGCCTCTGTGTCAAAGCATGAAACTAGACACATAAATACTATGAGGTAGAAAAACTGTCCTTGTTTTATGGATACGAAATCTCAAAGTCAAAGAGCTTCAGTAGAGTTCCAAAGCCACACAGCAAGAAAGGCAGACTTATTACAAAGTAGGTCTCTGTCTCTGAAGTCCATGGTCTTCCCTTGTATCACAAATATTTTTTTCTTTCCTCCATTTTTGCTATGTGTCATTACTATGTTTAAACCTATAGAATATAAACTGTAAACTCTTAAAACAGACCTGGCAGAGCCAGGGTTTTACTTTGAGTTTCTACCACCCAATGTTCTCATTGTATTCGCCTCCAGTTTAAAATACCTCAATTAAATAAAACCTAAACATATACATAGCAAAAAAAAAAAAAAATCACGTTTATGCCTGACAATGTTTATAAAGCCTATGGGGATATAGTGTACTACAGGAAGTTTGTATAAATCTATACTTACAATATTGAGTGGAATTTTAATGCTTTGCATGGCAGATTATGGACATAATTTAATTCTGTGATAACCTAGAGGTATGTTTTCTTTCTTTTTGTTTTCCTGGTTTGGGAGAAACTAAACAAACTGCCTTCTGCCTCAGAAGGTTTTCACAAGTAAGAGACACCTTTATTCAGCCTCTGTCCACTGCTATCCTGTTCAGACCCTTTGTGTCTGACCACAGCCTGCTCTTCCTCCCTACTCATACCCCTGTGTCAGACAAACTGACGCTATCATTTTCACTGAGTCTAACTTTTGTTTGCCTGCTTCTGAGATTTTACTAAGGCTTTTCATCCTTACTGTCTATCGCATTTTTTTTTTTTTTTGCCCGTTCAAACGCTATCCATACTACAGAAAAGGTAACATGATTCCTCAATCTGAAATCTTAAAGGAGTTCCTAGTTGCCATTTATTTGGCAATGAATCATATACTATGTCTTTGGCACGTTCTCACTTCTAAATTTATATAGTCCTTGTACTGTCAAAAAAACTTTTCAAACTAGTTATGGGTGGGTGTTTTATTCATCCACCCTTTTAGGATATGTACAGGAATTAAGTGACCAAACAACACTTCAAAAAATCTAATGTAGGGCTTCCCTGGTGGTGCAGTGGTTGAAAGTCCGCCTGCTGATGCAGGGACCACGGGTTCGTGCCCCGGTCCGGGAAGATCCCACATGCCGCGGAGCAGCTAGGCCCGTGAGCCATGGCCGCTGAGCCTGCGCATCCGGAGCCTGTGCTCCGCAACGGGAGAGGCCACAACAGTGAGAGGCCCGTGTACCGCAAAAAAAAAAAAAAAAAAAAAAAACCTAATGTATAATAAAAAACATTAGAAGATGTTTTTCTGGACCTCCCTGGCATCACCACTATGCAACTCTCGATAGTTCAGGTTTAATAAATCAGTATTTGTAATCAACATGAAGTTTTCCAATTATGCTGTTTTTAACACTGATCATTGAGAAACATGTAATAATGTGTGCTCTAGTTTTTTTAAAAAGAAATAAATTAAAGGTAATATGCCAGCAAAACAATTCCACTTGTCCTATTTAAACCAGAATTTGAAAAGAAAAAAATGAAAGAGCAGAGACTGCCTCAACTCGTTCTCTGCTATCTGGGAATAACTCTTCCTGATGAGAACCTTATCTGTGATTTTTGTCTTAACCGCTAACATGAATAATGTGTAAGCTGCATCACT
Source organism: Delphinus delphis (assembly GCF_949987515.2). Classification (NCBI taxonomy): domain Eukaryota; kingdom Metazoa; phylum Chordata; class Mammalia; order Artiodactyla; family Delphinidae; genus Delphinus; species Delphinus delphis. The sequence goes on from NC_082687.1 coordinate 15,338,858, forward strand.
GAGCAGATCATTGTTACTTAAAGAGCATCAAATGCTTTATATTTCTCTATGGGGGAAAATGAACATATAGAGCTATATTATAGAATAACATAATTTCAGAGAAGGAAAGGACATTAGAGGACATCTAATTCAGAAACTCATCAAAGCTAAATTTGAAGTGAGGCCATCATCAACATTTAGTGAGCTCCTACCATACTTTATTACACCCTACGGGAAAATGCTAAGGAAACAGTAGACATAGCTTTTGTCCTCCAGATACTACTTGAAAAATAATTCATAATCAAATCTTTTATGTTATTATCTTGCTACATTTCTTAGGTGGTAATAAAAATGATTTGAAAGCTGTTTTAATATGAAATTATTATAATATTTATCATTTATCAGAATTTAAAGGCTGTAACATATAAAAATTCTTAAATACAAAGTTATATTTTGAAGTATGCTTCATGCAAATGAACACAGTTTTTGTTTTTTTTTTTGGCGGTACGCGGGCCTCTCACTGTTGTGGCCTCTGCCGTTGCGGAGCACAGGCTCCAGACGCAGAGGCTCAGTGGCCATGGCTCACGGGCCCAGCCGCTCCGCGGCATGAGGGATCTTCCCAGACTGGGGCACAAACCCGTGTCCCCTGCATCGGCAGGTGGACTCTCAACCACTGCGCCACCAGGGAAGCCCTGAACATAGTTTTTATATCCTTTTAAATAACCTTAGTAATACATATGTTCAAATGAAAACAGCAACTTCAAAAGAGCTCTTTCCATATTACTTGTCAATCATAAAGACATGACACTTTCTTATGTATTACAAAAGTGAAATATTGAATTAATGGCAAATACTTATGATCTATTCAGGAACTTTTAAAAATACAGTGTTACCTCTATGATATAAATCACAGCAAAATCCTTTTTGACCCACCTCCTAGAGAAATGGAAATAAAAACAAAAACAAATGGGACCTAATGAAACTTCAAAGCTTTTGCACAGCAAAGGAAACCATAAACAAGACCAAAAGACAACCCTCAGAATGGGAGAAAATATTTGCAAATGAAGCAACCGACAAAGGATTAATCTCCAAAATTTATAAGCAGCTCATGCAGCTCAATAACAAAAAAACAAACAAACCAATCCAAAAATGGGCTCAAGACCTAAACAGACATTTCTCCAAAGAAGATATACAGATAGCCAACAAACACATGAAAGAATGCTCAACATCATTAATCATTAGAGAAATGCAAATCAAAACTACAATGAGATATCATCTCACAACAGAATGACCATCATCAAAAAATCTAGAAACAATAAATGCTGGAGAGGGTGTGGAGAAAAGGGAACCCTCTTGCACTGCTGGTGGGAATGTGAATTGGTACAGCCACTATGGAGAACAGTATGTAGGTTCCTTAAAAAACTACAAATAGAACTACCATATGACCCAGCAATCCCACTACTGGGCATATACCCTGAGAAAACCATAATTCAAAAAGAGTCATGTACCAAAATGTTCATTGCAGCTCTATTTACAATAGCCCGGAGATGGAAACAACCTAAGTGTCCGTAATCAGATGAATGGATAAAGAAGATGTGGCACATATATACAATGGAACATCAGCCGTAAAAAGAAACGAAATTGAGCTATTTGTAATGACGTGGATAGACCTAGAGTCTGTCATATAGAGTGAAGTCAGAAAGAGAAAGAGAAATACCGTATGCTAACATATATATATGGAATTTAAGAAAAAAAAATGTCATGAAGAACCTAGGGGTAAGACAGGAATAAAGACACAGACCCACTAGAGAACGGACTTGAGGATATGGGGAGGGGGAAGGGTAAGCTGTGACAAAGCGAGAGAGAGGCACGGACATATATACACTATCAAACGTAAAACAGATAGCTAGTGGGAAGCAGCCGCATAGCACAGGGAGATCAGCTCGGTGCTTTGTGATCGCCTGGAGGAGTGGGATAGGGAAGGTGGGAGGGAGGGAGACGCAAGAGGGAAGAGATATGGGAACATATGTATATGTATAACTGATTCACTTTGTTATAAAGCAGAAACTAACACACCACTGTAAAGCAATTATACTCCAATAAAGATGTAAAAAAAAATACAGTGTTATTTTTAAAATGATTTATCATTAATAGAGTGGATATCTGTATTTTAGGAATATGTAAGTCATTACATTGAAGTCAACCTTATAGTCTAGCAACAATAAAGTGATAAAATTAAAATATTTTATTTATTTAAATATATATGTATCATATACATGTATGTACATATGTATATACATATATTTGTGTATTTATATCTCATAGTAATCTGACATTTTTCTATTATAGCCCTTATTATATAACATTCTAAAATTATATTTGTCTGTGTTTTCCACTAATCTAAAAGCATTTTCAGAATAAGGACCATCCTTGTCTTCTTGGTTATTTTATCACCAACTCTTAGCTTGGCAAGTAGCATCAACCAGGCACTCAGTGTTTTTTGATAAATTTCCATATTGTAATATATTCTTAGTATTTATTATATGACTACAATTTACTTCTGTCATAGTTGAAATATTTTAATTCTAAATTAAATATTTAATTATATAATTTTACTCATAAGTTTTAAAATTAAAATAAACACAAAATGAGTATATGAAACTATTATTGAGGCAATAGAACAAAAGTATGTGGACCAGATTATAGAGACAGTAAAATATTTGGTGCGATACAATAAAAATTATTGCATAATAAAAAAATAGCTAAAAATATAATCACTGAATGTGAAAGAAACAGCTTTATATACAAAAAAAAATTGCTGGCTCTCAGTGCAAATGACAGCAATAGATGTCATGACTGTAAACATATTTAAAAGGCAGTTGAGGAGGAAATGACACTTGAGGTAGAGGGGTCATGAGAGTAAAAATAAAAATACAACTGATAGGAAATAGTTCGATGGCTTTGAATCCAAGTAAACTTTTTACCAAATTATAAGGTTAACATTAATGTCTCTATAAAAATGAGTAGAGAATCTTAGCTGGGGTTTAAAAAGTAGCATATTGAAACAAAATTAAATTAAAGAGTTAATATCTAAGGTTAAAGGAAATGCTTACATCAACTGAAGGTGAGAGAGTATATGGGTTTATCAGAATATTCAGGGCTGGTTCTCCAGGATAAAATAATGCCCCTCCATTCCTACTTCTGTTGAACTCCATATTAGGCCTGTTATAAACTATCCAAGTTACAAAGCAGCAATCTCTCCAGCACTGACAGTTTCTCCCTTTATGGAACATCTCCAGGGGTAATACTCTACAAGCTTAAGAAGTTAATGATTTATGAATTTCAACTCTCTTTTGCACTAATTCAGGTCCATTTTCTCTCATTTGTGCTCTACAAGTAAATTCAGTAGATAATCTCACCATGAATTTGCACATTCATTTATTCATTAATTTATTATTTCATTCCACAAATATTTATTATCTGTTCTATGTCAGACTTCGGAAGTAGCCATTTACCTCCCTGAAGGACCCTCTTAGAGTTTCCCATGTTTCCTGATTGAATGAGTTTATATCATTGTGGCTTTTCATTCACTTGGAGTAAGATAGTTTGTTTTAACCTTTGCATAATATGGTAGTGTTAAAAGCATCACTGCATAATCTGATATTCTTAACTGAACTGAGATGTAGTTAAGCAGGTAATTTGACTAATTTTCATGGGAAACCCAGGGCTCCAAAATGAATACCCTGTTTTCCCCCATTAAATTTTTCTTCCTGTTTTTCCTGCTTCATATTATGTCATCATATTTACTCCATTTTTCAAGCAAAAACCATCAGTCATTTTTGTCTACTCCATCTCTCATCCCTAATCTACTGGCAACAACGAATTTCCAGTAGTTACTTTTTCTCTCAAGACTTGCTTCTTCAGCCTCATTGTTTTGTTAGTATCCTCCTAAATTTTCTCTGGACAGTTCACCCCAGCCCAGTGCCTGGCAGAGAGTAGGTGCTCATGAATTAATTAATGCTCTGTTTTCTTCCCTTCGGTGCTTTTCTACGGTGGCATGATAATACATTTACCCAAAGACTTTCCAGTGAAGTGGTTACAGAAGTGAAGTCAGACTGCCTTGTGTTCAAAGACTGTGTCGTTATATGTAATCCCTGTAGCCACTTACATACCAAGGAGTAAAAACAAAACTTACCTCAGGCAAGTGTTGGAGGCTCAAATGTGTTAATGCATATAAAGTATTTTCCTCAGTTCCTGACACATGCTAAATGAGCTAAAGTACTCAACATCCTTAGGACACTCTCTGCAATGTCCATTTTGTTTTTTCAATCTGGAAAATGCCTGCTTACCCTTAAAGTCTGAGCTCAGTTGCTACTGTCTTCCTGGGGCCTTTGCTAAACCTCTTAGGGAAGTGTGCCATTTTATGCACGTGAATATTGCCACTTTTCTCACATTACTGAAATCATGTATTCAGACTTGTATTTCCCCCACTAGACTATGAACATCTCTGAGAGGAGCAATCTTGTCAGAATCACTTTTGTATTCCTAGGGCCTAATGAGGAGTCTGGCATTTTAAGGGACAGACTGAATATTAGATAAAGTGATTTCCTAACATTATAATATTAGTACATGGCAGAAAAGTTTTTAAGATTCTCTCTAAATAAAATACTAAACTGAAAATGAGAAAGGTTACATTTTGAAAGAAAACCAACTTGCATCAACGTTATTAAAACGCCTTTTTTTTTTTTTTTTTTTTGCGGTTCGTGGGCCTCTCACTGCCGTGGCCTCTCCCGTTGCGGGGCACAGGCTCCGGACGCACAGGCTCAGCGGCCATGGCTCACGGGGCCAGCTGCTCCGCGGCATGTGGGATCCTCCCGGACCGGGGCACGAACCCGTGTCCCCTGCATCGGCAGGCGGACCCTCAACCACTGCGCCACCAGGGAAGCCCTTAAAACGCCTTTTTAAAGTCACCAAGCCCCAGGTGGCAATGGGAACAGAAGCAATTTCATTTCCAAATTGTGAAAAAACTTTCTAGCCTATAAGTTAAGATGCATCCTACCTTGAAAGTACTCCCCTTGGTCAGAAGACTTTGCACTTCTTCACTGAACTCCTTGTATCTCCCTGAACTTAGCTCCTGGCTTGCTGTGAAGCTGACTACATCAACATAACCAATTTCCTTTCAATTGAATGAATAGGTACTTGGCTCATCAAAACAGGCTGAACCGCCCACTACAGGGGTTGATTCTGCCAGGCCTTGCCTCTCAGGTGTACTTGATTCGCACTGAACATAGAAATCACAAGCACTAAAGCGGTAGCTCCATTTCCCTGTATATTCTCATAACTTTTTGTGTCCAAAGAAGAGAAAATGTCATCTGTGAGTCAGAAATAATGAACTGTCTCTTGTTCTCTCTGTGTAACTCTCCTCTCTGCCTTCTAGCTCCTCCTTGGTTACTTAATGATTCCATTTTCTCCGCAGTGTGGTTGTTCATTTGTAATCTGGCTGTTTCAATACACTGAGGCCTGGAAAACTGTGACCTTCACAAAAAGACTTAAGTATAAATCTGTGGAGGGATATAGGAAAATAATGATAATAGTTAATTTATCATCTCCTACTATATGCCACATTATCATGTATATTGTCTTAGTAATTTTACAACTCTTTAAGGTGATTTTTGCCAAATAAAAATCGGAGACTCAAAAAATTCAAAAACATCCCAAACCATATAGCTAAGCTGGTGTAAAGGCAGGATGTGTGCCCTGGCCAGTGTGATTTCTGCGTTCATCCTTTTTTCCTTATGTTTTACTCTTTACAACATCAGGACTTCAGCCAGAACAAGCCAGTTCTATAAAACATCATAAGAGCAACTCTAGGCAGAAGGAGCCTAGATTGCAGATATGTTCTGTAGAAGAGCTACACCTTCCTTGGGCCATTTTAACCCCTCGATAAAATAAGTGAGAGATATTTGAGAATGATCCAATATGGAACTTTATAGAATGTGTTTTTCTACTTCTATAGGCTGTATTTCTTTGTGTTGATAAAACTTATTTTGAATCACTTGCATAATATATTTTCTATTGGAATATCCAATACAATGTAAGCTTAAGCTATTAGAAATGTGCTTACTGTGAAAGGTAACCTGGTTCTGTGCATCATGCCATAGTTATCAATAGCTACCCCAAACCAACACCCCACGCCAGCCATGCCTATTTTATTTTCTTGTACGAATTATACTACCTAAATTCTTCCCAGCTTTTTCACTGTGTGTTCTCCTTTAGTAGTTTTTTTTGTAATTCCTCTCTTAAACTCAATGTACATTCTCTTGAATCCTTTTTATTTTATTTTATTTTATTTTGCGGTACGCGGGCCTCTCACTGTTGTGGCCTCTCCCGCCGCAGAGCACAGGCTCTGTACGCGCAGGCCCAGTGGCCACGGCTCACGGGCCCAGCCGCTCCGCAGCATGTGGAATCTTCCCGGACCAGGGCACGAATCCGTGTCCGCTGCATCGGCAGGTGGACTCCCAACCACTGCACCACCAGGGAAGCCCCTCTTGAATCCTTTTTAAATGTGTTGATTCGAACCAATAATTTAAAAATAGTCTGGCTTGGAATATGAAAAGCGAACTTCCAATTCTGTCTGAGAACTAAATGAATATCCCAAATTAATGACACCTTTATATTTTATGTGGAACTCAAACGTTTTGTGTACCTTTGAAGGGGGTAAGAATGAGGGCCCAGGAGAAGCCACCCATCACTGTTAATCTTATTGTTCAATTGGAGCCTTAGAAGGAGTGTGCCCCAGGTGGAAATAGGGAATGATCCGTTCACCTTCAGCTGGGCAATGAACTAGCTAATTAAGAACACCAGTGATTTTCTGTCCCCTAAATTTTGTTCCAACATAATAAATGCATTCGATCTCTAGTGAACTATGATTAGATGTCTTGTCTTTCCACTTTTCCTATCTACCCATCATTACTGAACTTTTCATTGTAATTGGTGCTTTATTACTAAGTGTACCAATTTTAACTTGTCTTCACTGAATCTATTTTTAGGATTTAACTAAGGTAATTTTCTTGATTTTTAAAACTATATTTTTACTCTTATTTCAAAATAATGCATGCTTACTGTAATATTTTTGGAGGGGGCATCTAGATTATTGTAACTTTTTTTAAAATAGCTATATTTTGACTAAAATATGAATATCCTCCTCTGATCTCCCTGAAACATATTCCCAGATGTAACCATAACAAACAAGTGTTTAAACTCCTTCCAGATATTTTCCCATGAATAATCAAACACACACACGTTATGTGCATGTGTATATATGTGTATATATATATACACATACACGTGTGTATACATATATTTTATACAAATATGATAATATACCATTTGTTGAACCCTTAATATTTCTTAGGAATCACATTACATCAAAGTGGTTATGGCCCCAGGCTGTGAAACTGGACAGACTGAATTCAAATCCTGAATCACCTTGTACTAGCTACATGAACCTTGGCAAATTATTTAAGTATTTTATGCTTTTATTTCCTCATATATAAAACAGGGATAATAACAATGTCTACCTTCTAGGGCTACAGTGAAACTATGATAAAAATACATGTAAAACATTTAGAACAATGCCATTCAGTAAGCAGTAACTATTATGGCTTTTCTTTCATTTAAGCCTGGTAGGGTAGTAATCCCCCAGAGAAGGAACTGCTACTGTACCCATTTTGATGACAAGGAAATTTGAGTTTAGAGAGTTTAAGAAATTCCCCAAGGTTACACAAAAGTTAGTGATGCAACAAGGCATTAGTCTAGGGAACTGGCTACATGCCCATGCTTTAAGTTCTATCCTATCTAAACTACACTAATGAGTACTATACCAATCTCTAAATACACTCAGTGAATCAGTGCTCTGCTACTTAACATTTTCACTTAAAATATAATAATAATAAAAGAAGAGCAAACTTATACTGACCATTAATTATGTGTTGAATGCTTTGCATGTGATATCTTATTAAAAGGCAATTTTAAAAATGAAGAAAATGAAATGTAGGTTTATGTAGGTGGAGTACCTTTTTCGACATCATGCAGTAAATAAGAGGCAGAGCCTGCAAAAGAATTGTTTTGCCAATATGAAAGTATATTCACTTAAGCTCTTTTATTTATTCCCACCATACACTGGGCATACTTCTATGTAAGAGCAAATGAATCTACTTAATACTGTATTATTGAATGTATGGATGCATTATGACTTATTTAACCCATTCCCATACTGATACACATTCAGCATTTCTGCAATTAAAAAACAATGTTATAATAATCATTTATGTATATATATATTTTTTTTCAAATTTTGCATGATTATTTCTGCAGGATACTTACTCAGAAACAAAATGTCTGAGTTAAAAAAATAGAGATTTGAACAATTGTACCCTATAAATAGTTGTACAATTTTTCTCACACATCAATAGTATGTAAATGTCTCAAGGATATTAATATGGAAATTATATTTCTCCATGTTTTTAGGTTGAGTTTCCAAATGTGGAGTCTAAAACAGGATCATATGATATGTTGAGGGAGAGCTCTGAGGAGAAAGAGAATGAAGAAGCATCACAGAGCACGGAAAGCAGCTAAGGAAGGATGTGGCCTCAGTTAGATCTAGCTTCAGTCTGTACCCAAGAGGAACTCTACATCTTGAATGACAGTCAGTCACTGAACACAAACTGCATCCTTATGGGTTGAGTAAATGGGGTGACTCTCTGGAGAATCAGACAATCCTGAGCCTTAGCAACTCTACCTCTAAGCAGGTGGGGTATGGCAACACTGGCTGGGAAAGGGAATCTAGGTCACCAACAGAATCTATTCTAGTTCACACTTCACAAGTCACAGACCCACTTATGTTAATACTAAATATACTGCAGCTAGGCACAGCTTTTTTATCTGTCACAATTTCTGAGAAAACTTACAAGAGTGGGACAAACTGTAGGGCAAACTACAATTCTCAATGCTATAGTTGGTCTGGACACAGTAACTGATACTCATCATCACTCTTCCCCCAAATTCATTCTAGATTGCCCTCCCCTTTGGCTAGCACTTCTGTATGTCTCAATGGCTTTCATGATGAATGATCCATACCATGTCCAAGGAGACTAAATCCATTTTTATGACGCCCTTATCAGGGGTTGGTTGCTCTCCTTGTCCATTTGTGGTTTCAGTTAAGTTTGGGAATATCAAGAGATGCAAGAAGGTCACCAGTGTTCTATACATTCCTCTTCACCCCCATTATGTGGTGGTAGCCTGCCTCTCCTTGATGATAGGGTAACTGACCCCTGCTTGCTGATCTACTGTAGCAAGGAACCCAATCAGACCAGGGGACAGTGATAGCTTACAGACACTCTTACTTGTATCCTGTTGGAAATGTCCACCCTGGACTTCGGACTTTAGACACTGAGTCTTGTGAGGACAAGAGGTACAAATCCCACAAACAGAACACTAAAACTGATGGTAAGCAAGGCCAATATTATTATAACTTATTGGTCCCTAAACCCATCCAGTCTACCGATTGGGCACACATCACCATATAGTAGCCATTGGTTTAAGGTTTATACTGCATCCTGAAAGTTACTACCTCATTTTCACTGACTGTCATCCTCAAGCTAGTGTCTTAGCTCTGACTTCAAAGGTTTAAGTCTACTACTTTATCAGGGTAGAAATTTCAGAATAGTTTTGTATGTGATAAGATCTACGAATCCCACAATAATGTATCTACCACTGACTGTAATTCTTTGTCATATAACAATCTCTTAGTCCAAGAAAATGCTATATGATTTCATACATCAGCTTATTTCACATTCTGAGCCCTGAGTGGCACTGCTGGGGCACAGGAGACAAAAAAGACAAATTCAAATCCTAAGTATGGTCAATCCTGGTCAGGCGGAATTCTGGCCAGTCTATTCCAGAGTGGAAGGCATCTAATGCAGTCAACTTACCACCAAATGATTCGTTAGTCTCTTTTTAAAGTGAGTACTGTATTTCAGCCATGGCACTGAACTTTGTTGCAGGTGGTTTGGACATTCAGCAGTGGAAGTAGCAAGACAAACCTCAACAGGGTGCCATGTACTTGCTCCAAAGTATAGCCCTCATCTTGGTCATCATCTGCTATCTACTTTGTTTATGAGTACATTGTCCAAGCTTTGATGGCTAAGAACAGAAATTGGCTGAAATCTACTGGCCAAGTCATCCTGCCCACTTAATTGTTTAGAAGCTCTTCAGTAGTGGATAGTTTTTGGTAGAAATTACATGATCCTCAAATCCTGTGTCCACTTCCATAGATTCAACCACAAGCTTCTTCCCTAAACTTGCTTCTCAAAGATCTCTCAGTTGTCTCAATCTTAGTTGTTCAGATTCCAACCAATTAGCTAAGCCATTCTCCTGCCTATAAATCCAAGCATAATCTTACCTCACATCACAACTTTCACTACACAAAGTGGATGGTCAGTTACATAACCCAAAGCTTTGCCCATTGGGGAGATTTACTCTCAATGCTCCCTTTTCAGATCACCCTTATGTGAGAAGGTAATGTAGTAATAAAACATTTTCATCTTGCAACCACATGTTAACCTGACTTACCCTTGAATCAGGCTCAAATTATTCTCATCCTCTATCAGCTGGTTCCCATGAGTTTGGGTGTGAGCTGATAGGAGTCAGTGCAACATGGACTGGTAACATGAGGATCTGGTCTAGCTCCGCATACAGCTTACTGTGATCTTTGGACACGCCTGATGCTAATCCTGAATGTACCATTTCCATTTTACATTGGGTTTCTGCTGGGCCCATTTGACTTTATTACATGGTGGTCTGACTGGACCCAGGACATGACTGGCAATACTGGCCACATGGCCACTTGGATATGATATACCTTGCCTTTACTAGGGCACAGAAGCAAAATGAGGTCTTTTTAAATGGTATCAGAGAGAAGGCTAATTGCTTGGCATCACTAGGAACAGAATGAAATGCTGAGAGTTGACACAATTTTATGTCAAAACACCAGAAAAGTTTCTCATATATATATACATATATATATATGTGTGTGTGTATATATATATATATAATTTTAAGGAACAAAATGCATATTCCCAGATATTTTTATTGAACTTATAAAACCGAAGTGGTAATGGATTTTGGAGTCACTTCACACTTTTATGGAACAAGGGATAATAAATTGAAATAAATTAATTCAACAAATCATTATTTTAAGCAACACTGTGCCAGAAAAGGAAAAGTGGGACTGCAGTATAAAAGCCTAAAGTATAAATTGGTAAAATTTTATAAGACATTAAAATGAAAGGTCACATTGCTAAGCGTAACCAAAATTAATGACAGCACTTCCTCCATTTTGGAAGAGAACACAATGAAGCTTCCGTACTCTGGGGATCAAAAACCCACAATGCAACTCTGGGACACTGAATCTTCTAGCACATCAGCATCACCCTGCTGGGCTATCACCATGGAGGTCCCAGCACAACGCATCCATAGCCATAGGAAGCAGCACCAGGATGTTGGGGATCCACAGACACCATCACTGATGACATGGATATTAGCCTGAGGCAGTGGTGGTGGTGTTACACTGTGGACACTAGCACTGCAGTAGCCAGAGCAGTGTTATTGGTCTGGCGTAACTCCCTTGTTGGTCAGTCTTTTCCACAGTGCTTCAAAGGAGTTCAATGTCATAAACTTGCCACCAAGATTGATTGATTGGCTGGCATCCATTCCTGTGCCTTTCCACATTATTAGTCTCATAAGAACCAGAAAGTAAAAACATTGAAATGAAAGCTGAAAGGTTCTCATTTTTAGATTAAAGTAAAAATCATGACCGCTGTATACCTCTCAGGTCCACATACAGCTCTATCTCCAGCTTGTGTAAAACAACTTGTGATTCCCTGGATTACTACTCACTCATCTCAGTTCATTTCAGGCTATTTTGCACAGACAGTCCTTTCTAGCAGGAAAGCTCTTTTCAGGAAGTTTGTTAATGGTAGGCTATGGATTCAGGCAGAGCCAGTTTAGGAATAGGCTACACCTCTTACTACCTATGTTAACTTCCACAAGAAATTAATGCTATTGAACCCTCCTGTTCTTATCGGTAAAATGGAGATAGTAGTGGTAGCATTTTATTAAATGATACAATCATAGTATATTAATAAGATTATATTAATTATAAATGATAAACGAGATATTAACAATTGCTATAGTGATGTATATATGAGGATGATATCTTATATTTTGGGAACATTTACCATATGACAGTCATACTCGTTCTAAGATTCTACATGTATTATCTTATTTAAGTCTCCAAATAGCGAGTTATGAGTTAGTAAAAATATAACAAAAATTAATAATTGTTACTATTATGCACTCCCTCTATACACCCCTCTATACACACTTTTCTGTGGTTAGTTTCTATTAAAATTTTAGCTTAGACATCACTTTTTTACTGGTAGTGTTCTGAACCTATAGAAATGGTTTGAATTCTCCTCCTATGTGTGTATGTAGCCCTCTGTGCTTACCTAGCATAGCTTTTTTCATAAAGCATAGCTTTTTTCATTATCTTCCTGTTTTCTTCTACTCTTCCCCTAAATAGACTATCTGCTGCTTCAGGACAGGAGCCAGGGCATATTCATCTTTGTATGCCCAGTGTCTGGTGCAGCTCTTCACATATATTAAGAGCTTATCGAATATATTTAAATAAATTAAAGAATAAGTATATTGTTATTAGGAAATGAGTGGTAGGATGGCTCTTCATCCTTGGCTAAAGGCAGTAGAAGCAGCAGTTGTTTTAATTGTCTCCCCACGCACTAGATGATTCTACAGAAAGTATGTCCTCACAGCAGCCAGAGCAAGAGAGCAGAGAGTTTTTGCATCATTTAACATCATTTAAGAGAGAAGTTATTGGTGGTAAATGCACGATACCTTCCCGGGATTGCCAAAAATTGGATGGAGATATTTTACAAAGGCCTACTTAGATTTCCAGAACATTTTGGTGGGAAGAAGAGCACCCAAAATATTGCTTGTTATTAATGTAATCCTATTGAAACTCCACATATGCTCTATAAATAGGAGTTAATACTTTTGTTTGCTTATACGGATGAAAGCATTTAAGGTAAACACAAAACAAATTCTATTTTCTCTGGAGTTATCAAAAGGAAGTCTTACTTGTGCCTAGAACTGTTACCTGGGAAAGCAATGTATTGTCATGATTTCCTCAAAATAAATTATGAAAAGAAATATAAATATTCCTGATTTCAGAATGTTAGAAATTACTCTGAAATCTAACAGGTATAGATTTCAGTCATTGGAAATGAAACAAGGAAAAAAACACAGGATTTTAACTCATCATTATTCTTGGAACAGGCGATTTGGAAAACGTGAGCCAAAGAACTGTCAAATGTTCTTTGACAGTGCATATGTCACTTGATAAGGGGCAGATGTCACATGCCTGTAGAAATTTGTTATTAACAGGTAAACAAGTTAGTTTTAAGATCTTACAACAAATTATTTTCATGTTACACATGTATAAATTATGATTTTCGTATGTAATCTGAAGATGATATCAATATTATAACATAGCACAATAGCAAAGGGGTTCTTGAAATAATCTAAGTATCATATTGCTAAATATTGCTAAGCATGTCATATGAGTTCAGAAAAAGGTGAGTGTTTTTCAACATAAAAATAAAATTTGGGGTACAGTAAAATCCTACGGTTTACTTGATGTTACAATACAATACCCAAGACTATACATTAGGAATATATTCTTTTGGCTTTCACCAGAATATATTTAAGAGAATAGAAATAACACCATTCTCTAGGGACTGTATTTCTATGGCTAGTATTAGATAAATCATTTCAGTAATGCAAGTTTAAAATATAAAAAGCCTTTTTTACATTAAATATACATGAGAATACAACAGAAATAAAATCATCCCAATTTCTCTGTCACCCTTGGACTACAGAGAAGAAAAATTTTAACAGTGCAAATAACAGATTTGAAAGGTAAAAGTAGATTTATAGGCAGCCAGAATTTAGTATAAAAAATATTTTATCATGGGCTTCTCATTCCAAACATTAAAATAAAACTCTTTGAAGAAGTAGCAATAATGTTTTCCCCCAAGTATTATATATATCAACATATGCTTGGCCAAAGTACTAACCTACCATACCTTTTCAGAAAGCAAGTTATAATTATAATTTTAATGTAACTACTTAAGATATTGTTAATACTGATTTTGAACACTTTTGAAGTATATTATAATAAACCCATTATGAAACTATACAAAAAATATGCTCTTTTGCCGCTCCAAACACAACTATTTTAATTCTCCCAAAGTCTCCTTGTGAATATTATCATACACATGCATAATTTACATAGTTATTATCATCATGCACATTTAATCTTGATTTCTGTTTCAGTTAACACTGTATATTCATATACTATAAATAATATATGCTAATATAATTACCTTATTGATATTGTCATTTATTCAATTTAATTTATGTAATTCAATACAATTAAATATAATTTACATGAATATTCTTAGTTAGGCATTTAGCTTATTAATTTTAGCCATTACATACATATATGTTACTCTAAGGAGTATCTTTGTGAATATAACCATTTTATTATTTTGAAAGAATTGCTAAGTTCCTATTCCTAGACCATTTTAGACATCCATTCACTCATCTGTCATGTAGCGAAGAGAAAGAATACTTCCTAAGGAAATCTACCAAGAAAGGAGACTTGATCAACTTTAGAACTTAGATCATAACTGAATTTTTCAAAATCACTGTGTTGTTTCTCCATTAAACCATATTGTTTCCTCCTATAGAAATAACATTCCTGAAAGTGGCTACATAGGGCTATCTGACCCAGGGTCATTTCCGATGTCTATTAAATTAGAGTGGAGATTATCAGACTCCACCCTAGGTCTCCTGAAATTGAATTTGTGGGGTCAGAATCTGAAAATCTACATTACTACCAAACTTTTCAAGTACTTTTTGTCCACTAATGACCGCAAAATTACTTCTTTGTCTTTTCTAAATGATTGGGAGCTTTCTCCCATTAGTAGGATTCACCCATCTTCACAAAATTTGTCTTAATATGCTTACTACACATCCTTAGAAAATATTTCCCTAGTTTTTCTCTGAAAGTACAGATGCTGAAGTTTTCTTTTTTAATTTTCTTATCCTATTTTCTTATCCCATTTTATTCAATGTTTGCTAATGAAATTATCTGGCCAATACACTTGTGAGCTTCTTCCCTTCACTGATATCTTGGTACAAATATCCTGAGGCACTCCTGCCTCCTTGAATGGGTAGAATGTTGGCTCAGTAACAATCTAGGTTGACTCCAGTAATCATTTTAATTTTTTTAGTTATCCTTCATGCCAAGCTCCTCATGCTGGCCTGTGGAGGTTTTCTTTTATACCAGTTGATTTTTAAGGTTCATCTTTTGGAATACAGCTGGTTGGATTCCCAAAGGAAAGAATTTGATGTGTTGGCAATATTAATGGGAGTATTTGGCAGAAATAAGAGGAATGTTATTCTTTGTCAATTTTAAGTGGATTGCTCTTAAACTTTTAGGGCATATGCCTGTAATATATATATTTACCAGCTTTTGGCTGCTTTCAGAATTCAGTGATTTATGGTAGCCCTCCTGCTATCAGTTTGCACTGATTCATGTTTAACGAACAGCTTTATGAGAACCAGAATTCTCGTTATTGTAGAGATGTAGTTTAGGATATACTCTAGTACTCTAGTACTTCAGGAGAAACCCGGAAAATATGCTGCCCTTTGGTCTAGCATCAAGAAAAACTACCTTGATCAATTGTTTGATTTTGTGTTTGGACATTATGAACTGTTTATCTAAACTTATTTTTCTTTCTGTTTTGGCCACTAGGAAACTTGAGCCAAGTTTTTGGCCAGCTCTAGCTCATATACAAAAAGCTACAGCATGCAATTTTGTGTGCAAATATTTTCATTGTTTCTATTTTCTACCCATATATTCCCTTTGTCTTACTCTCATGACAATTTTTTTGCTATATTATTTATTTTAATAACTAATCTTAAATATTTTGTACAGTAAGATTGAGAATAAATTATTTTTAATATTTAAATATATATTTAATTACATTAATATTTAATTATAACAACAGTTTCTGAGCATTAATAACATTGTCATTTAAATAATTTTCTTATTTAATGACTGTTTTCATATTATTTTATTGTTTTCATTGCATTCTTTTGATCATCAATGATAGTAAATATTTCTGCTTTTCTTCATGTGTGAGCTTTTTGTTCCTGCCCTTTTATAATAAAGTTATTTTCTTTTGGCTATATATACTAGATAGGTAGGTATTGGTAGGTAGATAGATAGATGACAGATAGATAGATGATAGATAGATTAGATAGATAGACAGATTGGTAGCAGATATGGATAATTCAAATAAGATGCACATATGTGTTTTAACTGATGAGGTATATACCCATTACCTTTTTTCATTTAATTTTTAAATGTTCAATTTTCATTGAACAAAAGGTTTGAATTCTTATTCAAAAAAACATTTTCAATTGTCATTTATGAATGCTGACTGCTTTAAAAATAATTCTCAATGACAGGCAAAACACTGTTTGCAGTTAAAAATGGAAACCAATAGAAAAAACCCTGAAATTTACAGTATTCTGCTATACCATGAATCCAAATGTCTATGCATGATCAATAGAAACCATCAGTAGACAGCTGCTTTAGCCTATTTTTAAATGGAATGCTGTTGTAGCAATGGTACTGTGTTGAGAAAAATCAATGTTTGAGTACATGGAGTTAAAATGGCTACTATTTCATAAATGTTAAAGCCAATAAAGTACCCATAAAAAACTCAGTGTTTATAAAGTATATATAAATTTATGATGACAGATCTGCTGTGCCTTCAAAGGAAACATAAATGTACTTCTTAAATGGAATGAGTCTTGTATACTAGTCTAGAATGTCTGCACTTTCTTTGATTTGTTGTTATAGGAGTAATGTTAATTAAGGCTCATGGCAACATATGGAGATAAAATGGAAGATTTGTATGTCTGAGTGATTCTAAATTCATGAGTAATCCTTTACCCATGACTTGAAATCAACTTCCTTGCACAAACCAACTTTGCAGCCACATTATCTGCAGCAGCAAGAAATATTGCACCAAACTTAGGAAGCTCATCCTTTGCAAAAGTTCTACCAAACATTATCAAAATATCCTCCTAGAAATATTGGCTTCCCTTGCTACTATGCCTCTTTTTTTAGTCTGTTTGTAGGCTGCGCATCTTCAATGACATACATTTTACAATCCTAAACACTGCAGACTAAGAGTTTGACCTTCCCTAATTAGTTAAAGCAACACTCCCCAGCCTCTAATTGTCCTGATACCATTTCCTTCCTCTTGTATTTTTCTTTCTCACCCTTATTATAACAGTATTGTTATATATGTTTGTTTATATAAAACTTCCCTTGCTCACTGGAATATACACTGTAGAGCAGAGATGTGTTTTACTTCCTATTCTATCCTCAGTGCATAAAACAGTGCTTGGCACGAACCAACACTCTATAAATATTTGTTAAATGAATAAATAAATTCTATAAATCTCTCCAAAGTGGGACCAATTAATAGTGCTGGTTCTAAAAGTATCAAACAATTTAACCCTAATTGATACATCACGTAACAGGGGAGAACTCTACATGAGTTTTCCTATGTTTCCATAGGAAACAGTTTTACTGTGAAATGGGAAGAGGTTTGGTACCAGTTTGGTTTGGGTATCAGTTAGTTTGGATACCAGCCTGGGCTCAGATCCTTACACAGACATTTAGTTACTCTGTGATTCAGAACAAGTCAGTTAATATCTCTGGCTCTCAAAGTCACCTGTAAATTAAAGATATCACTCTCTGGATTATTATGAGGTCAAGTAAAATAATGTTTGCAAATATGTGGAATGTGGTAGGTGCTTATCAAATGTAAATTTTGTCCCTTTGCATCTATGAATAAAATGCCAAAGGCATAATTTTTATATCTCTTTAAAACAAGCCCAAAACAAATTTCTTTATTATTCAGTGAGGAAAATCAAGATCTATTTTTCTCTAGATATTTGTAAAAATTAATAATAAAATTATTTGATCGGAGAATTAATATCAAAATCTAAAAGGAAAAGAAAAATACAGTACGTTCAATAACATTTTGACACCATACATACACGGAATCACTCTCAAGTAACTTTGAATGTTGAATAATAGGAGAAAAGATGCTATTCATAAGAAACCCATGAGAAACTTCACTGTATCAAGAGGGTAAAATACACTTTAATTTTATTCTAGTTGACCAAGCATCTTGGCCAAATTATAGATCCATATCTTAGAAAACATCTGTATTTCTGATATATTAGGTCACTTTCTTTTAAATTGCATTTTGCATTATGTACTAGAGTGATAAACAATATATCTTAGTAGATCTATAATGGCTTGTCAAATGTTTGAGATCAGGTACTTAGTGTTACTGATTTTGTATCATCTAGCAAACTTAATGCATTAAATATAGTAGGTGTTTAGAAAATGTTGCTTGAATTAATTTGGTGCTAATATTAGATAATCTATTGAATTTATAAATTGGAGGGTAGTCAACACATTTACAAACATTACTTAATAGGATATAAAAAGTATCACATATATATTTTATTGATCTCACCTACTTCTGTCAAAATTCACTCGTTCAATAAATAAAGTGAACAAAATATAGAAAATAAAATCCTTCAGTAAAATAAGAAAAATTCAAGTCACAAGCTACGCAGAATACAGGTCCAAATCTATAAAACTGAAGCTCAGAGGCTTCCAGGAAGATGGCGGAAGAGTAAGACGCAGAGATCACCTTCCTCTCCACAGATACACCAGAAATACATCTACACGTGGAACAACTCCTACAGAACACCTACTGAACGCTGGCAGAAGACCTCAGACCTCCCAAAATGCAAGAAACCCCCCACGTACCTGAGTAGGGCAAAAGAAAAAAAGAATAAACAGAGACAAAAGAATAGGGACGGGACCTGCACCAGTGGGAGGGAGCCGTGAAGGAGGAAAAGTTTCCACACACTACGAAGCCCCTTCATGGGCGGAGACTGCGGGTGACGGAGGGGGAAAGCTTCGGGGGTGCGGGGGAGAGCACAGCAACAGGGGTGCGGAGGGCAAAGCGGAGAGATTCCCGCACAGAGGATCAGGGCCGACCGGCACTCACCAGCCCGAGAGGCCTGTCTGCTCACCAAGCCGGGGCGGGCGGGGCTGGGAGCTGAGGCTCGGGCTTCGGTCTGAGCGCAGGGAGAGGACTGGGGTTGGCGGCGTGAACACAGCCTGCAGGGGGTTAGTGCACCACGACTAGCCGGGAGAGAGTCCGGGAAGAAGTCTGGACCTGCCGAAGAGGCAAGAGACTTTTTCTTACCTCTTTGTTTCCTGGTGCGCGAGGAGAGGGGATTAAGAGCGCTGCTTAAAGGAGCTCCGGAGACAGGTGCGAGCCGCGGCTAAACGCGCAGACCCCAGAGACGGGCATGAGACGTTAAGGCTGCTGCTGCCGCCACCAAGAAGCCTGTGTGCGAGCACAGGTCACTGTCCACACCCCGCTTCCGGGGAGCCTGTGCAGCCAGCCACGGCCAGGGTCAACTCCTCCGGGAGAACGCACGGCGCGCCTCAGGCTGCTGCAACGTCACTCCGGCGCACCGTCATGCCGGCCTCTGCCGCCGCAGGCCCGCCCCGCACGCCGTGCCCCTCCCTCCCCCCGGCCTGAGTGAGCCAGAGGCCCCGAATCAGCGGCTCCTTTAACCCCGTCCTGTCTGAGCGAAGAACAAACGCCCTCCGGTGACCTACACGAAGAGGCGGGGCCAAATGCAAAGCTGAGCCCCTGGGAGCTGTGAGAACAAAGAAGAGAAAGGGAAATCTCTCCCAGCAGCCTCAGGAGCAGCGGATTAAAGCTCCACAATCAACTTGAAGTACCTGCAGCTGTGGAATACATGAATCGACAACCAATCATCCTAAATTGAGGAGGTGGACTTTCAGAGCAAGATTTATGATTTTTTTCCCCTTTTCCTCTTTTTCTGAGTGTGTATGTGTATGGTTCTGTGTGAGACTTTGTCTGTATAGCTTTGCTTCCACCATTAGTCCTAGGGTTCTATCCGTCCGGGTTTTTTTGTTTTTTTAATTTTTTTTCTTTTTTTTCTCTTAAAATTTTTTTGTTATTTAATAACTTTATTATATTTTATCTTACTTTATTTTGCTTTATCTCCTTTCTTTTCTACCTTCCTTCCCTCCTTCCTTCCTTCCTCCCTCCCTCCCTTCCTCCGTTCTTTCTCTCTTTCTACTTCTACTAATTCTTTCTTTCCAGTTTTTCTCCCTTTTATTCTGAGCCGTGTGGATGAAATGCTCTTGGTGCAGCAGCCAGGAGTCAGTGCTGTGCCTCTGAGGAGGGAGAGCCAACTTCAGGACACTGATCCACAAGAGACCTCCCAGCTCCACATAATATCAAACAGTGAAAATATCCCAGAGATCTCCATCTCAACACCGGCACCCAGCTTCACTCAACGACCAGCAAGCTACAGTGCTGGACACCCTATGCCAAACAACTAGCAAGACAGGAACACAACCCCACCCATTAGCAGAGAGGCTGCCTAAAATCATAATAAGTCCACAGACACTCCAAAACACACCACCAGACGTGGACCTGCCCACCAGAAAGACAAGATGCAGCCTCATCCACCAGAACACAGGCACTAGTCCCCTCCACCAGGAAGCCTACACAACCCACTGAACCAACCTTAGCCACTGGGGACAGACACCAAAAACAACAGGAACTATGAACCTGCAGCCTACGAAAAGGAGACCCCAAACACAGTAAGATAAGCAAAATGAGAAGACAGAAAAACACACAGCAGATGAAGGAGCAAGATAAAAACCCACCAGACCTAACAAATGAAGAGGAAATAGGCAGTCTACCTGAAAAAGATTTCAGAATAATGATAATAAAGATGATCCAAAATCTTGGAAATAGATTAGACAAAATGGAAGAAACATTTAACAAGGACCTAAAAGAAATAAAGATGAAAGAAACAACGATGAACAACACAATAAACGAAAGTAAAAATACTCTAGATGGGATCAATAGCAGAATAACTGAGGCAGAAGAACAGATAAGTGACCTGGAAGATAAAATAGTGGGAATAACTACTACAGAGCAGAATAAAGAAAAAAGAATGAAAAGAACTGAGGACAGTCTCAGAGACCTATGGGACAACATTAAATGCACCAACATTTGAATTATAGGGGTTCCAGAAGAAGAAGAGAAAAAGAAAGGGACTGAGAAAATATTTGAAGAGATTATAGTTGAAAACTTCCCTAATATGGGAAAGGAAATAATTAATCAAGTCCAGGAAGCACAGAGAGTCCCATACAGGAAAAATCCAAGGAGTACAGCAAGACATATTAATCAAACTGTCAAAAATTAAATACAAAGAAAACATATTAAAAGCAACAAGGGAAAAACAACAAATAACACACAAGGGAATCCCCATAAGGTTAACAGCTGACCTTTCAGCAGAAACTCTGCAAGCCAGAAGGGACTGGCAGGACATATGTAAAGTGATGAAGGAGAAAAACCTGCAACCAAGATTACTCTACCCAGCAAGGATCTCATTCAGATTTGATGGAGAAATTAAAACCTTTACAGACAAGCAAAAGCTGAGAGAGTTCAGCACCACCAAACCAGCTTTACAACAACTGCTAAAGGAACTTCTCTAGGCAAGAAACACAAGAGAAGGAAAAGACCTACAATAATGAACCCAAAACAATTAAGAAAATGGGCATAGGAACAGACATATTGATAATTACCTTAAATGTAAATGGAATAAATGCTCCCACCAAAACACACAGGTTGGCTGAATGTATACAAAAACAACACCCATATATTTGCTGTCTGCAAGAGACCCACGTCAGACCTAGAGACACATACAGACTGAAAGTGAGGGGATGGAAAAAGATATTTCATGCAAATGGAAACCAAAAGAAAGCTGGAGTAGCAATTCTCATATCAGACAAAATAGACTTTAAAATAAAGACTATAAAAGAGACAAAGAAGGATACTACATAATGATCAAGGGATAGATCCAAGAAGAAGATGTAACAATTGTAAATATTTATGCACCCAACAAAGGAACACCTCAATACATAAGGCAAATACTAACAGCCATAAAAGGGGAAATCAACAGTAACACATTCATAGTAGGGGACTTTAACACTCCACTTTCACCAATGGAGAGATCATCCAAAATGAAAATAAATAAGGAGACACAAGCTTTAAATGATACATTAAACAAGATAGACTTAATAGATATTTATAGGACATTCCATCCAAAAACAACAGAATACACATTTTTCTCAAGTGCTCATGGAACATTCTCCAGGATAGATCATATCTTGGGTCACAAATCAAGCCTTGGTAAATTTAAGAAAATTGAAATTGTATCAAGTATCTTTTCCAACCACAATGCTATGAGACTAGATATCAATTACACGAAAAGATCTCTAAAAAATACAAACACATGGAGGCTAAACAATACACTACTTAATAACGAAGTGATCACTGAAGAAATCAAAGAAGAAATCAAAAAATACCTAGAAACAAATGACACTGGAGACACGATGACCCAAAATCTATGGGATGCAGCAAAAGCAGTTCTAAAAGGGAAGTTTATAGGAATACAATCCTACCTTACAAAACAGGAAACATCTCTAATAAACAACCTAACCTTGCACCTAAAGCAATTAGAGAAAGAAGAACAAAAAAACCCCAAAGTTAGCAGAAGGAAAGAAGTCATAAAGATCAGAGAAGAAATAAATGAAAAACAAATGAAGAAAACAATAGCAAAGATCAATAAAACTAAAAGCTGGTTCTTTGAGAAGATAAATAAAATAGATAAACCATTAGCCAGACTCAACAAGAAAAAAAGGGAGAAGACTCAAATCAATAGAATTAGAAATGAAAAAGGAGAAGAAACAACTGACACTGCAGAAATAAAAAGGATCATGAGAGATTACTACAAGCAACTCTATGCCAATAAAATGGGACAACCTGGAAGAAATGGACAAATTCTTACAAATGCACAACGTGCCAAGACTGAATCAGGAAGAAATAGAAAATATGAACAGACCAATCACAAGCACTGAAATTGAAACTGTGATTAAAAATATTCCAACAAACAAAAGCCCAGGACCAGATGGCTTCACAGGCGAATTCTATCAGACATTTAGAGAAGAGCTAACACCTATCCTTCTCAAACTCCTCCAAAATATAGCAGAGGGAGGAACATTCCCAAACTCATTCTACGCGGCCACCATCACCCTGATACCAAAACCAGACAAGGATGTCACAAAGAAAGAAAACTACAGGCCAATATCACTGATGAACATAGATGCAAAAATCCTCAACAAAATACTAGCAAACAGAATCCAACAGCACATTAAATGGATCATACACCATGATCAAGTGGGGTTTTTTCCAGGAATGCAAGGATTCTTCAATATGCGCAAATCAATCAACGTGATACATCATATTAACAAATTTAAGGAGAAAAACCATATGATCATCTCAATAGATGCAGAGAAAGCTTTTGACAAAATTCAACACCCATTTATGATAAAAACCCTGCAGAATGTAGGCATAGAGGGAACTTTCCTCAACATAATAAAGGCCATATATGACAAACCCACAGCCAACATCGTCCTCAATGGTGAAAAACTGAAAGCATTTCCACTAAGATCAGGAACAAGAACAAGGTTGCCAACTCTCACCACTCTTATTCAACACAGTTTTGGAAGTTTTAGCCACAGCAATCAGAGAAGAAAAGGAAATAAAAGGAATGCAAATCAGAAAAGAAGAAGTAAAGCTGTCACTGTTTGCAGATGACATGATACTTTACATAGAGAATCCTAAAGATGCTACCAGAAAACTACTAGAGCTAATCAATGAACTTGGTAAAGTAGCAGGATACAAAATTACTGCACAGAAATCTCTTGCATTCCTATACACTAATGATGAAAAATCTGAACGTGAAATCAAGAAAACACTCCCATTTACCACTGCAACAAAAAGAATAAAATATCTAGGAATAAACCTACCTAAGAAGACAAAAGACCTGTATGCATAAAATTATAAGACACTGATGAAAGAAATTAAAGATGATATAAATAGATGAAGAGATATACCACGTTCTTGGATGGGAAGAATCAACACTGTGAAAATGACTCTACTACCCAAAGCAATCTGTAGATTCAATGCAATGCCTATAAAACTACCACTGGCATTTTCACAGAACTAGAACAAAAACTTTCACAATTTTTATGGAAACACAAAGGACCCCAAATAGCCAAAGCAATCTTGAGAACGAAAAACGGAGCTGGAGGAATCAGGCTCCCTGACTTCAGACTATACTACAAAGCTACAGTAATCAAGACAGTATGGTACTGGCACAAAAACAGGATAGATCAATGGAACAGGATAGAAAGCCCAGAGGTAAACCCACGCACATATGGTCACCTTATCTTTGATAAAGGAGGCAGGAATGTACAGTGGAGAAAGGACAGCCTCTTCAATAAGTGGTGCTGGGAAAACTGGACAGGTACATGTAAAAGTATGAGATTAGATCACTCCCTAACACCATACACAAAATTAAGCTCAAAATGGATTAAAGACCTAAATGTAAGGCCAGAAACTATCAAACTCTTAAGAGGAAAACATAGGCAGAATACTCTATGACATAAATCACAGCAAGATCCTTTTTGACCCACCTCCTAGAGAAATGGAAGTAAAAACAAAAATAAACAAATGGGACCTAATGAAACTTCAAAGCTTTTGCACAGCAAAGGAAACCATAAACAAGACCAAAAGACAACGCTCAGAATGGGAGAAAATATTTGCAAATGAAGCAACTGACAAAGGATTAATCTCTAAAATTTATAAGCAGCTCATGCAACTCAATAACAAAAAAACAAACAACCCAATCCAAAAATGGGCAGAAGACCTAAATAGACATTTCTCCAAAGAAGATATACAGACTGCCAACAAACACATGAAAGAATGCTCAACATCATTAATCATTAGAGAAATGCAAATCAAAACTACAATGAGATATCATCTCACACCAGTCAGAATGGCCATCATCAAAAAATCTAGAAACAATAAATGCTGGAGAGGGTGTGGAGAAAAGGGAACCCTCTTACACTGCTGGTGGGAATGTAAATTGATACAGCCACTGTGGAGAACAGTATGGAGGTTCCTTAAAAAACTACAAATAGAACTACCATATGACCTAGCAATCCCACTACTGGGCATATACCCTGAGAAAACCATAATTCAAAAAGAGTCATGTACCAAAATGTTCATTGCAGCTCTATTTACAATAGCCCGGAGATGGAAACAACCTAAGTGCCCATCATCGGATGAATGGATAAAGAAGATGTGGCACATATATACAATGAAATATTACTCAGCCATAAAAAGAAACAAAATTGAGCTATTTGTAATGAGGTGCATAGACCTAGAGTCTGTCACACAGAGTGAAGTAAGTCAGAAAGAGAAGAAGAAATACCATATACTAACACACATATATGGAATATAAGGGGAAAAAATGTCATGAAGAACCTAGGGGTAAGACAGGAATAAAGACACAGACCCACTAGAGAACGGACTTGAGGATATGGGGAGGGGGAAGGGTAAGCTGTGACAAAGCAAGAGAGAGGCATGGACATATATACACTACCAAACTTAAGGTAGATAGCTAGTGGGAAGCAGTCGCATAGCGCAGGGAGATCAGCTTCGTGCTTTGTGACCGCCTGGAGGGGTGGGATAGGGAGGGTGGGAGGGAGGGAGATGCAAGAGGGAAGAGATATGGGAACATATGTATATGTATATGTATATGTATGATTCACTTTGTTATAAAGCAGAAACTAACACACCATTGTAAAGCAATTATACTACAATAAAGATGTAAAAGAAAAATTTTTAAGCTCAATACTAGGCACTGAGAAGTAATACACATTTCCTAAGATTTTAAGCAAAATACAAATGTATTTAAAGGTAAGTGTGATATATGTAAAAGAACTCTCTAATGTTCCTATAGTGAGCAAAGTGAAAGCAAAGGCAGACTATGAAAGAGGAGCAGTGACTTTCAAATAGTTTTACTCAAGTACCTCCAAAAAAGGTTTTTTAAAAACTGTATACACACTCAAATATTTACAAATTGCTGTAAAATTTTTATTGTAACCATATAATTGCAAAAAAAATGTAATTTCTGTGGTTGCTTTTTTAAACCATTACATAACTTAAAAAAAACATATACAAACATTACATGACTTAGGGGTACTCTATGTTCTAAAACTTCATGTACTGCCCTGACATCTTTAAGTTTCACTGGCTCCTCAGTTTCCCTGCTCTCACCACATATGTCCCCACGCAGCAGGAAAGGTTCCTCATCTGACTAGTTTCCCTATCAGCCCAGAACTACAACTATGCAGCCAGAAACTCAAACCTGCACAGGCTGTAGCAAAGGATGGTTTTGATCTACTAAGCTCTGAGTTATGGTCCCAGGGGTCTTCTACTGCACCTCCCCCCTACTTATAGAGGAAAACATCTGTGGTATAGTGAAGGGGTTAATTCAAACATTCCTTAAGCCAGTTTCCTTAAACCATACAACCACTGGCACTGGGGAGGCCCCTGTCCCTAATGATACTGATCTGAGGCTTTCTGGAGAAGGGAAGAAAGGAATTGATAAATATGAACAGTATAAAAAGAACCCCTCACACCAAATATATCCAGTGACAAAAAAGGAAGGGGGGAAATAAAGAAAAAAATCTAGACATAACAAATAATGTAAATAAAAACAAAAATAAACAAATAGGACCTAATTAAACTTAAAAGGTTTTGCACAGCAAAGAAAACCACAAATGAGGTGAAAAGACAACCCTCAGAATGGGAGAAAATATTTGCAAATGAAGCAACTGACAAGGGATTAATCTCCAAAATATACAAAACAGCTCATGCAGTTCAGTATCAAAAAAACAAACAATCCAATCAAAAATTGGGCAGAAGACCAAAAAGACATTTCTCCAAAGAAGACCCAAATGGCCAAGAGGCACATAAAAAGATGCTCAACATCACTAATTATTAGATAAATGCAAATCAAAACTACAATGAGGTATCACCTCACACTGGTCAGAAAAGTCATCATCAAAAAAAAATCTACAAACAATAAATGCTGGAGAGGGTGTGGAGAAAAGGGAACCCTCTTACACTGCTGGTGGGAATGTAAATTGATACAGCCACTATGGAGAACAGTATGGAGGTTCCTTAAAAAACTAAAATAGAACTACTATATGACCTAGGAATCCCACTACTGGGCATATACCCTGAGAAAACCATAATTCAAAAAGACACATGCACCCCAATATTCATTGCAGCACTTTACAATAGCCAGGACATGGAAGAAACCTAAATTCCCACCGACAGATGAAAGGATAAAGAAGATGTGGTTCATATATACAATGGAATATTACTCAGCCATGAAAAGGAATGAAATTGGGTCACTCGTAGAGACGTGGATGGACCTAGAGTCTGTCATACAGAGTGAAGAAAGAAAAACAAATATCGTATATTAATGCATATGTGTGGAATCTAGAAAAATGGCACAGATGAACCTATCTGCAGGGCAGGAATAGAGACGCAGACATAGAGAATGGACATGTGGACACAGAGGGGGGAAGGGAGGGTGGGGTGAACTGGGAGATTGGGATTGACATATATACACTACCATGTCTAAAATAGCTAGCTAGTGGGAACCTGCTTCATAGCACAGGCAGCTCAGCTCGGTGCTCTGTTGTGACCTAGATGGGTGGGATAGGGGGGTGGGGGGAGGAGAGAGGCCCAAGAACAAGGGGATATATGTATACATACAGCTGATTCACTTTGTTGTAAAGCAACTATACCTCAATTTAAAAATAAATAAATAAATATAAATAAAAATAAAACAGAGGTCCAAAATTTGACCCAATTGGAAAATTCGACCCAATTTTGGTAAAAAAAATTTACAGCAAGAAGATAAAAGGGTGTTAAATGGCTTTTGCATCTGGCTGGTTTCCCTATCAGCTGGAACAACTGCACTCGACCAATCCTCAATCCCAATGTGTTTCACTTCTCAGCCAGACTAAGGGGTACCTCATCTTCTTGTTACTTCAAAGGCTGCCTCCCATAGGTCCTAGCTGTTCAATATGCTTCCGAACGCAAGCCCTGTGTGGCCCTGCATGGCAAGCAATGTCCCCCTCTCCCAGGGAGTAAGTACATGTTACTAAAAAATTGTTTTGTTTTTTCTTTTCCCAAGGGAGGACAACACATTTAAGTTATTAAATCAAATATACAGAGTGATTCATTTAATATGTACATATTTACAAAAAAAGCACTTTCACGAGGAGGTGCGGCCGGGGCCGGCAGGTGGGCAGCGGCCTGGTGCCCACGGCAAATGTTGACAGTTGCGAGGGGAGAGTCTGTGCGAAGGCACTTGTCACAAGCTTCAATACTGCCACCGTCCTGGGGAGAACAGAGCAGTCAGGAAGGGCACTTCTGAAAGCACAGTTGAGAGATCTCTGGAGCGAGTGTTCTGGGCAGGAGCAAGCGAGGACGGCGGACTGGAGGGGACAGACTGGAGAGCTGGCGAGGGTCTGCCCACGGGCCTCAGGCCACGCCGACCGCCACGCGCCTCACCGATGACCTCAAGCCCCACTGCCACCGCAGGTGCCACCAACAGCCACAGGCCACGCCAAACATCACAGGTCCCACTGAGAACCATGGGTCCCGCTGTCAGTCTCGGGTGGTCTCACAGACAGCCACAGACCATGCTGTCTGCCATGGGTGGTCCCACCAACAGCCATGGGTCCCACCGGCTCTTTGGCCTGGAGCCACTGAGAACCCCAAGTGAAGAAGAAAGGAAGATTCTTTAAACAGTGCTGCCAATTTCACTATCCCATGTTGGGTGCTGTGTGTTTGGTCATTTCACACTATTGAGGGCAGAGATCCTTCCCTCAGCAACTGGGTGCATAAGAGGTGAAAACTAGGTATCTATTATCATCCATTTAAAAAATATGAAAAAGCTTTTCTTTAGCAGTCAATGTGTCATTCTTTTTCTTTTTGAAACTGTATTTCCACCATACTAGCCACACATCTGAAAAGATATTAGGAATAATATTTCATAAACTCTATACACAAAATCATTTACTTCTTGATATATTGCAAAACACTAAAGCCAAAAAAAATATCTTCACCTATAAACGCATATTTTAAACACATATACATAGGTATTTTTCCATAAAGAACTTCATTTTTATTTTATAAAAGGTATTAATGTTTTCCTTTCTTTTAATGTCCATGGGCTCAAACACAGAAAGTCATTACACAGCACACTATTATATAGGTACTGATCTGTATTTTATTCTAGGAATAGTACTGTTTTATAAATCTTTAGTATATGCAGAATTTATTTTACTGTAATATGTAAAATTGAGACCTAAATTATTTTTCCAAATATAAAAACATTTTTTAAACAATTCAATATTAATAATCTCTTGCCCCATTACTGCTCTGACAGACATTATTATATGGAAGTCTTCCTATTTATTTCCACCAATCTGTTTCTGCATCAGTTCCATGTCTTAATTTTCATAACTTTATATGTTTAAAATATAATAAAGTAAGCAAAGCACTTTACCCTTATATTGCAAAAATCTCCTTCCACACTCCAGTCTTTTTTTATTAAACTTTAGGTGAAGTTTTTATACTTTTCTTTGTGTTGGCAATTCTTACTATGCCAATAATGATATCTTGTCTTTGTTATGTAATACCAATTTTTCAATAATACTTTTGCCTGATTCTATAATTTTTCTTCAAGGTCGATCATGTACATTCTATGGGAATATACTGATATCAGTCACAGTGAAAATTAGGCAGCATTTTACTAAAGAAAATACAGCTAAAAAAAGAAAAAGAGAGTTCATCACAATCATAATCTAAGGGTTATTGCAAAGAATGTGTATGAGGCTCCAGGTGAAATGTCTAGCATATCAAAAATTAATGACAGAAGATCCCACATGCCGCGGAGCAACTAGGCCCGTGAGCCACAACTACTGAGCCTGCGCGTCTGGAGCCTGTGCTCCGCAACAAGAGAGGCCGCGATAGTGAGAGGCCCGTGCACTGCGATGAAGAGTGGCCCCCGCTTGCCGCAACTAGAGAAAGCCCTCGCACACAAACGAAGACCCAACACAGCCAAAAATAAATAAATAAATAAATAAATATTAAAAAAAAAAATTAATGACAGCCATAGGTCAAAAGTTGGTTGTTCCTCTTAATTATACATAATTTCATGTTCCTCTTAATTATACATAAAAAAAATTATATACAAAAAAAAATTATATATTAAAAAAAAAATTAATGACAGCCAGAGGTCAAAAGTTTCATGTTCCTTTTAATTATACATAAATAGTGTCATTACTCAATTACAGAAGTGAACAATCTGATAGCTGGTATCCTCACTCACCATGCTCTACTAGGAGCTAGAATTACTCTCCGGATCATCAATAAAAGCATTCTGATCATTCCGCTGGCATATGTGTCCTAGTGACAATCATTTCCTATCATTCTCCTCTACTCTAAAGCATTACGTAGATACTAATTATTTATTCAAAACCCAGCACACTATCTACCATTGCAAAATCACCTAAAATCAATACCAGAAATGGAGACGTGTTGATCTGAGAACAAAGATTATTATGGGTGTTTGTACAGTAAGATGGGAGTAATACATTCCTGAGAATTCTTCAGTTCTGGCTGAGCAACATCTCACTTGTAGCAGTAATCTTCCCTCCTTACATGTGACACTGCTTTGCCGAAATCTCATCAGAAAACACATACTGGT
Source organism: Delphinus delphis (assembly GCF_949987515.2). Taxonomy (NCBI): domain Eukaryota; kingdom Metazoa; phylum Chordata; class Mammalia; order Artiodactyla; family Delphinidae; genus Delphinus; species Delphinus delphis. Next base: position 15,369,911 of record NC_082687.1, read on the forward strand.
TAACAGTTTGGATTAAGTCTTAGAAAACTGCCAGTTTCAGGTTGAAAATACTCAAATAGAAACAGATGTGTGTTTCCATTTAATATTTCAGTTGCTACTGAGCATGTGTTTAATAGAAACTCTAATCAGATAGAAATAAAGAGTAATTCAGGGAGAAAAGTCTCCCTATATTTTAAATTTAACTTTGAGAAACAACTGAAAAAATGGAAATCTAGGAGCTTTTAGATTTGCATGATCATGCATATTACTGCATTCTATTTTCTTCTTTTTCAGAGGATATGTGAAGCTAATGTTGCTATTATCCTATATCTCCAAGGTGACCTATTTTTACTGATACTAGGCTCATCAGAAAAGAGTGCAAGTAGATAAAAGAGTGTTTATTTACTCTTTGTCAAAAATTTAGTATCAAAAGGCATTTAAAATAATTTTACTTCCTTCACCACTTGTTAAATTTAATTTCACAATTACACAAATTTTAAAAAAAAGAGAACCAAATTGCACCTCAGGAAGTGCAAAACACATTTTTGCCCATTTTCTTAATTTTCTATTGTTAAATGATGCAAGTCACTTGACTACTAAGTAATGCTTTAAAGAGTCACATTTGAGACAATTTCTGTTATATTTTTCCTTTCACAGTAATACCTCTGTTTTACTTAGTTTGCTTATAATTAAACAACAAATCTCCTGTACTTAATTACTTTTGTTTTGTGCTCAGATTCCGCCTCTTAAGTAACTGGGTAATCAGTGATCAAGTGTATCAGGCTTGTAGACTAGTTTGATGTTTATAAGGTGTCTCTACCGCCTCATTTGGTGGGGTGGTTTGACTGAAGATAATATGGATGGTATTAGTCGAATGCAGCTCTGGAAGAATGCTTTCAATTTATTTTAAGGACTGCAACTCTTGCTCTTACCCACCTACCCACTGGAGGAAAGTACACACATTACATTTCAAAGCATAGAAAGGGATCCATTTATAACTGAACACTACTTTTATGAAACATTTGAGATCCAAGTATTCTGAGAGGCTTACATTTTTCAATTGTGGCCATGTAAAAGTATAATTGGAAGCCAGGAAAGACTATCCTTGTTTTTCAGATTGAGGATACTTCACACCAGGATAGTTACCATCAACAGATACAGTCTTAACACTTGGCAGATGTAAAAAACCATTTAACTGAGCTTTCCTGTACCTATACTACAAGTAAATTTTTGCTCCTACATTTTCAAACTACTTATGTGTGATGTGAGAGTGAAATCTCTAATTTTTTTAAATAGCAGATATTTTTTAAATTAAAAAAATGTAAGGAAAAGAAATGAAAAGCAGGAAGACGATGGCAAAAACTATACATCAGCATTCTGAATTCAGCTCACTAACCAAAAGTTGAGACAGGACATCTAAACTATGGGCCATCAATGTTCTGTTAATACAGGTGTCACCTAAGTAAAGTTCTTGAGAGTTCCTTTGCTTTGTTTTTAGAAGGTAAACAGCAATATATTTATCTTTAGTGTAGAAATTCTGATGACATTCATATTAGAATCTTTAAGTTCTTGGCTCAAGATTTGTCACCACTACTTGTCCCTGTGAGACTGGATTAGCAATATCAATGCTAGCAATACACACAAGCAAGCAAAACAAAGTATTTCTCCAATATCACAAGGTTTTGTTACCTAGCCACATAATGAGCAAAAAAATCACACCTCTCTAAAAAGTTCCAATTGAAAACCTCTTCAGGACAATGGATGCCAACTTATTAGTGCTTCTATTTACTTATTTTAATGTTATTCTCAAAATATTTGAATTTTTAAATAAATCATTTTTTATTCTGTAAAAAAAAATTGTTTTTTTCTTGCGGTACACGGGCCTCTCACTGTTGTGGCCTCTCCCGCTGCGGAGCACAGGCTCCGGACACGCAGGCTCAGTGGCCATGGCTCATGGGCCCAGCCGCTCCGCGGCATGTGGGATCTTCCCGGACCGGGGCACAAACCTGTGTCTCCTGCATCGGCAGGCGGACTCTCAACCACTGTGCCACCAGGGAAGCCCTAAAAAAATCTTTAATCTGAGTTTTTCAATTCCTTTTAACAGTCAAGTTAACACACACACACACACACACACACCCCCACACACACACAAACCAGCAAGGCATTTAGATCCATTTTCTAATATTGCACCACATTCTATCAAGTAGCACTAATTGCACTGGGAATGGAAATTAATTGAGAAGCCTTGGCTGTTTTTGCATAGCTGCTTGAATTTATACATTATCTTTGGAGTTCATTCTAAAAGAGCAGTTTTTTCACACTGTGTTCACGTTTCATGACCTAATATGAACAAATGTATGTGTAATTTGCCAGCACGTCATCACTGAAATGTTACGATTCAATGTAGCCAAAGTACATAAAAATGACAATATAGTTATTTCCCAATTATCCCACAGCAGCAGAGTAACCAGTGTTTCAATATAAAGTGTAATTGATTCCTAATTACTGTGTTTCACATGGAGGCCATAGTCCATAACTTCATTAAATAGTGAAAACAGAAGTAACTATTCATGAGGAAAGAATTAGCATATACTATATGCTTATTTACTTTCTAATCTGTAAATGTTTTAGGTTCTGGCCTGTGGAAAGGCTGCTTGGTCAGCAATATGTCATTCAGATGTTCCTTGGGGAATAGGAAATTTGCCCAGTGATGTTCATTTGGGAGGGGGAAATAAAATATTGGCTTTTGATGTTTGACGTGCTCTAGAGGGTGTGGCCCAGTTCTTGGACCATTTCTGATACAAGGGTATAGAAGAGCAAGTATCCAAGTCTATGAATTTAGGGCACATTAATCATTATATACACTGGCCTTGGTATGGTTCTCATGGAGGATGGAAGAGAAGAAATGATAAAGTGACAGAGCGTAAGGGACTTGTATCTATCTATTGTGTTGGGCAAAAAATTCATTTGGGTTTTTCGTAACGTCTTATGAAAAATCCGAACGAACTCTTTGGCCAACTCAATATGACTAATGGGAGAAATGAATGAAGAGTGTAGTTTCTAACCACAAATGCTACTCAAATATTTTCTGTTTTAGAGAGGTCCATGACATAAAAGGAGGGGCAACATATACCTGTGTATTATGAAGAAATGAGCAAACAAAATGGAATATAATGAGGCCTGCTACATGAAGGTACCAAATATTGAGTTTCAACAGTGCTGGGGTTGATTTTCCTACCTTTACATCTCTCTATTATAGAGCTTTGTAAAGATGTTATTTTTGGTTACCTATAACTTGGCAAAAAAGGTTCAGATGATCTGCAGATGTTGGACTACAATGTAATCTAAAATATTTATGTTATGAACTATTTGAATAGTGATAGTAAAAAACACTCATTGGAAATCATTAGTATTTTAATTTTGGGCTGCCATAATTTTGGTGTACTCCCTGAAGTAAATTTGTCACATATGATAAATGTGTCATCGACTAGAATGACTGTAATCATTCACTGGTAATTCTTCGAGTCTCAAGCCTGTGCACATCACCTCACATAAAATTGTACAAGGAAATATAATTGTATAATATAGATACTCAGTATAGCATGTGTCTGCTATACTGAACTAAATAACTGCTAGGTAGGACATGGGCTCATCTGCTAGTCTCATGTCCTTTCCATGTCATGATAATTTAGGAAATAAGCATTAGGAAGGCATAGTGGATACCTTTGGTGTCCCGTCTAATCTTCCTTTGGAGGCTGGTGTCCTAATCCCCCAGCTACTCGATGTATTAGCACATAAAGACGCAACAGGGAGGGGATATGGAGATATATGTGTAGGTATAGCTGATTCACTTTGTTATACAGCAGAAACTAACACACCCTTGTAAAGAAATTATACTCCAATAAAGATATTAAAATAAATAAATAAAATTAAAAAAAAAACTCAGAGCAACCTACTTCTCTGGAGAATTCTCCTTGGTCCCCTTACATGGGAGTCTATGCTTCTTCCTTTCTACCCAACAGATCCTAGCCAAAGACTGAATCCTAGATCCACTGTCACATGTGTGAGTAACATTATGCTTCAGAATAAAGCTAGTTTCCATCTAAGTTTTCATTATTCTTTAGCATTTTCCCCTGGCTATCTCAGCTCCTTCACTCCCCTTATCCTAAGGGTACTCCCCCAATAAATAACAGTACAAGAATCCCCATTTCATATTATGAGGCTGACGCACTGCCCACTGTGCCAAGAGGGCTGGTAAGAATCCCCATTTCAGTCACTTCGTCGAGGAAATCCCACCAAAGAGTGGGCTTGGTTCTAGATTCAGGAGTGGTCCTCAGAAAAAAAGTTCTAAGAATGACATCTGGAGCTGGGTCATTTATTGACTGTATGACCTTGAGTGTCCCATCACTATGGCAGGTAAAGGACTGATGGACCCTGTCATACTATAGCTATAGTGAACCGAGGTGGCATATAGGTGGAATGGGGTACACTAGCTGGTACAATGTCTCCAGCATTTGAAAGGTGTAATAGAAAAAGAAAATGTGAGAAATGTAGAATTGAATGCTTGTTCTTAAGCACCACTGATATTTTGAAGAGAAAAAAAATGACAGGCTCACATTTCTTAATCAATAACTTAAAGCAAGGTAGAGTTAAAAGGCCTTATTAATACCATTTAAAGAGACTGTCATTGAAGTCCTAGGGCAGAACCATTAAAGTTCAAGACCAGGATACAACTATAGCAGTGCAGAACTTCAGAAAAGCCTGAATGCTCAGCCTCAGCAAGTCTTCTATGCCAGGCCAGGGCCTGGTGTAGAAGTAATAATAAAACCCAGAGATTTTAAAGTGGGTACCTGCGTCGGTGCATTTGAGAATCTTGAGGTTCTGCTTAACCCTCTCTCAAGGTCAAATCCTTTTTCTTAGCAGACAGATCCGCTTTTCTAGCTGCTTGCTTAAAACAATGCAAGAATTTCCAGTAAGGCAAGAATGTACAAAACAATGCATGCCCTCTTCAAGATGTGCCCTCAACTGCCCTCTTGGCCAACAGACTATTTTTGTCTAGTTCTACTGAGATATAATTGATATAAAAATTGTGTAAGTTCAAGATGTGTAACTGGATGGTTTGATACACATATATATTGCAAAATGTAGTAAGGATGGCTAACACATCCATTACCTCACGAAGTTATCATTTTGTGTGTGTGTTGCTGCGAGAACATTTAAAATCTACTCTCTTAGTAACTTTTAAATATACAATACAGCATTGTTAATTACAGCCACTATGCTGTATATTAGATCCCCAGAACTTATTCATCGAATAACTGGAAGTTTGTACCTTTTGACTAACATCTCCCCATTTCCCCATCCTTCAACCCCTGGCAACCAATATTCTATTCTCTATTTCTGTGAGTTCAGCTTTTTTATATTCCATTTATTACGAAGATCAAACACTGCATTTGTAGAGACATGGATGGACCTAGAGACTGTCATACAGAGTGAAGTTAAGTCAGAAGGAGACAAACAAATATCGTACATTAACACATATAGGTGGAATCTGAAAAAAATTGGTATAGATGATGTTATTTACAAAGCAGAAATAGAAACACAGACATAGAGAACAAAGGTAGGGACACCAAGGGGGGAAGGGGGAGGGGGGCGGGTGGGATGAACTGGGAGACTGGGATTGACATATATACACTATTGATACTATGTATAAAATAGATAACTAATGAGAACCTACTGTATAGCACCAGGAACTCTACTCAGTGCTCTGTGGTGACCTAAATGGGAAGGAAATCCAAAAAAGAGGGGATATATGTATACATATAGCTGATTGGCTTTGCTGTACGGTGTAAACTAGCACAAGATTGTAAAACAACTATACTCCAATAAAAATTAAATAAAAATAAAAAAAAGTTAGTTAGAAGGCAATGAGTAAAAAACAAAAACAAAACCAAAAGACTCATAATTAGGGTAAAATCTCAGTATAACTCAACCAGAAATTAGTGGACCTAATCAGGATGAAGAGGTTTTATATATTGAAGAAGCTGCAAGCTCTGGCTAATATGTGCCAGCAGGACATGGGAAGTAGGCCCGGAAGGGATCATGAGGGTGGCAGCAGGTGGGTAGAACATAAAGCTGGGTAAGAGAGAGTTTTTGTCTATATTGGGTACTCTCTGATAGCAAATAACTTAATACTCTCACAAGGGATGATCTGAATGCTTGGAAAAAGGGTCAGTTTTCATTAAATAAAAATGCCAGAGCTGCCTACGTAATATATTGATAACTAAATAAAAAGGATAAGAAAGGTGGCATGCTACAATGGCTTTATTATATATGACCAGACAAATCACTAAGCATCAGTGAAATGCAAATCAAAATAACAGTGAGATATACCACATACCTGTTGTAATGGCTATTATCAAAAAGACAAGAGATAACAAATTCTGCTGAGGCTGTGGAGAAAAGGGAACACTTGTGTACTGCTGGTGAGAATGTAAATTGGTAAATTGGTACAGCTGCTATGGAAAACAGTATGAAGTTTACTCAAAAAATCAAGACTATCATATGATCCAGCAATCCCACTTGTGGGTATTTATCCAAAGGGAATGAAAACAGGATATCAAAGAGATATCTGCATTCTCATGCTCACTGTAGTATTATTCACAATAGCTAAGACATAGAAAGAACCTAAAAGTCCATAGACAGATGAATGGATAAAGAAAATGTGAATATATGTGTATAGTACACACACACACACACACACACACACACACACACATATTGCTCAGTGATTAAAAAAAAAGAAGGAAATCCTGCCATTTGCAACAAGACAACATGGATGGACCTTGAGGGCATATGCCAAGTGAAATAAGTGAAACAGGAAAAGACAAATGCTGCATGGTATGATTTAGATGTGGAATCTAAAAACATCTAATTATAGAAACAGAGTAGAATAGAATGGTGGTTGCCAGAGGCTGATGGGTGGGAAAATGGGGACATGTTGGTCAAAGGATACAAACTTGCAGTTATAAGATGAATAAGGTGGAGGGATCTAAAGTACATCATGGTGACTAAAGTAAAAAATACTATATTGTATACTTGAAAGTTGCTATGAGCGTAGAGCTTCAATGTTCTCAACATGACAACAGCAAATGGTAATTATGTGAGGTGAAGGATGTGTTAACTGACCTTATTTGGTACTCATTTCACTATATATGTGTATCAAATCATCACTTTGTATACCTTAAATATTCACAGTGTCATATGTCAATTCTATCTCAATAAAGCTGGAAAAAACCCAGAAAACTAAAAAGTTAACTATATTCCTTAAGAGAGAGATCCTCTTGCCTCCAAGTATTTTAATTATTTGTCATATTTACCATTGTTTACCTGCCTTCTGAAAGATTTCTTAATATTCAGATTACCTACTTAATCTTTTGTCCCATGTAGTCTATTATCCAGTCTGTTCATTTAATCTTTTAAATAATTTTTAACATTTTAAAAAATTCTGGAGGGGAGTCAAGATGGCGGAGGACTAAGAGGACATGGAGTTCCTCTCCCCATAAACACATCAAGAACACATCTACAGGGCCTTTCCTGGTGGCGCAGTGGTTGAGAGTCCGCCTGCCGATGCAGGGGACACGGGTTCGTGCCCCGGTCCGGGAGGATCCCACATGCCGCGGAGCGGCTGGGTCCGTGAGCCATGGCCGCTGAGCCTGCGCGTCCGGAGCCTGTGCTCTGCAACGGGAGAGGCCACGACGGTGAGAGGCCCACGTACCACAAAAAAAAAAAAAAAAAAAAAAAAAAAATCTACAAATGGAACAATTCTCACAGAGCACATGCTGAACACTAACAGAGGACATCAGACACCTAAAAGGACAAGAAAGATCCCTCACGTAACTGGGTAGGATGAAAGAAAGAAAAAGGGAAAAGGAAGAGGAGAGGAAGTGGGACGGGACCTGAGCCCCTGGGGGTGGGGGAGCTAAAGGAGAGGAGAGCTTCCCGCATCTGCGGAAGCCCCCTCATAGGCAGGGAGATCAGCTGGGACACAAGGAGAGCTTCAGGGGCTCAGAGGAGAGCACAGCAACCAGCGGCAGGCAGGACAGTGTGAGATCTACACTGATGGTCCATGCCACAGACCGGCGCACCCCAGCATGACACTTGTGTCCGCTGGTGCGCACAGGGGCTGGGTGCTGGAATGTGGGGTTTGGAGAGCAGACCAGGGAGGGGACTGCTGTTGGCTGTGAGGAGACAGCCTGAGGGGATGGAAGGGAGGAGCTCTGCAACGAGGAATGCTTGTGGAGGAAGCCCAGAACACCACTGAAGAGAATTGCCATCGCTGAGTGACGCGCAAAAGGCAGGGCTCTCCTCATGAAACAGCCCCCGCCTCCCTAGGCACTAGAGAGGGCTCCCCACTGAGCGGGCTTGCGTGCCTCTGGCTGCTATCTCTCTGCCCCTCCCTGCCTAGGTGGCCTGCTTGCCCAGATCTCCACCTCTGCCCCTTCCCACCTGACGGGCTGGCGCATCCCGATCATCACACCGGTACCCTCCTGCCTGGGTGGCCCACTCGTCCTGATCACCGCCTTGGCCCCCTTCCACCTGGGTGGGCTTGTGCACCCCAACTGCCCTCCAGCCCCTTCCCACATGGGTGGGCTCGTGTGCTCTGCAAGCCTCAGGAGCAGATGTCAGTGGGTGGCCCACAAGCAGAGGTGGGACTGAAACCACAGCTGAGTCCCAGGGGCCATGTGACTAAGGAAGAAGAGCTGAAATCTCTCCTGCACAAACCACTGATTTACACTTCCATTGATGGCTTTGTAAATTCAGTGCCTGCAGAATATCTGAATGGATAACAAGTGCTTCTGTCACTGAGATGGGTCTGGCTTTAGCAGCTGTGGGCTTTGTGGGCACGTACACATGGGGGATGGGCCAGGCCAGAGTCTGAGCTGCCTCCATAGCCCCCACAGCAGGTCCACGTGCACGATGACCACAGTCCTGGGACCTGACTTCAGTGGGTCTGTGTTGGTGGCCTACGGAAAACAATGCCTGAGAGTCACTAGGGCCAATTGCTGGCATACCTATGGTTAAGGTTGGACCGAGAACAGTGCCAACAACAGTGTACTTCATGAGCCCACACAGCGAGGGAGAGGTAACACAACAGTGCACACAGACACATGGACAGCTCCAGAGGAGGAATACTCAGTAGCTTCTCGCCCACTGGGAGTGCTCCAATCCTACCTACCTCACACCTCAGATCAGAAACACAGCTCAGAAACAGATCTGGGGGCCTCTGTTCCAACAACTAGGCAGCAGACCCCACCCCTGACAGGGCTGTGACAACCAAAGAACAAAGAGGAGGCCCCGCTCAATACCCAGGGCAGGCTCTGGTCACCAAAACACCAGTTAACCCCCTATCAAGGGGATAACGGCCAGCATACACTGAGGAAAGAGGTGGCAATCATCCATATTAAAACTGTCCTTGCACCCAAAAAAAAAAAAAAAAATTAAACACACAGGGATATTCCCAGATAAAAATAGCCCTCCAAGAGAGTCTGAGGGTCTGACATTGGGAGGAAGAACCCCCAGAGCACTTAGCCTTGAAGACCAGGGGGATTTGAGTGCAGGAGCTACGTGGGGCTGGGGGAAACAGACTCCACTCTTGGAGGGTTGGCTATAGCTCACTATGGGGACAAGAACACTGGTAGGGTAGGCCCCAGGGAATATTATTTGGTGTAAGCTCTCCCAGAGGCCCCATTTCAGCACCAAGACCTAGCCCCACCAAACAGTATGCAGGCTCCAGTGCTGGAACACCTCAGGCTACAACAAGCAAGACAGGAACACAGCCCCACCCACCAGCAGACAGCCTGCTTGAAGTCGTACTAAGCTCACAGACACCCAAAAACATACTCCTTGACACCGCCCTGCCTACCAGAGGGACAAGACCTAGCTCCACCCACCAGAGGGTAGGCACCAGTCCCTCCCACCAGGAAACCTGCACAAGCCCCTGGACCAACCTCAACCAAAAAGGGACAGACACCAGAAGCAAGAGGAACAATGATCCTGCAGCCTGTGGAATGGAGACCACGAACACAGTAAGTTAGACAGAATGAGATGACAGAGAAATATGTTGCAGACGAAGGAGCAAGATAAAAACCTGCAAGAACAATTAAATGAAGAGGAGACAGGCAATCTACCTGAAAAAGAATTCACAGTAACGATAGTTAAGATGATCCAACATCTTGGAAAAAAGAATGGAGGTATAGACTCAGAAGATACAAGAAAGTTTTAAAAGAGATGGAAGATATATAAAACAAACAGAGATGAACAACACAATAATTGAATGAAAAATACACTAGAAGGAATCAATAGCAGAATAACTGAGGCAGAAGAATGAATAAGTGGGGTGGAAGACAGAGGGGTGGAAATCACTGCCAAAGAATAGAATAAAAAAAGAAAAAAGAATGGAAGGAAATGAGGACAATCTCAGATACTTCTGGAAGAGCATTAAACACACTAACATTCAAATTATAGGGGTCCCAGAAGACAAAGAGAAAGAGAAAGGGCCTGAGAAAAGTAAGGTGGAAGTAAAGGTTCTACTCTCATAGATACTCTAACTACTGTGCTTTTGTATATTCAATCTCTCACACTAAAGACTTTTCACCTTTGAACAACTCCTTGGAAACTCAGAGTGATTTCCTTAAAGTTTTGTAACCAGATGGTTAGTCAACTGAGAATTTACTGTATTGCAACTCAAGAGCTGCCTTGGGGTAGATGTATAACTTACCAAATAACAGACAAAAAAGAAGGGGAATTGTGACTGTATTAATAATTATCTGTGGGAATATAATTTATCTTTTCAAGGACTATCTTTAATATACCTATGTTTTTAAGTTTAAAATTCATTTGAATTTGTTTCAGTAATGCAGAAAAAAATAAACTGAGATAAAACTATAGTTTCATTTGTGTGAGAGAAAAGAGTGAAGCACCTTTTAAAATAAAGTATGTCAAAATATCTAGAGAGTGCTGACATATAAATTCTACATATTCTATTCTAGGTTGGAAAGTTAAAAAGAAAAGAAAAATAAAGGAGAAATATTATGAACAAAGTATGATCATAGACTAAGTATAAATGAGATAAAAGAATATTTGTGTCATATAAAATTTCAAAATGTCACTGACACTTTGAAAAGAAATTAGGAAACAATGAGGGTTTCCAAATGGTGTCAATACTAAGAATTAGTGAGCTTTAGTGACAAGGATGCTAAAAAATTGTTTATTAAAATGTTATATGTTTAATTTAAAGGTTATATCAAAAAAAGTTGATTGGCATATGGTTGATTTTTAATTCAGACCTTTTAGTAAAAGGTCTATCACATCTAATAGTTTGGGCTTCCATTTTACTCTAAGCTTCCATTTTTACAGATCTAAAAATGATATGATGACATGCATCTTAAAATAATTTGGGATTTCAATGAGAATTCATATGGAAGCATCTAACATAATTCCTGTGGTTTCTATACTCCTCCCCTGAATATCCCACAAGTGTTCAATTCCCCACTTCTCTATATCCCCCTTCCAACCAATGGGTGCTAACCAGCTCTCCTTAGTCTGGACCATTACAATAGCCATAAGCTCATCTCTCTTACTCCAATTTCAATTCCAAATGACAGCCAAATTGTCCTTTTAAAGAATTCACATCCAATTTTTTTCACTATTCTATTTAATATCCTTTAGTGGTTAACTCTTTTTTCCTTAAAATAAAGTCTAAAACCATTAATGAAGTCTGCAAGGCTCTACATGATCTAGCCCAGCCTACATTTTCTTGTTCTTTGTGCTCCAGTGATACTGGACTTTTTTTCAGAAGTGCTTTACTTTTATCTATCTTGAAGTGTTCACACCTGCTATTTCTAATGTCTGAACATTCTTTTTTTCTCTTTTTGGTTCTAACTCTTGTACAACTTTCAAAGTTAGACTTATCTGCCACTTCCCCAAAGAGCTTCCAAGACTTCTCGACAAGTATTAGTGTCCCCACTATCTTTTTATATAATATTCTGTACTTCTCCTTCAGAAAATTGATCATACTCCTGACCGTTGTTTCAACTGACTTGCCCTTCCTAGCTTCCTTCTTACGCCGAAGGACATGAAATATAGTCCATTTTTACTAATTAATGAAAAATGACATTTTAAATCATCTGCTTATTGTGTTGCATTATTTTTCAACGGGAAACTACCTGCAATTAGAAATATGGAAGTCACTAGTGACTTAAATTTCTGTACACTTCTCTTTAAAGATAAAGTAAGGCAACTCAAAATAAATATGTGTGTTTTCATGTATGTGTTTTCTCTCTGCTCATAACATTTTCAAACAGCCTGCTGAGAGACTTCACTTTAAACCCTCACAGAACAGACAAGGGAAGAATGACGTGAGTTCTCATTTTTCAGACTTTTGCATAAAAGCCTTTAAATTCATTGACAGTAGCAATATCTTTCATTTCCCCTATCGAAAAGCAAAGTGCCATTTCTCAGTAAACAAGCTTTCAGAGAACTCATATGTCTAAGTATATTTGATAGATAAATGAATAACATCAAAACTAATGCTCTGCTTAATGCATGTACAACTTTTCCAGCATCCATTCATTTGTGTATGAATGCGCTGTAAGTGTAGATGGTCTTCCAGTCAATTATACCTCAACTGAGCATGACATGAGCAGTATACACAAAACAACCTTGAGAAAGCAGTAATGGAGAGCAACAGGACAGATAATCATGAGGAATTGGAAAATTGTCACATAAATCTACAGAGATGCTGACAAGATTTCAGCTTTAAGAATGACAAACCTTTCCTTCTATTCCTGCTGTGGGGTGAAAGACACCAGGCTAATGGACTCATTCTGCCAAACCCATCATCCAACCTAGGCATAATTTTCAAAAGAAATATTTCTAAATTGTTTTACATTCACCAAACTGCGTTTGATCTTAATCCATAATATTCTCATAGGATTTGAATAAATTCTAAAATAACAATTGTTGCTAATAATTTGGAGAACTTGTTTATACTTCACTGGAAATTTACATCACTGTTTATAAAAATGTAGTCACAATTAGGTTAACTCTTCAGTTCAGGGAAAACTTATCAATATACCTGTAGTCCAATGAACACATGCAAATCACTGGATTTGTGTTCAGAATAAACCTACTTTTACTCAGTTGTAAACAGTTAAAAATCTAATCCTGAATCGAGTTTATGAGGTGAGGAAAATCTGACAAGGAGCCAGTATTTTCTAGACTGTGCTATCAATTTATACATTTTATGTGATTAATTCATACAATTATAATGATGATTAGCCAGTTATGCAGCCAGTTCTGATCAGAGGTGTATTAAATGGATATGGGTAAGGAAAGAGCCCAAAGTCAAACAATTTAATTTTGACTTTTCAAAGTATTCGTGAATTACATACTTTGCCTTTTAAAAGGGTACAAAGCAAAACTGACATTAAAAATTATGTAATTACAACACTTTGAACAACAGAATCCAAACTTGTATTTAACTGAAAGCATAGTTCCAGTCACAAATTATTCATGAAGAATTGATCATAAAACCCATAAAGACAGAAAGTAGGTCTCTCATGATGTAGGGCTAGGGGCAGGAATAGGGATCACTGTAAATGGGTACAAGGTTTCCTTTTTGGAATGATAGAAATGCTTAAAAACAGATTTTGGTGATGTTAGCACAATCCTGTTAATGTAATAAAAATCACTGAATCTTACACTTAAAATGAATCAAATATATCTCAATGAAGCTGTTAATAAAAAATCAGAGCATTTTAACAAAGGCAACTTGTCTTCTAAAGCGGTGTGTGGCCACTGAGCTCTTGTAATGGCATGCATTACTTTTCAATCTCATGCCTGGTGGAGGTTTTCTGTGAATCTACAGGCATTGACAGGTTAATATAAAGTGGATTTAAATAAGAACACTTATTCTTCAGTACACCTGAAGAAGACTGAGCAACACATTCCCTCATTTTTCAGAAGGTATTGAAAAGGTTTTTGATGATCTGATACTGAATAATGATGCCAAAATATGGAGGTTTTGTAAATCTTTAGGCTAATTTAAACTCTAGCCAATGCTGAAAAGCATCAATTCTGCACAGTATATAGAAGTATACTATATACCATATTCTGTGGTATATTCTATATATCATATATGTATGCATGTATATGGCATGTACATCTTTGGTATATATAATATTCTGTGGTATATTATATACCATATTCTGGGTTATATGAAAGTGTATTATATTCTGCTATATATAAAAGTACTCCACATTTGCAAACAATCGAAAGCATCTGAGCCACAAGGTTTATCAGCAGTACAAATCAATCCTTAATGTGTAATTTAAATAAAAATAACAAAACATAATTTAACTTTTCAAAAATTTTATAAAATTGTTTAAACAACTGATATTATAAGAGAGCAATATTGACTATTTAATTATAAAGCAGTGAGTGAAGTTTAAATATCTGATTAATAATCATCATCTTAAAGTAAACAGAATATTTAGAAATGTACAGAATTCTCAAAGTAATAGTGCAGGTATTATTTTTCCCCTTAGTAGTTTTATGCTTTATCAAAGGAACACACGCACGCACGCACACACACGGCTTATAAACCCAGTGGTAAACAAGGATTTATAAAGGAAAGCAACAGTCCCATTGCCCCACTGCTGCTGTTTCCACATTCACAACTTTTTTTAACAATTGTCTGTAACTGTTATTCACTTGCTTACTTTCAAAACTCCAGATTATATGCTTATGACATTGCATATTAATTCATTAACTGTGGATGTTATCTATTGACTTTTGCCATGACAAGTGAGGATTTAGCATTTCAAGACTATGGTAATAACATCTCTATTCTATTGCCCTCATTGTTTTCATTGTTTTTGACCAGAATTTTTCATAAGACCTTGGGAAAAAGAGGAAAATCACATACTCTCAGTCTGTCTGACTGAGATGAAACCTGAAATACAAGTTTTCGTCTTTTCATAAAGCCTTGTTCATTTCATCAAGCCATCTATTTAATGTGCCTACCCTACTCTGTGATTCGTCACTCTTTTGATGTCCTAGAGGAGTTCTTCAGTTAAGACTGACGCTAGCCTTCCCTTTCACGTTTCCACACATCCAATCATGAATCTTACAGATTTTTCCTCCTTTAAGCCTCTTAATTTTCCCCTTATTAAGTTTATTTATCATCTATCTTACCTATCTAGTTCACATTTGTGCAATCTTAGTATAATAACAAATAAATTAAAACTAACTTTCCCCAAACATGTCTAATAATGCCTGGCAAAAATATGATATCACAGAAATAGATACTTCACAAGATATTATTCATTGACTGAATTTAATGAAAACACCTGAAATCAAACAAGTGTGAATCATATAAATAATGTTTATTGAGAAATCAGTTGATCCCACATCCATTAGCCTAAAAATAGATATAGGTCTTACAATATATAATTATCATTTTTTCAGTACAACACTAAATGTCTACATTTATCCCATTTTGTGGTGAGATGTCCCCTTCAGCTCAGAATGGATGGGTGTTAACTGTGCTGTGTTTTGTTCTTGTCAACTAGCCATTTCCCAGTATATTCGAATGCATTAGAATAATTTAGGAGTAAAGTAAATCACAGCTGTAAGCCTTCAGAAAATGTTAGACTGCATTTAAATCCCACAGAGTCTTATTTGAAATGAACTTCTAGAATTACATCTTCCTTTTTCCCATTTAACATATACAATCAGTTATCAAAACACTTTAATAAGGGCACCAATAAGTATCACTAAGTGCCTAAATGAAGATGGGAAGAGAGAAAAAGAGTACTTAGAGAAATTTGTGAAACTGCATTCCTACTTCTGTTACATTTGCATACAAATTGATCTGGAAATCCATCAGCTGACTCCGTTAATGAGGTCAAGAACAACATGCAGACTTAATCAAACGTTGCTATAGCTTTTGTGGGTTAACTGTCTCTGGGGATGAAAATTCCAAAATATGAAGCGTTGCTTGCTATTGCATTTCCCTTCTGTCTAGAATAATTTCTGCCATAAGATCATAATTAAATTTCATTTAGAAGTGCCCGCACTTTTCACTTTTACTCCAGAACTATTGATGTGTGTCATACTTCTCACTTTAATTGAACTTTGAGGCATAACTGACATATGGTGGAATTTGGGATGACAGTATAACAGGAATGCATTATTTCAGAAGTTTGAGCAAAAAGCGTGAGTCTTTGAACTGAAATTCTTGCTTAAGGAAATAGAGAGGAAACATGAATACATTAATTTTTTCCCTCACTTTTCTATATTTATTGTTTCTATGAATTTGTGTCACAGATATCCTTCATTCGAAGACACTATGTCAAATCATACTCTATAATAAGACAATTAATAAAAAATGATATTGAACAATTTTCCTATTAGGTAATGTTTTAAAATACTGCATTATGTAGTTCAAACAGTATTTAAGTGGTTTAGCACATATTTACATAATGTGCAATGGAGCTGGGTGAACAAAAAGCTCTGGTAAAGATGCCCCATACTGTGCATATTAGTTTTTCCTTTCTGAGATTAACACTTCCCTGTCAGTGTCTTTTTGCCATACATTTTGATAATGAAACTTGCTACATTCTCTAACAAGCTTTCTTTCTGTGGACAACAAAGTGAATATGTGATAAAATGTAATTTGTTCTTAGCAGTTCTGACAATTCTTTAAGCAAGGTGATATTGTTGAATGATATGGAAGACTAGATAAATTCATCCTTGGTCCATTTTACAGTATTTCTGATTTCTCCCTACTCAGAGGCTACTTTATGTTACTTTGTAAATATTAAGGTTTCTATACTAGAATTTAAGCAAGCAGAAGGATATTATCTGAATCTGGTTATCCATAAAAACTAAATACTATCAATGTTTATGAACATTAAAATTAATTTTAAAATTTTTCTTAAATTTATATATATTCAAATTATGTTTCTAAACTTGATTGAATAGCCAAGGACACCACTTTATCTCTTCATTAGTTCCACATTTCTCCCAAACTTCTTCTGATGGAGTTACTAAAGATAAAGAAGGTGTCACATTATTTATAATAATGATTCTATAAGAAGTACTTGAAATTCATTTGGAAGAGACTAATAAAGTAACAGTGATGAAGATATCAATGCACTTTACAAACATCATCTATGTTTTTCGACACTCTCTAAAGTCTTTCTTGAATTAAACTTCTCAAAGCTACAACTGCATTGAGACTTTTTGGTCTGTTTCATATGTCAGTACTAGAAAATAAAATATTTGTTGATGTGATAAGAGTTCGAGTTGGAGTTTACATGAAATCATGTGTTACTAATATACAAACAAACAGTAAGAAAGAAATAGGCACTTCTATGAGGTTATCCTGTACAATAGCTATGTCACACTTAACGAACATTAATTGTCCATTAAATCTCAATCTGTGACAGATGTTATTACTCCATATTATGATATCCTAGAATCCTCAGAAGTATAACAGAGTGTCACCCCAAAATATGACTGTAGGATTTCAGGACATGCCACCCTAAAATATGCTGCTTTGGTTATACTGATTATTTTGAACTGTAGGCACTTGAAATCAGCAGATGCAGGGAGAGGCTTTTTCTGAATTTCCCTTATCTGTCTAAGGACAAATCCTCCAAAAGGAATTCAATTGCCATAAATCCCCTTCCTAGGAGTTTCATCAACCAGGGAATACAGACTCTAATCACAGGACAGGAAGCTAGAAGTCAACACCACAACCCGACAAACTGTCACAAACTATCATATCTCTTATCTTTTCTTCTAGGGGCCCATTCATCCTTCTTAAAAATCATTTACTCTCCCCTAGGAGGCCTACATCCTCCCTCCCCTTTCCCTATTAAGATGGTATGTAAGTCTAAATGTAATCCACTACAGAGAGTTACTCATTTTCCCCTGGTTACCTCCCAAGTATAAATGAGGAATGTATGTTAATAAACTTGTTTTTCTCATTAATCTATCTTTTGTTACAGGGGTTTCAGCTAAGAACTCAGAAAGGTAGAGGGAAATTTATTTTTCCTCTCCTATACCTCCTTCAATTTGAATTTAACTCTTATGAGGAAAAGACAAACCGCAATCTGGTTATGCATTCAAAGATTCATAAAGCATAGCCATGGCTGCAATTCTGAATGAAGAGCTACATAAATGCTATTCAATACTATTGCCTATGGGAATGGTGCCTACTGAGGTTGTGCAGTGCACAACGGGCACAACCATAAGTGGCAGCCCAGAGCATGATGACATCATCTTTCTGGGGAGAATTTTACAGTTAGCTTTTCCAGATCATTCTCTGCCTTACGATTTTGCTCCAGGAGACTAACATTGATGAATGTCATTTTCAGGGCCTCATGCTTTTTAGCTTCCAAAGAAGGGCACTAACAGGAGGTTGGAGTATCATGGTAGAGAAAGGTCAGGGTGCACATTGCCTCAGGTTTCTTTCTTTTGGGACTTTGTTTTATCAGTCATTCCATTGTTCTTTCTGTTGGCACAGCTACTGTGCCAACAGAAAGAACAATGGCACAGCTAGAGTCGCACAGTCCAATTCTCTGGGTGCTGGTAACACTCATCTTTGCCTTGACCATTCAAGCCTAGGATAGCTAATACTTCCTGCTTTTATAAGCTTTTGGGTGATTTAATGTCTCTTCTTGGTTCCATTAAGCCTCTTATCGCTTCTATCAATAGTCCTTTCTTTCAATATTCTTCACCTAATGTTTTGAATGTGCTACCTATTCCCTGATCTGACCTAGATTTTTATACATTATTTTAAACCCAGTATCTTGGAGAAATAATTTATAAAGAGACACTTCTCTAGAAAAGCATGTGATTGAGTAGTGTCTTTGTTAAATATTTTATCACAACAATGGCTACTTCTATGGAAAGTGTGATTTCCAGATAAATTATGAATCTGGGTCAGCAAGGACAACTACATGTTCTCCACTGTCTCTTTCTGTGTCCATGGTAGAGCCATCTATTCAGTCACACTGCTCCTTCCAGCTGAGTTAGGATGTGACCTTACAATCTTTACCAGCAAAGCTCTCCATGTAGTGTCTACCAATCAATAGTCTGAGGTTTACAATTTCTTAGACTGCATTCAGCCCATCAATGTAAGCCAAGCCCTTCTGCTTTTAAACCCAGTGCTCACCCTCTTCAAAGGGAATGTTTCGGTCTGTTTTCATTGGTCACTGCACAAAGTATAACCAATTCTAGCCCTTAAATCTTCTTGCACACTATCCTCTCATAATGCATTATGCTTTCTGCATTTACCCAAACCCTTTTCTTCACTTACTTTTCAAACTCTTCCACAGAGGCATCTGGATCTCTTTCTTCTTAACCAACACATCCTCTGTATCTTCAACCACATTTGTATTTGTTCTACCTTTCTGTTTTAACTGATACGTAGGTCTTCCTTGAAAATGTTCTTTTTTCTTTTCTTGAACTATCTCAAATATTTGATATGTATATATTCTTACCCTCATCCTCATTAGGCCAGGGGTTAAGGATGTGCCCCTCTTAGAGCCACATAGTCTCTTCCAGACTTTCCATATCATTACTTTCATCAAACTTGACTAACTGCAGCTCACTCCATGAAACTCAGCAGCTCTCTTCTCTCACTGCAGACTGTCACCTGAATTTGAGCCACTTACCCTCATTCACTGAAAAGTCTAGCACTTTGACTATGGTCTTCTACCACAAACACCAATATCTTGGATGACTTTAGCATCCACATAGAATACTCACCTTATACCAGGCATTTTAAAGAAGCAATATAGGGCTTCCCTGGTGGCGCAGTGGTTGAGAGTCTGCCTGCCGATGCAGGGGACACGGGTTTGTGCCCCGGTCCAGGAAGATCCCACATGCCGCAGAGCAGCTGGGCCCGTGAGCCATGGCCGCTGAGCCTGCGCCTCCGCTCCGCAACGGGAGAGGCCACAACAGTGAGAGGCCCACGTACCAAAAAAAAAAAAAAAAAAAAAAAGAAGCAATATAGGTCAGGGGCAAAATTGTGGACTGTGTAAGCTGCCTGTCCACCTATTTACTGAAGCAGATAACTTTGATCCCAAGGCAAGTTACTAAATTGTTAGTGTCTTAACTTTCTCATCTGTAAGATAGGGTTGGTACAGTAACTCATTTTAGAATTGTTGGGAGAAAACAACAGTAGATAAAAACAGCAGATAAACCAGTACCTGGTTTATAATAAGCCATCAATAAATATAAGCTATTATTGTCATTAATCCCTTCCTCATCATCAGTACCTGTGCAACAACACACACTTACAGCCTCATCTTGAATGCTGTTATCACTCAAAATTGCTGAACCTGTATCACCATCTCAAGAATCACAATCTCTGATTACAACCTCCTTCCTTTCAACTCTCTTATTCAATGATGACCCTATGGTTTCATTCACCTTTACGGAGACCCTATGGTTTCATTCACCTTTCAGTGACTGACCCCATTATTTCAGCTGAATTCTCAGGAAATAGACATATTATTCAATTCTAAACACATCTGGATTAGATTCCTAGGAGCATTATTTTAAGAACATTCTTGTCATTGTCCCAAGTTACTTTAATGCTTCATCTTTTTTATAACACTTACCTGGGCAAAAAAACACATCTTGGAACAAAACCAAACACCTGCTCTAGCCAGCCCTGCTTCCAAGAAGCTGAGGATGCTTAGCTATAATTATAAAAGAGTTAGATTGGGTCAACTGTTAACTAATAATCTTCAAGTTCCTTTAGGTCCTTCAAATGACTTTGTATCTTAAGTTATCAAAAAAAAAAAAAAAAAGAAATCTTATCATAGAGGCTCCCTTCAGAACTACTAAAATTACCTTTTCTCCTCCCCTGCTGCTGCTGGGAGGAGCAGCTCAAGGTGCCTGAAGCCAATTTCTGTGGGTGCTGTGGAACTACCTTCATTCCTTTTCAGGACCTTATTCCACCAACTATTCCTCTACTCTTGTTTTGCAAACTCTTCCTCTCCCTTGAGTCTTTCCATCAGCCTTTAAACACACCCAGTCTCTTGGACCCCACCAGCACCCTCAATTACAGTTCTCTATCTCTCTTTTCAAACAACCAAACTCTTTGAAAAAGTGGTTAAATATGTGTTAGAGATTTTTGTACATTCTATAGTATACTGCTGTGTGCACTTTCTGACAATGTTCCATGGTCATATTCATCATTTTTTTTGACTTAAAGTGGTTTTAAAGTTTTTAGAATATTTTATTTGATCTTCTTGCTATTGGTCCCTCATCTCTATGGCCATGTTTGGAAACTGGTAACTTCTTCCACACCCCACTTGTTTGATTCCCCCATCAGCCATCCACATTTGAATGCTCCTTTGCTATTGAAACAGTCTCCTTTTTTTGAAGCCGTGATGTGACACTGTCCTGCTTTCCTGCCATCTCTATAACTAGTCCTTTCAGACACGTTTATGCTTCCCCTCTTCTGTTGAGTCATTCATTTTAGGAATCCCTTAAAGCTGTTATATATTCTGTTTTTAACTCAGGATATATTCTCTCATGAGGCCACTTCATCCATAACTGGCCCTTCAATTATGACTTCCAGGCAGATGGTCACAAATTTACCTGAGGGGCAGATTTTACATTTTTGCAGCAATCTCAAATTTTAAAAATTGAAAGAGAGGTATTTCATAATATATTGTGATAAAAATTTAAAAGCTTAAAACAGGATGCTACTTTTAAAAATAAACTGTGTTGCAATGGTGGCATACTCCAAAGTGACACACTGAGTAAGGAATGAATAAGGAGACACATCCTTTTGAAAATGAGCACAAAAAGCAGTGGACTCAAACATAAACATCTGTTGCAAAAGAAACTCAAAGATTATAAAACTGGATGCTCATTGGTTACACTCTTAAGCAATGGTATATGCACTTGCTTAGTCATCTCATTTAACTTCATATATAATTTACCATTCCTTTCCAGCTCTATTTTCACTAAAAATAGAAAGTAGAATCACCAAGAATACAGAAAAAAAGTGATGGTTATTTACTGAATACCTTTGGCTCAGTGAAATGAGATGAGTGTTAGTGGAATGGGGAGAAGGCACACTGCAATGTTTGCTGAAGACCCGGTTTCAGACACACCAATAAAAGTTGGATGACCCATTTTTACCACATAGTGTATTCTTTAGCGTGTCCTATAAATTCAGCATTTTTGTGGAAAAAGTGATATTTAAAGATGATACAAGTAACTATAATTTCCATTTGTGTATAGGACTATGTTTGGAAAACAAGTCATATAAGCACAGTAATTTCTAATCTCTAAAGAATATTCTTTCCTTTGCAGTTGCTACCTAATTGAAGAGCTGAATTAGGTTTGCTGTTCTTCATTTCATAGTTTCTCTGCTGCCTGTACCTAAAAGGATCTGAGCATTTCTTACTCCTGTAGTCAGGCTACTTCTGGCATGCAACCCTTGCTTGGCTCACCAAAAGGAAACCCCTGCTGTCTTCCTTTCTGTCAATACAACCAACCCAACTCTGACTTAATATTGATAGTCTGCTATACAATTCACACTCTTGCTGCTTAAAGATAAGTTCTACACAAATGTATGGATGCCAAGGGGGGAGAGTGGGGGAGAGTGGTGGTGGGATAAATTGGGAGATTGGGATTGAAATGTATACACTGATGTGTATAAAATAGATAACTAATAAGAACCTGCTATAGAAAAAATAAATAAAATTCAAAAAAAATAAACAGCACAAAAGAAAAAAAAAATGATAAGCTCTACAAACATGCTGCTCTCATCATCGCCTTATTGCTCTGCCTAATCTTCCCAGTGTTAGCTTAGCAGTCACTACTTTGAGAAATCTTCCTTGAACTTCTAAAATTGGTTAAGATTCTCTCTCTCTCTCTCTCTACTGAGGTCAAATTGATATACAACATTATATTAGTTTCAAGTGTACAACATATGCTGTGATATTTGTATACACTGTGAACTGATCATCACAATAAGCCTAGTAAACAAATGTAATCTACATAGCTACAATTTTTTCTTTTTTTTTTTTTCTTGGGATGAGAACTTTTAAGATCTACTGTCTTCGAAAATTTCAAATATGCAATACAGTGTCATTAACTATAGTCATCATGCTTGGACTTCCCTGGTGGCGCAGTGGTTAAGAATCTGCCTGTCAATGCAAGGGACACGGGTTCAATCCCTGGTCTGGGAAGATCCCACATGCCAAGGAGCAACTAAGCTGGTGTGCCACAACTATTGAGGCTGTGCTCTAGAGCCTGCGTGCTGCAACTACTGAAGCCTGAGTGCCTCAAGCCTGTGCTCTGCAACAAGAGAAGCCACTGCAATGAGAAGCCCGCACACTGAAACAAAGAGTAGCCCCTGCTCACCGCAACTAGAGAAAGCCTGCACGCAGCAACAAAGACCCAACGCAGCCAAAAATTTAAGAAAAATTAAAAAAAAAAACTATAGTCACCATGCTATACATTACACTCTTTCTCTCTTTTATGCATGCACCCTCTCCCTACACACACACACACACACACACACACACACACACACACACACACACACTAACATATACCTGGGTCCCATCAGGCCTGACCTATGGGGTAGGGTTAGTGGCTCCAATAGTAACCCCCACTGTTCTACTATCATAGCAAATCACAAAATCACAGTATCATGTAAAGGCTAATTGTCCATCACTCTACTAAAACTGCAAGTTCCGTGAACTCAAAACTCTGTTAAATTCCTTACGTTGGAATTACCAGCGCCTTCTCAATTTATACATTTTTTCACTACACATTTGAATCTCAGGGGTTTTTTTTAAAGGTGAAAGAATAACTTCCTTTTCAAACAGAAATAATAGCCCAATTTTTAATTGTTTGGTGGAAAGAACTCTTTTATCTTTTCAGTACAGTTTTACATTAAATCACAGCTAATAATACAGTACAATGAACATAATGTAAAGATTGGACTAGAACTCCAAAGATCTAAGACTTGGACTACTCTATGGTTTTAATCCTAGTTAGTTAACTGTGTGACCCTGAATGATTCTCTTTAATTCTTCTGGACTTGAATTTTCTACTGAAAATTGAGTAAGGTTGAAGTAGACTAGTGGTTATTACTGGTACTCTATTAATTTCCTGAGGATGGTAACACCTTACCAAAAACTTGGTGTCTTAAAAGAACAGAAATTCATTATTTTATAATTCTAGAGGCCAGAATTTCTAAATCAGCATCACTAGGCCAAAATAAGGTGTCAGCAGGGCCTCACTCCATTTGGAGGCTCTAGGGGAGAATCTGTTCCTTGTGTCTTCTGGTTGCTGGTGGGTGCCAGCATTACTTGATTTTTGGCTGTATTACTCCAGTCTTCAAGACCAGCATTTTCAAATTTCTCTCTGCTCCATATTCATGTCACCTTCTCCTCTGTGAGTCAAATCTCCCTCTGCCTCTCTCTTATAAGGATACATGTGATATATTTAGGGTCAACCTGGATACTCCAGGATAATCTCCCCATCTCAAGATCTTAATTTAATCACATCTGAAAAGAACCTTTTTCCAAATAAAGTACCTTTTATAGGTTCCAGGGATTTGGGCCTGATATCCTTGGAGGTATGGCATTTTTTAGTCTCTTGCAGTAGGATTATTTATTATTGCTGCTGCAACTACTCCTGCTACTACTATTGCTATGAATCTGGGTGGAAGAGTGACCAATAGAGTGCAATAGAAATAATGCTGTATGATTTTCAAGGCTTTGTCAAAGGAAGCTTTGAAGCTTCCACCTTGGTATCTCAGAACATTTGGTCTCAAGGGAATGCTTCCTGGCAGAACCCAGCCACCACACTGTGAGCCACACAAAAAGGTCATATGCAGGTGCTCTCATTGGCAGATTCATCTATACCAGGCTTTAAGTCATCCGATCACAGATGCCAGCCATGTGACTGAAGAAACCCTCAGATAATTCTAGACTCTAGTCTTTTGAGTCCATCCCAGATGCTGAGTCTTCCCAAGCGAGGCCTCAGATGTAGAAGAGCTGAAACAAGTCATATTTGCAATGTCCTTTAGGAATTATTTACCTTGAGAATCAGTTCAGGTCCTAAGGCCTGAGAACCAGAAGCACAGAGGGCAAGAAAAGCTTTTAAGCAATCAGGCAGGAAGGGCTGAATTCTTTCTTCCTTCAAATTTTTGTTCTTTTCAGGCCCTCAGCTAATTAGATGACGCCCACCCACACTGGGCAGGGCAAATTGCTCTACTGAGTCCATTCATTGAAATACTAATTTTATCCAGAAACACTCTTACAGACACATACAGAAATAATGTTTAGCCAAATAACAGGGTGCCCTGTGATCCAGTCATCTTGAAACATGAACCATCACATAAGTTTAGGACTGTTTCTTATTCAACTCTACATAACCAAAACAGATAATAATAACAAGAGCAATAGTAAGCATTTATTTTGTGCTGTTAGGGACTGTTCTAATTGTGTTCAATTTATTTAATCCTCACAGTATACTTACGAAATACACGTAATTCTCATTTTCATTTAAAGTTGGGAATAATAAGGCATAGGGAGATTAAGTAATTTAACCAAAATTATTAACACAATACACTTAATTTTTTTTTTCTCTTTTTGTTTCTCAAAATAAAAAACAGCTAAATGTTTCATAATCTTGTTGTTTAAATATTGACTCTGTTGGTTAAGAGAATTCTATATATAAGATTTTCTTCGTAATATCATATGCTGCCTATTGATATTTTTTCCATAATTAAACTTGCCTAAAGGCTTCTGTATATTTTAAGAAGCTGAGACTACATCATTGTTACATTGTTTAAATTGCCAAAATAAGGGTTTGTGTTTCTAACCTTTACTTCTTTTGTTCATAGATTAAGTGTTCCTTTGACATGTTAATAATCTTCAAGAAAACTAGTTAAGTAAACAAGTTATTTGACTTCACATTCCAAAAATGCAGCTGACTAGGTAAACTGCAGACATTCCAAACACTAACATTTAAGAAAACTATTCACAACACATTCACATATTGAAAGCTGAGATTGGAATTTTTAAAAAACTAAATAAATCACCAGGTGCAGGAAATACAGAAGGAATTGAAAGTAAAAGCACAAGGGCTCATATGCAACCTTTGGCAAAACAATGGGGAGGGGGTTGGCGAAGTACAGGTGGTTCCCACATTAGTCCATTAGTTTTGTCACATGGGGGCAGGAGGTAAGACCTTAACCTGTGAAATGCAGGGAGTTGATCTGAGAAGCCTAGACATAAAATGGAGACATTTAAAGAGCTGTTAAACTACTAAATGTATAATCTGAGAACAGATAATCTGTCCAATGGGACAAATAAGTGAAAAAGGAAACTTGTCTGTCTCTCATAGGATCCAAGTGGAAAAAATAAAGTCAGTGAGAATTCATAACCTTGCCCTGTACCTTACAAAGTTTTTGTGTGAAGTGACCAGTAGTTCCAAAACTTCCAAACTAGTTCCAAAGACCATAAAAGTTGGTCCTGCACTACTGATAGCCCTGAAGTGCCTGGTAAAGTCAAACACAAATTGCTCAGGTCACAGGATAACTATTGATAAATCCCACTGAAGAAGAGCTTCACAAAGGAAATTAATGAGGGAAACCAACACCTAGAGTGAGAATCAAGAGGGATAGTAATCCTCAGACATTTGCATAATAAAAAGCATTTAAATAATACAAAGGAAGTATACTAAAAACATTAAAGACATATAATAATGAATTGATATCCTTATAAGATAAAATAATAAAATATGAAAAACATGCTAGATATTTTTAACAAACTACCAAAACTCTTAGAAGAAAAGAATATCATCATTGAAATAAGATATGCACAATAAATTAGTTAAATTATTAGGAAAATAAATTTCAAGATAAAACTGAGGCAATTACCTGAAATGCACAGATGTAAAGAATTCAAAATTATGATGGAGAAATTAAGAAACATAGTGAATAAAGGCAGAAACTTAAAAACAGAAACTCCTATAGGAATTCCAAAAGCCGATACCATTGGGAGTTGGAGAGTGGTAATATTTGAAGAAATGTTGGCTGAAAAATATCCAGAATTCTTGAATGACTTCCATCTTTGAGTCTCTCTATAGTTTAGGACTTGGGAATGGGGATAGATGTATTCAGAAAAGAGATATACTCAAAGTCATATGGTGAAGAAAGATGACCTAAAAGTTTTGCATTTGTATGCTGGTATAAAAATAGTAATAAAAAGCATAAAGAAACTAGTCATGATGGTCCTGAGGTAGATCATGGTAGATGTATAAGACAGAGTGGGCTGCACTGCATGGGAATATTTCCAGGGCTCCTGCTAACAGAAGTTGTATGGCTGGATGGAGACTGATTGCACTGAGGTTGACTTCTACAGTGGAGGGTTGGAGGCTGACAAAGGCGGTCTTACCCAGATCAGATGACAACCAGGACGATCTGTTTACCTTTGGTGATGGAAACAGCCAGCAAAATTTATAAAAATCTACAATAATTAAGAAAATGTGGCATTGGCATAGAGTTGGAAACACAGAAAAATGAACAAAGAAGTCTCAAAAACAGACCACTGTAGACACACGGGGACATTATATGTGATAGAGAGAGCAATGCAAATCAGTTAGGGAAGAATGGGTGAACTACTCATAAAATGAAAAATAATTAAGATACCTCTGCCACATGGTACGCAAAAATAAATTTCAAATGAATTAAAGACATGAATGTGAAAAAAAGAAAATGTTTTAAAATAAAGCATAAGAAAATCATAGGATTCATAGGATTTTACCCATTATTTAAAATACACAAATCCATTATGCATCAAAAAGAAAAATAAACTCTTAGAAAACTATAAGATCAACTTGTGATATGCTGCTTCATTAGATTTAAGCCAACTAGCAAAATATATTTGTGCGTAAGTAGTTGTAATTATTTTCTAAACACACACCCTCAAATAGAAATGGGAATATCTTTATTACATCAGTGTAGGGAAATATTTCTTAAGCAAGGCTAATAGGACAAAGAAAGTAGAAATTAAAGAACTCCTACAAATCAATAAGAAAGGAAAGATGAAGCATTGGAAAAATGGCAAAAAATATGAACAGATTTATTCCTACCAGAAATGGGGGAATACAAATTAGAACATTTATATGTCATTTCATAGATATCATATTGACCAAAATCAATGTCTGATAGCACTTTGCTAATGAGAGTTAAATTGCTACAATTTTGAAATTAATTTGGCAATATCAAGAAAAGTTGATTATGCACATATCCTTTGACCCAGGAAATAAACTTTTCTGTATCTTCCTGTGAATAAAGAGACAAAATGAATGCTAATTATGGCTGTCTCATTTTAAATAGGAAACTGAAAATAACTCTAATATAATGTAAAATTATAAAATAGTGCAATTAAGTGAATATATATATATCACTATAAAGATTTTATAATTTATAAGGTCAAATGAGTGAGAATACACACAGTAAGAAACTATATAATGTTGCAAAATATACATTTTAAAATGTTAATATTATAATGATAAATAAATAAATAGTATAAGTTCTAATATATAAATATAAATGGAATATGTCAACCTTGGGCATCTCCTTTATCTCTGGGAAATGAAAAGTTGAGAGAAACGGCAAGGGAGCTTATTTACATCTGTATCATTTTAGCTCTCCTTTTAATTAGATTTTTAGAAGCAAAGATATTAACATTTATTTAATTTTAATGGTGGATACATGTGTGTCTATTTTCTTATTGTCGTTCATTTCAGTATATATGATATTCTTTATTATTTTAAATAAAATAACTTTTTAGAGGAAAAATATTAAAAACATTTGGTTAGAAGCAAAACCGCAATTCAAAAATAGTTTGCAATTATGACTGAACTATAGTATAAATTAGGTAAGGCATATATTAACATAAAATTAGTAATTTCCCTAGGCAATGATCAGTAATGTTTCAACCTAGGGCTACATAGGATATTACTGGAATCCTTAAGTAACTTAATGCTAGGTTGTTGATACATGAAGTAATTTCTTCTTTGTATACAAAACACACACAAAAAACATAACATCTTACTCCAGTACAAGGATTATTTTCCAGAATGACACAATATTTGGCATAAAATGTTGCATTGGCAAACAGTGCCCAAGTAATTGTAATATACACATAAGATTAAAGTGGCTGATGTAGTTAAGTGGCTTTAATGCATAACCATCTTCCAGAACAACCCCACAATGTGAATACATCTGTGGGCCCTGTTAGGTGAAGTTCATAGCATAAAGCCTACTTTTGCAATGACTGGGATGCAAACACACAGCAGGGGGCCTCCCGCCAGTGGGCCTCTATCCAGTGTTCTATGGAAAGAGTACAAGATACTTAAAGGAGGCTATGTAAAGTGATTAAAGTCCCCTCTCTTTTCCATCACCATAGGTAGGAGGCATCATGTCCACTCTTTCTCAGTCTGACTCTGCTTGTTATTTTATCTCATCGGAATCCAGGACCACCTCCCGGTGCCACATTTCACCAGAAGGTATACTGCCCATGCCTCAAGGCAGAAGTTCAGCTTCCTCCTCTCTCCTGGGTTCCATACTGCCTCGGTGGAGCACAACGAGGCAGGCTGTCTTCTCTTTTCTTTAATCAATGCTAGATTAGTCAATGCATGACTCTGAGGACAGGCCATATTTTCTCTTTCCACACAGACAGGTTTAGCTTGTTAGTAGCAAGATTTAGAATCAAGGAAGAAGTATAAAACTGTACCAGAGTTCAAGTTGAAGCCATGCAATCCAGTTTAGCTTATGCCAACGAGCCCTGCATTTCTGATTTGGGTTGACCCAAATAATCATAAAATATACTTTAATTCCCATTCAGCTATGCACAGGGCTCCCTTAGGGACCCCTCAGGGAAAGAAGGATGATTGAGAGGAAATATTCTATATCCCTGGCAGATAAATACTTTAACACCATTAAAATACTGCTAATATTTTCTGCATGCCCCATATGAGTAAGCTTCTAGTCCTTATGCAGGAAAAGGTGAGTACTACAGATTTTAATACAGGCACCAAAAACCTTCAAATGAAAATTCCCTACAGAAGAAAGTCTTTAGAAAAGCTTATATATTAACAACAAATTGACGTACACTGAGTTATCTTTAATAATTGGCAAAACAGTGTTCTTTGTTTTGTATGTTCAATTTTTTTATGGATTGTTTTTATTTTTTCCCCCAGGAAGCCCAACTAACTGGAGTAGGAATTATTTTCAAATAGGGCTATTTATTGTTTGTTTGTTATGCTTCTTTTCAATTAGACCAACATGATCTGCTAATTAAACTGTCTTGGAAAACAAAGCTTACATTATTAGGATATATATTTCCACAAATGGTTTTACCATCTCTACCACTTATAAAATTATTAAGAAGTTTTTCAAAACTCATCAGCAGTACTGGGAAGTATTAGGCTTTCTATACATGCACATGCTTTGGAGAATTTATGAAATGATAAATAGGTTTATGTTTGTTTCTTTGTTTCCCATGTAGCAAATCCAAAACCACTGAATACGTAAAGAGTCATTTTCTTACAGATATAAGGAGTTGTGTAAATATTTTCTGTCTAATCCTGGAGCAGGAAAATGGATGGCATGCTAGCCATAACAGAATAGAGCAGGCTGGTAGGGTCAGACTGTGGAATTTGTCCCAGGGGTGGGTCACACACAGGACACAGACCCTGCAACAGGTGCCAGGAAGAAGTCTAGCTACACATATAAAACATGATATGGAAGAGATACATCATAGATAGTAATGATAGTAATACAATTCCACATAGATTTTGCCTCAGAGAGCTCCAACATGGACACAGTGTTTTTCAAACAGGCAAGTAGAGAACAGCCATAAGGAATCCAGAAACAAATGTTATTTAGAAGATCATACCAGCAATCAGGAAGTCAACATCAGGGAAGTCTTCAGTGATGAAGAAAAGGGAACTAACCCACATACGGAGTGTCAGGCACCAGAGTGGAAAGTTACACCCATTGATCCATTTAATCCTCAATAATCTCAAATTTTTTTCATTTTATGAAAAAGAAAACTGTGGACCAGATAGGTTAATTACAGCTGGTACCTGGTATTCAAATCTTGTCTGACTCCAAATCCTTAACCCACTGAAAATGAAAAGCATGTTGTATTTACTTAGCATACAGATCAACAAATCACCACCAGGCTGGGCAGTTTGGGATGAATAAATATGAATTGTTTCAAATAACATGAGTACTGAAATGTTCAAGAGTCTCGCTATTAATCTGTCATTAATTATTTATGAATATCTTTATTAGACTATAATTGCTTTACATTGTTGCTAGTTGCTACTGTATAACAAAGTGAATCAGCTATACATATACATATATCCCCATAGCCCCTCCCTCTGCGTCTCCCTCCCACCCTCCTTATCTCACCCTTCTAGGTTGTCACAAAGCACCAAGCTGATCTCCCTTGAGCAGTGTTATTTGTCTGCTTCCCACTAGCTATCTATTTTACATTTGGTAGTGTATATAAGGCCAAGTCACTCTCTCACTTAGTCCCAGCTTACACTACCCCCTTGCCATGTCCTCAAGTCCATTCTCTACGTCTGTGCCTTTGCTCCTGTCCTGCTCCTAGGGTCTTCAGAACCTTTTTTTTTATTCCATATATATGTATTAGCATACAGTATTTGTTTTTCTCTTTCTGACTTACTCCACTCTGTATGAGATACTCTAAGTCCATACACCTCACTACAAATAACTCAATTTCATTTCTTTTTATGGCTGAGTAATATTCCATTGTATATATGTGCCACATCTTCTTATCCATTCATCTGTCAATGGACACTTAGGTTACTTCCATGTCCTGGCTATTGTAAATAGTGCTGCAATGAACATTGTGTTACATGACTCTTTTTGAATTATGGTTTTCTCAGGTTACATGCCCAGTAGTGGGATTGCTGGGTTGTAAGGTAGTTCTATTTTTAGTTTTTTAAGGAACCTACATACTGTTCTCCACAGTGGCTGTGTCAATTTACATTCCCAAAAACTGAAAGAGGGTTCCCTTTTCTCCACACCCTCTCCAGCATTTACTGTTTGTAGATTTTTTGATGATGGCCATTCTGACCAGTGTGAGGCAATACATAATTGCAGTTTCGATTGACATTTCTCTAATGATTAGTGATGTTGAGCATCCTTTCATGTGTTTGTTGGCAATCTGTATATCTTCTTTGGAGAAATGTCTATTTAGGTCTTCTGCCCATTTTTGGATTGCGCTGTTTTTTTGCTTGGTTTTTTTTTTTTGATATTGAACTGCATGAGCTGCTTGTAAATTTTAGAGATTAATCCTTTGTCAGTTGCTTCGTTTGCAACTATTTTCTCCCATTCTGAGGGTTGTCTTTTGGTCTTGTTTATGCTTTCCTTTGCTGTGCAAAAGCTTTTAAGTTTCATTAGGTCCCATTTGTTTGTTTTTGTTTTCTTTTCCATTTCTCTAGGAGGCAGATCAAAAAGGATTTTGCTGTGATTTATGTCAAAGAGGGTTCTGTCTACATTTTCCCCTTAGAGTTTGATAGTGTCTGGCCTTACATTTAGGTCTTTAATCCATCTGGAGTTTATTTTTGTGTATGGTGTTAGAGAGTGTTCTAATTTCATCCTTTTACATGTAGCTGTCCAGTTTTGCCAGCACCACTTATTGAAGAGGCTGTCTTTTCTCCATTGTATATTCTTGCTTCCCTTATCAAAGATAAAGTGACCATATGTGCATGGGTTTTTCTGTGGGCTCTCTATCCTGTTCCATTGATCTATATTTCTGTTTTTGTGCCAGTACCATACTGTCTTGATTACTGCAACTTTGTAGTATAGTCTGAAGTCAGGGAGCCTGATTCCTCCAGCTCCGTGTTTCTTTCTCAAGATTGCTTTGGTTATTCGGGGTCTTTTGTGTTTCCATAAAATTTTTGAATTTTTTTGTTCTAGTACTGTGAAAAATGCCATTGGTAGTTTGATAGGGATTGCACTGAATCTGTAGATTGCTTGGGGTAGTATAGTCATTTTCACAATGTTGATTCTTCCTAACCAAGAACATGCTCTATCTCTCCATCTCTTGTATCATCTTTAATTTCTTTCATCAGTGTCTTATAGTTTTCTGCATACAGGCCTTTTGTCTCCTTTGGTAGGTTTATTCCTAGGAATTTTATTCTTTTTGTTGCAGTGGTAAATAGGAAGGTTTCCTTAATTTCTCTTTCATATTTTTCATCATTTGTGTATAGGAATGCAAGAGATTTCTGTGTATTAATTATGTATGCTGCTACTTTACCAGATTCATTGATTAGCTCTAGTAGTTTCCTGGTAGAGTCTTTAGGATTCTCTATGTGTAGTACCATGTCATAGGTAAACAGTGACAGCTTTACTTCTTCTTTTCTGATTTGGATTCCTTTTATTTCTTTTTCTTCTCTATTGCTATGGTTAAAACTTCCAAAACTATGCTGAATCATAGTGGTGAGAGTGGGCAACCTTGTCTTGTTCCTAATCTTCGTAGAAATGGTTTAGTTTTTCACCATTGAGAACAATGTTGGCTGTGGGTTTGTCATAGATGGCGTTTATTATGTTGAGGTAAGTTCCCTCTATGCCTACTTTCTGGAGTGTTAACATAAACGGGTATTGAAATTTGTCAAAAGCTTTTTCTGTATCTGTTGAGATTATCTTTTAGTTTTTCTCCTTCAATTTGTTAATATGGTGTATCACGTTGATTGATTTGTGTATATTAAGAAGCCTTGCATTCCCCTGATAAACCCGACTTGATCATGGTGTATGATCCTTTTAATGTGCAGCTGGATTGTGTTTACTTGTATTTTGTTGAGGATTTTTGCATCTATGTTCGTCAGTGATATTGGCCTGTGGTTTTCTTTTTTTGTAACATCTTTGTCTGATTTTGGTATCAGGCTGACGGTGGCCTCGTAGAATGAATTTGGGTGGGTTCTGTCTGCTATATTTTGGAAGAGTTTGAGAAGGATAGGTGTTAGCTCTTCTCTACATGTTTGATAGAATTTGTCTGTGAATCCATCTGGTCCTAGGCTTTTGTTTGTTGGAAGATTTTTAATCACAGTTTCAATTTCAGTGCTTGTGATTGGTCTGTTTATATTTTCTATTTCTTCCTGGTCTCAGAAGTTTGTGCTTTTCTAAGAATTTTTCCATTTCTTCTAGGTTGTCCATTTTACTGGCATATAGTTGCTTGTCGCAATCTCTCATGATCCTTTGTAGTTCTGCAGTGTCAGTTGTTACTTCTCCTTTATCATTTCTAATTCTGTTTATTTGAGTGTTCACCATTTTTTTCTTGATGAGTCTGGCTAAGAGTTTATCAATATTGTTTATCTTCTCAAAGAGTCAGCTTTTAGTTTTACTGCTCTTTGCTATGATTTTCTTTGTTTCTATTTCATTTATTTCAACTCTGATCTTTATGATTTCTTTCCTTGCACTAACTTTGGGTTTTGCTTGTTCTTCCTTCTCTAGTTAGTTCCTTTAGGTGTAAGGTTAGATTGTTTATTTGAGATTTTTCTTGTTTCTTGATGTAGGATTGTATTGCTATAAACTTCCCTCTCAGAACTGCTTTTGCTGCATCCCATAGGTTTTGTGCCATTGTGTTTTCATTGTCATTTGTTTCTAGGTATTTTTTGATTTCCTCTTTTGACTTCTTCAGTGATCTCTTGGTTATTTAGTAACATATTTTTTAGCCTCCAGTGTTTGTACTTTTTACAGTTTTTTTCCTGTTATTGTTATCTAGTCCTATAGTGTTGTGAGTGTAAAAGATACTTGATATGATTTCAATTTTCTTAAATGTACCAAGGCTTGATTTGTGACCCAAGGTATGATCTATCCTGGAGAATGTTCCGTAAGCACTGAGAAGAAAGTGTATTTTGTTGTTTTTGGATGGAATTTCCTATAAGTATCAATTAAGTCCCTCTTGTTTAATGTATCATTTAAAGCTTGTGTTTCCTTATTTAATTTCATTTTGGATGATCTGTCCATTGGTGAAAGTGGGGTGTTAAAGTCCCCTACTATAATTGTGTTACTGTCAATTTCCCCTTTTATGGTTGTTAGCATTTGCCTTATGCATTGAGGTGCTTGTATGTTGGGTGCAGAAATATTTACAATTGTTATATATTCTTCTTGGATTGATCCCTTGATCATTATGTAGTGTCCTTCTTTGTCTCTTGTAATAGTCTTTATTTTAAAGTCTATTTTGTCTGATGTGAGAATTGCTACTCCACCTTTCTTTTGATTTCCATTTGCATGGAATATCTTTTTCCATCCCATTACTTTCAGTCTGTATGTGTCCCTAGGTCTGAAGTGGGTCTCTTGTAAACAGCATATATACAGGTGTTGTTTTTGTATCCATTCAGCCAGTCTATGTCTTTTGTTAGGAGCATTTAATCTATTTACATTTAAGGTAGTTATCGATATGTATGTTCCTATCACCATTTTCTTAATTGTTTTGGATTTGTTACTGTAGGTCTTTTCCTTCTCTTGTGTTTCTTGCCTAGAGAAGTTCCTTTAGCATTTGTTGTAAAGCTGGTTTGGTGGTGCTGAATTCTCTTAGCTTTTGCTTGTCTGCAAAGGTTTTAAATTCTCTGTCGAAACTGAATGAGAATCCTTGCTGTGTAATCTTGATTGTAGCTTTTTCCCTTTTATCACTGTAAATATGTCCTGCCACTGCCTTCTGGCTTGCAGAGTTTCTGCTGAAAGATCAGCTGTTAATCTTATGGGGATTCCCTTGTAGGTTATTTGTTGCTCTTCCCTTTCTGCTTTTAACATTTCTTCTTTGTATTTAATTTTTGATAGTTTGATTAATATGTGTCTTGGTGTGTTTCTCCTTGGATTTACCCTGTATGGGACTCTCTGCTCTTCCTGGACTTGTTGACTACGTCCTTTCCCATATTAGAGCGGTTTTCAACTCTAATCTCTTCAAATATTTTCTCAGTCCCTTTTTCTCTTCTTCTTCTGGGACCCTTATAATTCGAATGTTGGTGTATTTAATGTTGTCCCGGAGTTCTCTGAGACTGTCCTCAATTCTTTTCCTTCTTTCTTCTTTATTCTCCTCTGTGGTAGTTATTTCTGCTATTTTATCTTCCAGGTCACTTATGCATTCTTCTGCCTCAGTTATTCTTCTATTGATTCCTTCTTGAGAATTTTTAATTTCATTTATTTTGTGGTTCATCATTGTTTGTTTGCTCTTTAGTTCTTCTAGGTCCTTGTTAAACGTTTCTTGTATTTTCCCCATTCTATTTCCAAGATTTTGGATTATATTTACTATCATTACTCTGAATTCTTTTTCAGGTAGACTGCCTATTTCCTCTTCATTTGTTTGGTCTGGTGGGTTTTTACCTTGTTCCTTCATCTGCTGCATATTTCTCTGTCTTCTCATTTTGCTTAACTTACTGTGTTTGGGGTCTCCTTTTCACAGGCTGCAGGTTCATAGTTCCCATTGTTTTTGGTGTCTTCCCTCAGTGGGTGAGTTTGGTTCAGTGGGTTGTGTATGCTTCCTGTTGGAAGGGACTGGCTCCTGTTATCTGGTGGATGAGGCTGGATTTTGTCTTTCTGGTGGGCAGGACCATGTCTGGTGGTGTGTTTTGGGGTGTCTGTGACCTTATTATGATTTTGGGTATCGTCTCTGCTAATGGGTGGTGTTGTGTTCCTGTCTTGCTAATGTTTGGCATGGGGTGTCCAGCACTGGAACTTGCTGGTTGTTGAGTGTAGCTGGTTCTTAGCGTTGAGACGGAGATCTTTGGGAGAGCTCTCGCTGATTGATTTCATGTGGGGCCAGGAGGTCTCTGGTGGACCAATGTCCTGAACTCGGCTCTCCCACTCAGAACCTCAGCCTTGACATCCGCCAGAGTACCAAGACCCTGTCAGCCACACGGCTTCAAGTCTTCTTCAGTGTGTTCCTTGCATTAGTTTTCCAGTCTGTTGGATCAAGAAGTTTTCCTTCTTCATATTTTACAAGGAATTCTCCCTTTTTTTCCCTTTGTGCCTTCTAGTTTCACTCACTGCCTTAGTGCCGGGGGCAGAGGCCTCACACCTGGCTCTTCAGACCTAATTTATTCTTTTTATAACTACAGAGGTGATATTAAACATTTGTCATAAGGCCATGGGGGAAAATGAGGCATTAAAAAGTATCTAGGTAGCATCTGAAGTCTACACTGTGCTTTTTGGCATTCAGGAAGACTGGTCCTACGTGATTAAGGTCCTAGTTAAAATCGTGGATAGATACTATTTAGGAAAAATGAGGGTTTTTTTGTGTTGGTATGGTGGAGACAGTGTTATATATATAGTTTAACCAAAGCTCCTTTAACATTCCACCTGTATGAATGGAAAACCATTCATACAGCATGTAGAATTTATGAAATGTACCTGATCATAGAAACATCTGTTTGTGCTGAATCAGCCTGAGAAATCAGTTCCTCCAAGAATATATTTTGGTAAGCAATGCTCTTTTGGGGGTGAAGGGGAGATTGGTGGAGGGAAGTCTGGGGCAAAATCTGGCAAGACAAATAAAGAATTAGGGTCCTGGAGTAACTGCGATCCTAACTAATGAGGCAAACTGTCTCTAAGGAAAAAAATAAAATTGAGTTTTTAGAACAGAGATAAATATGTCTGAATTAGACAAGCAGGAAGGGTGTCTTAATGTTGAGTTCCAGAGTGTTATGTTAGAGTTGCCTAAATCCCTTCTGCTTAAAATTGGGGTTGTTCTATATTCTGGACAGATGATGAGTAAACTATAGAGTGTACAAATGTGTACAAGGGGTGCAGATGGATCCATATCTGAGAAGAAGAAAACAGAATATTAAAACCAGCTGAGCTTGAAGAAAAATTCAGGGTAAAAATATCCCTTTTGTTCTTAAGTCTATATTCTGGATTAAAATAATATGACATAGTTAAATTGCATAAAGTGATGGTCTGATAGATTAGGCTGGTAAATTGGATTCTTTAAAAGCATGAAGCACATCTTCTATGCAGGAGAAAATAGTCTTGGGAGAAAAATGTACACCAATAAATAAAACAATTAATCTGCTAATTGTGTGTGTTCCTTTGGGTAGCAAAATTTGGAAACATTTGGTAATTTTCTGTCAAGAAATATACACAAATTCAGTCTCTAGATAATCCTCAAGCAGACCATGGAAATACAGATCATGTGGAATAAAGTAAGAAATCTCCAGGTAGAGTCAAGGTTTTTGTTTCACCTTTTAGTTCCCAATTCCAGTAACTCTGTGACATTATTCTTATCTCTTATAAATATGGCAAGGTTATTATGCTCACTTGCACATTCACTGAAGCAATAAATCAGTGACTAATTGTACTTCCT
Organism: Delphinus delphis; assembly: GCF_949987515.2. Classification (NCBI taxonomy): domain Eukaryota; kingdom Metazoa; phylum Chordata; class Mammalia; order Artiodactyla; family Delphinidae; genus Delphinus; species Delphinus delphis. The sequence goes on from NC_082687.1 coordinate 15,408,361, forward strand.
ATTCTCCATGTTAAGTGTGGTTTGTGGTGATTTACATTATTTAGAACTATAAAAATGAGATTAAACCATTGCCATCAATGATTATAGTAAAAGGCACAGAAGGAAATTGTAGCATTTTCATGAAAAGGGTAACTTCTGCTTAGAGGCACTATCATTACTCTGTGTCTCTCCTGGTGTTCCTGTGTCACCCTTCAGGGTCAGAGCAATTACTGCAATTCTCTGTGGAACCAATATTTTTCCATGTTTTATCATCTTAATATAGAAACATAAAAAATGGTGCAATGTCATCACTGCCATGACAAAAGATAAACCTTCAGGTAAAATTTAGCATTATCCTACAAGATACCATTTTAAGTTTGAAATTTGTCATTTGTACTTTGCAAAGTCACCATAAGTTTCTGAAATGCAGCACATATTTTTAAAAATTAGAAAACAGTAGCTGGTTTCCTTTCCACCAAGCAATATGTTCCAAACTAATTTGACTGAATTGATAGAAATGGATTATCCTCAAATAGAATGTTTTCCGTATCTTATATACCCATCATCACAGTAAATGAAGTGATTCCTGTTTTATACCTCTAACCTTTATATTGCCTTAGATAAAGCTATATATCACAAACTTTATTTCTATAGTTTACAAATCTATAAACTGCTACTGAAGGAAGAAAAGATCATAAAAATAGGTAGTTAATAAAATGTTTAAGTTATGTGGAGTTTCCCAGAATTCATATGTGTAATCTTTAATTGATAGAAATCACAAGACATTGAGGAATATTATCTTGCCTTAAAGGGTAGAAGGTAATCCTGTGACCTTATATCAAATAACAAAAACAACAGACTTAAAAGAGCTGTAGGGTTAAAAAGAATCACTTGTAAGCCTCAAGTCTCTCCACCCTAGGTACCCATCATGTATCTGTTTGCCTGAAGGACTGATGAAAGATATGGGAAGATTCTCACTCTAAGGGAAAACATCTTCATGATGTATTTCTTTCACAGGTAATGTGTCAGCATCAGAGGGGAGTATTAAGCAATCAATACCTGTATCTTAAAATATCTTAACCCTCTGCTCTTCCTTTCAAGATCATCTCTAAATTTAGAGAAGGGGCTACAATAAATACCAAGTCAAGCATGAGACACAGTTTGCACTTAGCAGAACTGCTTTGAGTATATGTAATGGAGGGAAGCACAAAAAGAGGGAAGAATGGTGCAGCCTGATTGCCCTCGAGGAGTCTACTGGACCACAATGGAGCATGAACCAGACAAAGTGACCTAGATGAGAAACAGAACATTACCAGCACCCCAGAATCTCTTCATGCCCTCTCCAGTCACAATCCACCTCTACCCCTCAATGGTAACCACTATTCTGACTTCTAACATATGCATTGATATGACCCACCTTTAGCTTTAGGTTAATAATCCAGACAATTTAAGAGAAACAAGGTATCTCTTAAAGGAGAAGCTAAGAAATGTCTCCTGTCTTGCCTCTCTATTTCCCATGTCAAAATAGATAATTAGATTTTCACTTTTCAAAACTTATTTAAAGTCTGAAAAATAATCTGGACATCTGACAGCAGATCAGACTAAGCAATTATGAGAACTCCTTAGTAATTTATCTTTGGAATTACCTCTACATGAGTAATCTGTAGATTCAAAGGAGACTGATAGAACGAAGAAAGACATGTAAGTAGAATAATGAGGAAACGTAGGGAGAAAAGGAAAGAAAGGGAAATATGAAAACTGAAAGAGAAATGATTTCAGTCTCATATTTTAAATTTATTAATTCTTATTTTTTATTTAATATATTAAATCTTTAAATAGCTAAAACATTTTAACATTCATTTGGGATTTAAAAAATCACATTCTGCTACATTTTTATTTCAAATTTTATTTTATAACTCATTATTTGAATCTTCAGCCTTTATACCACCCAACAAAATATCTTCACATAATTTTAAAAACAAGGAATAAAACCCACTGGCATCATGATATAAAATCTACAATAGGAATACCTTTTTCCATACATTATAAAGCTTTAAAGCAAATATTTTATAAAGTATACTTGTGAAAAGATTTTGCAGTTTCATTATAAAGGAACAACCAAACTAGAAGTCATCAGATTAGAATTACTTCATCTTCCCACCAACAAATCTAATAACCCACTCATACATGTTTCCATAAAATCTGCCTTCCCTCCTATCACAATATATTGTGCAACAAACTTTGTTCCATTTGCCTTGCAAGAATTTTGCTGTTGAAATGATTCTCTCTCATCTGTATCATCAAATTTTCCCATGCTACTGAATTGTTTCTCTTTAGTTCATAGACACATCTCACAATATTTCTCAATTTAAAATGAAACCAAAGCAACAAAACACAACCCTCCCTTGATTCCACCTTGCCTAACTGCTCATCTTTATAGCAAAGTCCACAAAATGTACTGTACTTGATGATTCCTTGTCCTCATCTTCTATTCTGTTCTCAACCCATTCTGTGCTTGTTCCTCACAAATTTTCTGAAAGAATTATTCCATGGTCACCTTCATCTTGCCACACCCAGTGGTTAATTTCTCAGTTCTCACCTTTCTCTCACAAATGCATTGTACACAGTTGACCATCTCCCCCGTGAATCACTCTCTTCCCCTGACTCTTAGGGAAACATATCCTACTGGTCTTCTTTCTGAACCAGTGACTGTTCCTTTTAAATATCCTTTTCTGACTGCTCTTTTTTTTCTGCCTTTAGATTTTTATAGTGTCCCTTGATTGAGTCCTCAGAAGTCTTCAGTTTCCACATTCACTTTCTAGGTGTTCTCATCTCATCCCTTGACTTTAAACACCATCTCTGTCCCAGTGCATTCCAAATGTCTATCTGAAGCATTTCAAATGTGTACCTCCAGCCTTAATCTTTTTTCTGAGTATCAGGCTCATATACCCAACTATCTAATGGACATTTCCAATATAGTTGTACAGAACATAAATCTTTTTTTCCCTCTATGATCACCCTCACACTTGACCAATCATATTCTTACCCTTCAGTAATATAAATTTACCAGTTACTCAGGCCAATGCTTAGAAATTATCCCAACTCATCTCTTTCAAAATGGCTCTTTGTCTGCTATGGACTGACTTGTGTCTTACCCCCTAAAAATATTCATATGTTGAAGTCCTAACCCCCAGTAACCCAGAATATGACCATATTTGGTGTTAGGATCTTTACAGAGGTTATTAAGAAAAATGACATCATTAGAGTGGGCCTAAATCCAATATAACTGATATTCTTATAAGAAGAGGAAATTGGGACACAGACAGATACAGAAAAATGGTGAAGAGAAGGTACAGGCAGAAAACTGCCATCTACAATCCAAAGACAAAGCCCTGTATAGAACCTTCTCTCACAGCCCTCATAAGTAACCAACGTAGATCTCAGACTTCTAGCCTCCAGAAATGTGAGAAAAAAAAAAAAAAATTCTGTTGTTTGAGCCAGTTAGTCTGTTGTTTTGGCATCCTGAGTACAGTAATACAATACCCACCCTATCAACTTGTTCTATCAGCCCTACCTTCAACATATATCCCAACTCTGACCATACTCAGCATTAAGCTCATGCCCCGAGCTACCTGTCCCCTTGAGGTCAATGAGAGCCTGCCAACTAGTCTCTTTACTTCCATTCTTGACCCCAAAACTCAATGGCTGGAATCATATTTTAAGAATGCAAATATTGTATTGCTTTGCTTCTCAAGCTATTCACTGGCTTCCCATCCAATATGAAATGAATGCAAACATCCTACCTAAACCTACAATGTCTTAAAGGATCTTGCCTTTGTCCAGCTTCTTGATTTCATCTTCTACAACCCTGGGCTTTGTTCTCACTTGCCTTCTTGCTGTTAATGGAATACACTAAGCTTTTTCCCACTCCAGATCATTTGCAAGTGTTCTTTCCTTCCCTTTCGCATGATTTTCACACTTGTAAGTACATTCCTGCCTGGATGAAGTGACACCTACTCAGAGAGTCATTCCCTAACCACCCTAAAATATGTACTCTCCATCTATTTACCTGTCATTATATTATAGTCCACTTGTTTATATTTTCCTGTATTTCTCCCTCCAGTAGATGGTGAGCTCCTCGAGGGCAAAGGTTTTGTTTGTACCACTGTACCACCAGAATCTAGAATAATGTCTGGCAATATCTGCTGCATGAGTCAATGCATGGAGTCTCCGCCCTGTAACACAAAGATACCTCATATAGTACTGGGGTCCCTGAAACAACTAATATTTAGTACTAAAGTGTGTCTTACCCTGAGCATTTACAATGCTGCATTCACACAAAGAACAGAAATATAACTTTTCAAGGACCACACATGTGTTTTTCTTCACTTTCTTTGGCCCCTACAATCTTTATATTCAAGAAAAATGAAAGAGATCAAGAACTTACTACCCATTCGTCTCCATTATACTTCTCAGTTATCAAGTTAATATTTCTTAAAATTGCTACTTGAAAAAACATTTTTTGACAAAGAAATAGAACATTCTGAAATCATTTGAAGGTTTTCATTTCTGACATATCTGGATAGGTCTCAAAGTGCAAGTTGCCTGGGAGACCTATTTCTTCACTCAGTACACATTCTACCTCCTACTAGGCCAAGCTTTAGTGAGAACCACTTTGATTAGAAGTTTCTTTTCATTCTGGTAAGATGAATGTTTAAGGATACATCAAAGTATACTTGATCAGCTGAAGATACTCTTTACAAAAATAGTTAATGCATGCCTTTATCTTAATGAGGAAAGACAAGATTTCAAAACAAGCATGCTGTTTTAAAATAGATCTCTTACTGTTAATTTTCTGAGGGTGAACAAAGGTCAACTTTACATTGGGTGAAAAAGGTTTAGATTTTCTTAAAACATGTAAAATAAGTCTAGACAATGACTAAGTAACTCCTAAGGTCTTCTGAGGAAAAAAATATATTGTTTTAGACTTCACAACTCAGAAATTTTTGTGGTTGATAAATGTCATGTTTCAGTTTTAGAAGATTCAATCATTGATTTATTAGTTCAATAAAACTTAATGAATACCAAATAAAAAGCCATGCTCAATGCTAGGCACTGGGCACACCCAAGGTGAATTAGACATGTCCTTTGCTTCTGAGAAGCTCAGAAGTTGCTCAGGAAGATAGCCATGTAACAAGCAATTACAATGTAACATAATAATAATTATGATAATGATAGTAATAAATTCATATTAATTTTTGTGGATTATTTATTCCACAGATTGCAATGTTCTTAGCGTGCACGTAAACTCTCAGAGTAAGCAGAGATAGTCAGGAATTGACATTTGTTTTGTGTTTTGAATAATGAACACGAGCATGCAGGAAAAGAATGAATATTCAGGAAGAGAATCACTTAGCAGAAGAAACACCTCTGTGTAAGGTCATGGAACCAAAGTATAAATCTTAGTTGCCATCTTGATAAAATGATAATCTCAGTTTTGCTGAAGCAAAAGCTTTTGGAGAAGATAGGGATGATTATATCTGATATAAAATGAAAGAGGTAAACTGAGTCCAAATTGTGTGCCAGTTTGGCTGCCTTCTACACCATATGGCAGTATTCAATTTTATATTGCAGGCAATAATGAACCAACAGAAATATTTTAGTTAGCAAAATGTGATTAAGACATTTTTATGAAGATAAATCTGGTGACAGTGAGACTATATATAACATATATATATAAACTGGATAAAATGGTGTTGACAAGAGCATTTACCAGGCTGCTGCAGTTGAAAGACATTAAAGACCTGTATTGAAAAGGGTAATAAGCATAGATCAAAAGAAATGGCCAAATTTGAGAGATATTCCTGATATATGTAAATGGATTTAGTGTCTAATTGGAGGAGAAGAGTTCAAGAGAAAAGAGTTAATAATTATAAGGGTTTTGGCTTGGAGATATGAATGAACAGAGTTAAGTTTAACTAAAAAGGCTAGAAAATTCAGTTGGGTAAATACCTTTGAGAAGAAAAATAATTAGTTCTTTTGGGGACATATGGGGCTTGAAGTACATGGGGGAACTTCTCAAGGTCCATTTCTTGTCATCACAGTTACTCCTATTGAAAGTGGCACATTAGTACAGCAAAGTAGGGAGACTTCAGCTAACATAATTATGCTTCTAATAGATTAAAATAATTCTAACCATAAGGAGCTTTGTATTTAAACATTGCATAAATGATAAGCATTATTATCATTCGGGCAACCTTGAGACTTCAGTTTGGAGATATAATGGAGATCATAATTAATTTGAAAATAATTTCCAATCATGTAAAACATCTCCAAAGAAGAAAGAGAAGTAAAATTTTTGGAAAAAACATAGAAAAATAAAAACAAAACCCCCACAACTTTGTTATCTTCCCCACAAATATTACTTTAGGATCAGACTTCTACTACCAATGGATCTAATGAGCCTGTTAATCAGACCTCTGCCTCCTACATAAGGTCATGACCCAATTCAGATTTTCTTCCAGATACACATGGGGATGAAGTGGTTAGAACTGAATTGTTACTGCATCATCCTGAAGAGATGTCCCCCAAAGTGCCTTCTGCTGAGATCTCAAGCTGCCCTGATTTCTGTTGTTCTTGAGAACTTATTCTATTGATGATTCTGATTTTCTGAACTACACAATTCTTAAAATAAATCCTCCTTTACTCTCCTTTATTCCTTTTTATTGTTTAAGTTTGAAGTTGGAGTTTATTTATGATAACTGAATAACCTAAGTGATACAAAAATTGATACCAGAGAGGAGCTATACAGAAAAGATCCTCATGAAACATGGGGTATTTTGAATTAGTTATCAAACTCAGATTGGGCATATGAAATTGAAATCTCCATTTATATTCTGATTGAGCTAGAATTAGTCCATGTCTCTCAGTGCCAAATGCATTAATCAGCCTACTCCATGTGGCTTCAGAGTAAGCTTTTGGTAAAGTTTGGGAGACTAAGCAACTGCTAAGATAGTTCAATACAAAGGAGATGAGAAATGTTTTTTTTTTTTAACCAAAGAAATACAGGTTGCTTTCAAAGCACTGAATATTAAAATTTAAAAAAAAAGAAAAACAAACTAAAATTTGAAATGTTTAGCTTTTAGAACCTTTATGTAACAATAATGAAAGAATAGCTTGCTGCTTGTATCTGTTGTTGAAGATAGTATGAAGAGATTGATTGTGGAAATTGCTGGATTTTATTGACATCTGGCTGCTAGATGAAAAGTTAAGGCTGATCATACGGTTTCAGAGGACTAAAAGCCTTGAAGAATCCCAACTTCCCAAATCCCTCGAGAATTATCCTTTATTATTGTGTCTTATCATATTGAAGAGAATGTGCTTCCCCTATAGAAAAGAATTAACCCTTCTCCTCATACCATACCCCTCGCATAATTTACAAGGTAACATAAATTCAAAGGTAACAAATTCAAATAAAGGAAACCTGGAATCAGTCAAGTGGAATCATAAAAGTTAAAGAATTTCATCCAGAGGATTTGCATATGGTTTGAGGAACAGATTTTGCTTTGAGGGTGACAGCACACCTACCCTTGGTCCAGCACGTGAACATGCAATCTAAGATGGTAACATGGACCCAGCCTTCCCTTACTCATCTGGCTGTGAAATTGGGAATGTGTAGCCACTCTGTGGCATCAGAGAAACCTGGCTCATCTAAGGGAGGCCTGGGCAGTCTCAGAAGGAACACTGCATTAACAAGCTACTATTTCTGAAGTGCCGTACATACATACCACTTCCACACCACCAACCACTGAAATCAGAGGCGTGCCTCAGATCAATTAACTAAGCAATGAAAAATCTCTTGCCCAAACTACAGACGGTTCTGAAAATATGCAGACTACAGCAACGAGACATCAACTGGAATATTACAGCCTCATTAATAGGAAATCCCTAAGGACAAAAGGAAAGTTCTCTGATTAGGCAAAAATGTCAATCATTACATTTTTTTTTCTACTTTGCTTAAAAAGAGTGATGACCTGGGGTCAAGATCTACACTAATTCATGAGTTGTGACTAATGGAATAGAAAATTAGGATCTTAGAACGCTTCAGACTCTGGAGATTGGACAGGAAGCTCAGTCTTTCCTCTTCACTTCTGCTATGCATAATTTTGGGAAATATTTTTGTTTTAACATTGAGTCCTCCATAAGTCCATAATATTCCTTAATGATATTGGATTTGGAGAAAAGAAGCCTTGTGACACTGGCCTTTGTAGGCTTCAGCTAGACATTTTTTAAAGATTGTCTCTCTGACAAATCAGTGAATTGGTTTGCAATTTTAAGAGGGTCAGTTTTGTAAACAGTGACATATTTGGAAGTGAATACATATAGGGAAAAAGGTGTGTGTGTGCATGTGTGTGTGAGAGAGGGGAGAAGGAAAGAAAGAGAGAGGTGTATCAAGAAAAGTATGCAAAATAAATAATAAAAATAAATTGTGTGTTGATTATTAGTAGTACAAGCTCAATTTTCTTGAAATAGCTTCTCCTGCTCAATGTGATTCTGGTAAAGCTACCAATCACTGCAGAATTCGGGCTCCTATGCAGAGGATGATCATGTGACTCAGGCTGGGCCAATTCCTTTCTCAGGACTTTAGAGCAGAGATGCTTCTGGAATGAAACAGCTTTAGTCATGATTAAAACAATGTAGTCCTCTAAAGAAAATATGAATGATTTTTTAAAAATGACTGTAGGGGCTTCCCTGGTGGTGCAGTGGTTGAGAGTCCGCCTGCCAATGCAGGGGACACGGGTTCGTGCCCCGGTCCAGGAAGATCCCACATGACATGGAGCGGCTGGGCCCGTGAGCCATGGCTGCTGAGCTTGTGCGTCCGGAGCCTGCGCTCTGCAATGGGAGAGGCCACAACAGTGAGAGGCCCAAGTACCGCCAAAAAAAAAAAATGACTGTAATTTCTAGAGTTGCATGGTTCCTGACTCTTTAAGGCCTGTTTTTATGTTTTTTTAACTCTTTGTATCAGTTGCAGTATTGACCTTTTTCTTGCTCTAAATTAAGTCTAAACAGAATTTATCAGGGTTCTTAGAAAAGCAGCTTGGATATTTTATCATGAATATAAATATAACTGCATATTTCTAAATACATAAAGTAAATATTTTATTATAATGTGGCAATGAGTAAGGAAATTGTTAATTAATTGAGTTATAAATAATAGATATTCAGCTGTACTTAAATATTGAACAAACTCAAAATTTAACATTGTGTGCCAGGGAAGGCACAGCCATCCAGTTTCATCTGTCCCTTCATAATGACAAGGCATTAAGGTCATTGAAAGGACATCCATGTATTCGGTATCTAATGCCTACAATGGAAGAAATTCATGTTGATAATTAACTTAATCCCCTTTGTTTACCTAAGAATCAGTTAAAACATCTACGTCCATTCAATATAATTTAAATGGTGTGATGGTAAGAAGTTTTTTGGAATAGAATTTGAAGAAATTTAATCAAAATCCCCATTATCAGTTCTACCATGATAGAGCACAGTCCAATTTTCCCATCTGTTCCTGGATACACAAAACCAATTTACCTAGAAGTCTGAAGTTCCTGAGGTTTAGAATGAGCTGAGGTGACAGAGTTAACCATCTCATCCCCAAAATATGTATCTATAAATGCACCCTAGTTCTGTAAAAATCACAGCCCCTGGCTTAACCTGGCATAGAAGTGAATGCATAAAACAAGTTCTTGACAATCGTTTACTGGACTGTATAGAAAAGGACCTGCCATCAGTGATGTTACCCCAACAGCCAACCTACCTGGCTGTTACCATGGTGATACAAGGAGAATGTCTTGGGAAGAACTGTGAATTGTTTGCATGTGGTGAGCATTCAGTCCTTCCTACCTACCCTGGCAAATTCCTTATTTTAATTACAAAAATTAAAATATACTAAAGCCAACTATATAAGGAAATGCATTAAAATTGTTTTTAATCCGCATTTTAAAGAGCAAATATGCTTGGAACTGCCCCATTTTAAAATACTCTTTATTGAAATTATTTCTGGGAAGTCAGAAATTCAATATATTATAATATATAAAATGATTTTTATGAATATAAAATTGATAATCATATAGCAAAATCCTAACATTAATTAAATATTCACATTTTTACTGTTGCCCTAGAGAAAAAGCATGACATAGGTAAAATTTTAATAATAGAATTAGAATGTCTATTCTCTTAGCTAAAAGTATGACCTCTGAAATAGTGAATAAAAGTACTTTATATGTAAGGATAGTAGTGATTAGTGACTATAAAATATGAGAAAGGTTTCCACATAAGAATATCTGTCCGATATATATATATATCTGATTATAGTATTATAACCATGTCTCTAGATAAGTTTAGTGGCTTCATAAACTTATTACAGGCATATAAAACTCCAAACACTTCTAGAATCTGTTCTTTAACTGATGACATAGCAGAGAGGGTTTCACAACTTCAATATAATAACATTTATGGTTTTCTTTACAACCAACTCTATATTGTATTCTCTTTGCATACATCTTAATAAATGTTGCCCATTACACAAAGTTTACTATCTACCATTCTTCGACATCCTTGAAACCCTTGACCAGCACCCAAGATGTAAGCTTTTTCCATAAGTTACTCTGTCTTGTTTTACCAATACACTCTTACAATGCTTTCTTTCCTCTTATTCTTGCTCCTAAATATTTCCATTGTGAATTCTGAAAACATCTATTCCACTACAATCTCATCCTCTCCCTTTAAACTTGTGGCCTTGTGGAAACAGATTTCCCTGCAGAACATTTAAGAGGAAGTTACCATTCTCTTACACTGCTGTATGGGTATCAGCTGAGACTGGTGTAGTCTTGGTTCCTCAGTGGCTTTTCCAAGCTATTATTGATGATTTCTCTTGTAAAAACCAGTCCAGTGCTTTTGGAGGCCCATGCCAGTTGGCTATGTAACCAGCTATTTTTCCTCATGCTTTCATTACTCATTCTTGCCATTTTCCTCTCTTCCACTGATAAACTTGTTACTAGCTTTTCTGGCCTTACTCCATTCAAATCCTTACTATCACCCTGAAGGATTATGTCCATATAAAAAATTCCACCCAACACACTGCATTTCCAGTTCCTTGACCCAATATTCCAAATAACCATCCTACTTGCTACACCGGAGACATCCATCCCCATAGCCATATTCTAAACTTAGTCATTGCTCAAGCTACTTTAACTCTTAGGTAATAAAAATATATATGTGAATGTGTTTGATTTTTTTAAAAATTGTTATTCTTCTTTCTCCTACTTTATGTGGGTCAGACCAGCATTGTGTCATCTTGATAAAGAAGGGAATCCCCTGTACTGAACAAGCTGTCCCATCAGTGTCTGAAATTTATGAGACAGCTAAAGGATTTCTACAACCATTTACTGTCTAAGTACTCTACTTTGATAATTAGTAGTCATTCAATTTTTATTGTGAGTGAATCATTGTGAAATTTTGTTTAAACAACCAGCTATTTAACCAATGCCCTTTTTCACTTCCTTCCTCTACTCTTTCTGGATCATGTTGTTTCACTACAACCTGTTCCTAAATTCTGAGCATCTCTATGTCTAAAGGCTCTTACCCTAAAACATATACACATCCACACATTCTGTCTCATGTGAATTAAATGCTTTCCTTCATTTTTCACCTCCAAACCCCAGCTACTGGCTTCTCTCACCTCTGCTGCTTTCTAAGCTTCTTGGAAAAAATTACTCCACATTTTCACATCCAATACTATTGAATCTCTACACAAAATTAAAGTGAGTCAATTTTCTTTCTTGTTCTTTTTTTCTTAATTGACTATCCTGCTTTGCCATACATTTTACTACTTTCTCTTGGCTTTTCTTTGACATCTCTAACAATTCTTTTTTTCCATCTGCCTCATGAGAACTTCTTTCTCCAGCTCCTATTTAAATACTGGGGTTTTCAGACTCCTGTCTTTGGTTTCCTAACCTTTCTATAATTCTCCACATTTCTCATTGTTTTAACTAGCATCCATATGCAGTATATAGCAAAATTGTTATCTCTTCTTCCGCCTTTTCATTTGAACTTCAGACTTGTACATTTACTCAAATTTATGGACACATTTATTTGATACATTCCTGACAAGTTTATTGAATGAACTGAGCTCTATAGGGAACAATCAGAAAACAACTCTATTTTTCCCCTTTCCTTATCAAACACACTCTCCAATCTCATTCTTTCTTCTTCTTTCAAGCATGGTCCATCAATTCTTTAGTCCTTTGTGGTACAAGAGAAAGCCTCAGTTTCAGTTATTTAAAAATAATCTCCGATCCAAAAGTCCAATTGATCTGCTTGGGAACTCTGTTTCTTCTACAGCTCAGGACTGCCATGGACCACACTGGCACAGTGTGACACTCACCTCTTCATTCTCTAATGCAATGGTTATCAGACTTCCACACGACTCAGCATGAATCAACTGTACAGTTTGTTGGACAGGTTGCTGTGTCTAATCCTGAGAGTTTCTCCTTCAGTCGGTCCAGTGAGGTCTGAGAATCTGATTTCTAATAAGTTCCCTGATCACCCTGTTGCTGCTGCTAGTGCATCCACTCCCTTTTTTACCATCCCCCCCAGGCCTTGGTCTGCATGGTACTCACCCTTCTGATAGAAACCCCTTATCCATTTTAGGACTGCTGCTTTTAAAGTGGCCCTAGGCCAACCACCTAGAGAATTCTCATCAGGTCCTAAATACATTTGCCCTGCCTACAGGAAAATGCAGCTTCTGCCATCACAGTCCTCCTCTTGCTTTGTTTTGATGTTTCAGACATAAGTAATCAGTGTTTTTACCTTCTGACTTATCACAGAACAGTAAGATCCCAGACTCCAATATCCCTCATTCTTCAGAAGATGCATATCAGGCTCTCCAAATTATTTCCTTGAAGGCCCACTCACCTGACTTAAGGTGACAGAGACACACTTTATTCTTTTCCTCCAAAAGGTAGGGAGAGCAAATGCCACAGCACTCCAACGATTCATTCCCCCCAGATTATCACTCCTTGTTCTGTACAATACCCCAACCCCCTCTACAACAATAACAGTAAGAAAAGGGAGAGGTGGTTACTGCTGGTAACATCTTATTACTATCTCTTAACATGTCTTACCAAAGTATTTAGAACTTTTAGAATGTGGGAGAAGTGGAAATAACTGTATTGTTCTTGGCCTTTAAGGCCTCACAAATATTCTGAGACAGAAACAGTCTGTTTATACCTCCTATTACACTTATTATGTATCAGACAATGAACTAGATTCTTAGGATAAAAAAGAAAAAAATAGTCCTTGTTTTGAGGGCTTTCAATTTAGTAGTTTAAACCAAAAGAAGTGAGGTAAAATATTATAGAACTTATGATAGAAATTTAGGGAACATCTGGACATACATAAAGTAGTGGGCAAATGTAGTGGGGATTTACAATCACCAAGTGCTGTCATAGTCACCTCAAGCTCAGAAGGCTAACAGGGAACCCACTTTCCTTCCCCTCAGACCTGCTGGTCCTCCTGGGTTCTTTACCTCTAACAAAAGCCCATCACACACTCAGTCACTTAAGGAAAAACCCATCCTAGGTCCCTCACATTATTTAACTCTCTACAAATGATCAATGTCTTTAAAACCTATATATATATATATATATATATATATATATATACACATAGTTTTTTTAATCTCTCCTCTCTTCTCCTTCCTCATTATCACCACCTACCTCTGTCACATTAAAAGAGATTATGTCTGTCTAAGAGATATGAATGTTTCTAAATCTAGTGCCCTCAGATCCAATTCACTTCCCGGCTCCGTAGAGACAGAATGAACGTCTAGGTCTCACACCTAACCATGACATTGGCTCCTCAGCATGTATATAAAAATGTCAATCTCTTGAGTATAAAAAAAAAAAGATACTCGATGGCCTGACTGCTACCTACCTTCCCATCTCCGTCTCTACTACTCCCCTTATCACATACTGCCCCTCATAATTTGTTATCATGTTGCTTCTTATCTACGTAGTTCCATTCATACTATTCCTTCTTTGTGAAAAGTCTCTTCCCACACTACTTACCTAATTTATGCTGGCTAGGAGGTAGCTGAACAATCTTCTCACACAGATAACTCACATTGAACACTCTGGCTGGATTAACTGCTTGCTTCCTTCCTTCCCAGTCTGTGGCACAGTGTGTAGGTTTTCAACACCAAACTTACTACTTCCTCCTCATCTCGAAGTTAAAATTAAAGAGGCCATCTTTTTAAATTTCTTGGGGGGGATTCTTTTTATAAATTACCTTTTTTATTTTGAGATAATTTTAGATTTACATGCAGTTCTAACAAATTGAACAATATCCTGCATACTTTTTACTCTATTTCCCCAACAGTAACATCTGGAAAAAATATAGGACAATATCACAACCAGGACATTGACATGTGTATGATCTACCAATCTTATTCATATTCCTCAAGTATTGCTTGTACTTGTGTGTGTGTGTGTATTTAATTCTACGCCATTTTATCACACATTTAGATTTATGTATATACTGCCACAGTCAAAATATAGAACAGTTCCATCATCACAAGGGTCTCCTGTTGCCTTTTATAATCACATCTGCACACTCCACCCTAATCTCTAACCCCAGGAAAAAACTAATCTGGGCTCCATTTCTAAAGTTTTCTCAATTCAAAAACTTTAGGTAAATGAAGCACTTAATAGATAAACTTTTGGGATTAGCTTGTTTGTTTATTTATTTATTTTCCCTCAGCATAATCTCTTTGAGATTCATCCAAGATGTTGTATGTATCAACTCTTTCTTCCATTTTCATGCTGAGTAGTATTCCATGGCATGGTTGTACCACAGTTTAGCCATTCAACCAGTGAAGTACGGGCCATCCCATTGAGACCTGTGTTTAATCCAATGGCTGGCAAAGGAGGAACAATATTTAATAGAAATTCTACTCTGCTACCTCCATCCTCTATTTCCAAAAGAACAGAAAGTTAATTACTGAAGTGTTGAAAGTTAAAGTACTAAAGGTAAATTGTTTCACTGAAGGTAGACTATGGAAGAATGCTTAATTAATATTAAGGATCATACACCTGATCAAGTGGGATTTATCCCAGGGATGCAAGGATTTTTCAATATCTGCAAATCAATCAGTGTGATACACCACATTAATAAATTGAAGAATAAAAACCATAAGATCATCATAATAGATGCAGAAAAAGCTTTTGAAAAAATTCAACACCCATTTATGATAAAACTCTCCAGAAAGTGGGTATAGAGGGAACTTACCTCAACATAATAAAGGCCATATATGACAAACCCACAGCTAACATCATACTCAGTGGTGAAAAGCTGAAAGCATTTCCTCTAAGATCAGGAAGAAGACAAGGATGTTCACTCTCAACACTTTTATTCAACAAAGTTTTAGAAATCCTAACCATGGCAATCGGAGAAGAAAAAGAAATAAAAGGAATACAAATTGGAAAAGAAAAAGTAATTATGTCACTGTTTGCAGATGACATGATACTATACATGGAAAATATTAAAGATGCTACCAGAAAACAATTAGAGCTTATCAATGAACTTGGTAAAGCTGCAGGATACAAAATTAATACACAGAAATCTGCATTTCTACAAACTAAAAACAAAATATCAGAAAGAGAAATTAATTTACCATCACACCAAAAAAAATAAAATACCTAGGAATAAACCAACCTAAGGAGGAAAAGACCTGTACTCTGAAAACTACAAGACACTGATGAAAGAAATCAAAGATGACACAAAGAGATGGAAAGATATACCATGTTCTTGGATTGGAAGACTCAATATTGTCAAAATGACTATACTACCCAAGGTTATCTACAAATTCAATGCAATCCCTATCAAATTACCAATGGCATTTTTCATAGAACTAGAACAAAAAAATCTTAAAATATGTATGGAAACACAAAAGACCCTGAATAGCCAAAGCAATCCTGAGAAAGAAAAACAGAGCTGGAGGAATCAGGCTCCATGACTTCAGACTATAATACATAGCTACATCATCAAAACAGTATGGTACTGGCACAAAAACAGAAATATAGATCAGTGGAACAGGATAGAAAGCTCAGAAATAAACCCACACACCTATGCTCATTTAATCTATGACAAATAAAGTAAGAACATACAATGGAGAAAAGACAGTCTCTTCAATAAGTGATGCTGGGAAAACTGGACAGCTACATGTAAAAGAATGAAATTAGAACATTCTCTAACACCATACAGAAAAATAAACTCAAAATGGATTAAAGACCTAAATGATGAGACCAGATACTATAAAACTCCTAGAGGAAAACATAGGCAGAACACTCTTAGACATAAATCACAGCAATATCGTTTTAGATCTAACTCCTAGAGTAATGAAAATAAAAACAAAAATAAGCAAGTGGGACCTAATTAAACTTGAAAGCTTTTGCACAACAAAGGAAACCATAAACAAAATGAAAAGACAACCCACAGAATTGGAGAAAATATCTGCAAATATTGCGACTGGCAAGGGATTAATCAACAAACTATAGAAACAGCTCATTCAGCTCAATACCATAAAAACAAACAACCCAATCAAAATATGGGCAGAAGATCTAAACAGACATTTCTCCAAAGAAGACATACAGATGGCCAAAAAGCCATCTTGAAGAGATGCTCAATATTGCTAATGAATAGAGAAATGCAAATCAAAACTACAGTGAGGTATCTGACACCATCATCAAAATGTCTACAAACAGTAGATGCTAGAGAGGATGTGGAGAAAAGGGAACACTTGTACACTGCTGGTGGGACTGTAAATTGATACAACCACTATGAAGAACAGTATGGAGGTTCCTAAAAACTAAAAACAGAACTACCATCCAATCCAGCAATCCCACTCCTGGGCACATATCCAGAGAAAACCATAACTGAAGAAGATACATGCACCCCAATGTTCACTGCAGCACTATTTACAATAGCCGAGACATGGAAGCAACCTAAATGTCCATCGACAGAGGAATGGATAAACAAGATGTGGCACATATATACAATGAAATATTATTCTGACATTAAAAAGAATGAAATAATGCCATTTACAGCAACATGGATGAACCTAGAAATTGTCATTGTCTAGTGAAGTAAGTCAGACAAAGACAAGTACCATATGATATCACTTATATGTAGAATCCAAAAAAAAAAAAATGATACAAATGAACTTATTTACACAACAGAAACAGACTCACAGACTTCAAAAACAAACTTATGGTTACCAAAGAGGAAAGGTGAGGTGAAGGATAAATTAGGTATTTGGGATTAACATATACACACTACTGTATATAAAATACATAATCAACAAGGACCTGCATTATAGGACAGGGAACTCTATTCAATATTCTGTAACAACGTATATGGGAAAAGAATCTGAAAAAGAATGGATTTATGTATATGTATAACCGAATCACTTTGCTGTACACCTAAAACTAATATAATATCGTAAAGCAACTATACTCCAATATAAAATAAAAATTAAATTTAAAAAATATAAAAAATGGAAAAGTACTGCATATACAATAGTCAAAATATGATTCTAATCATGTTTTAACTAATCTTCTATATACAGAAAAAAATAGAGCTCAATAGCTGCAAAGTTAGCTGTATTTGGGATTGGAGGTTGATGCTTTGGTAACCATTTTCATATCTTTTCTTTTTTCTAATACTCTGCTTAAAGATTTTGCATTAAAAAACAGAAATGGACTTTAAGGAACTAATTTTTCTTTAACTTAACTAAAAGACTAGTTAATAATATTTTATTTTGCTATTAGAAATAAAGAATGTTGGATCTGTTTGGCATGCTTATTAGTTTACAACATTAGGCAAGTTATGTATCCTCCCTGGGCCTCAGTATTTCTATAAAATGTACCCACTTCATAGCATTGTGAAGAAGAAATGAATTGATACATGTAAAGCTTAGGACAGTACCTGGAAAGTGGAAAGCAATCACTCAAAGTTAGGTATTACATTGGTCAGATTTTCAAAATGACGTTTTTATTTTAGAATAACTTTATATTCACAGAAAAGTTGCAAAGACTGTAAACAGAGTTGTAGTATACTTTTCACTATGTTTCTCCTTTTGTTAACATCTTTCATTGCCATGGTTCATTTGTAACATCTAAGAAAACATTTGCACATTACTATCAATGTTCTAGTAATGTCATTTTTCTGTGCCAAGATCCTATCCAAAAAACTACCGTAACCATCATATCTCATAGTCTCTCCTGGTCTGGGACATTTTCTTAATATTTCCGTATTTTTCATGACCCTGACAGTTTTGTAGACTGTCCCTTGACTTTTTAAATATTTTTCTGACAGTTACACTAGGAAGGTGGGTTTAGGAAAAGAATACCACAGGGGTGACTGCCCTTCTCATCAGATAATAAGAGGGGTATATGTTATTAAGTTGAATTTTATTTCTCGTAATTTAACTAGATATTTTGGTTAAGGTATTGTTTGCCAGGTTCTTCACTACAAAGTTACTTTTTTCTCCCTTTCCATATTCCAATCTGTGAAACATCAAGTGCTGTCCATACTCAAGGAAGAAAACCATTATAGACTCCACTTCCTAAAAGGAGGAGTATTTACATAAATTATTTGGAATTCTTCTGTATAGTAGATTTGTGTATTCCTTCCCACTTATTTATTTTATCAGTTATTTATTTATATGGAGTCAGGAATGTTTATTTTATACTTTGGGTTATGACCAGTACTAAATTATTTATTTTATTGCTCAATTGTTCCAGCTTTGGTTATTGGCAACTCCTTCAGGTTGGCTCTGCTGTCCATTTGACATGCCCTTATTCAATTTTTTGAGCACTTTCTTACTTTCTTATAAGATGACCAGGCTCATTTTGTACTTTTTATGTTCCAGCCCTAGAATCAGCCATTTCCCCAAATTGACATTTCTGCATTGAATTTCCTTTGCACCTTTGTAAAAAATTAATTAACTATATTTGAATCTCTCAATTATGTCCAGTTGATCTATATATCTATTATTTTGCCCATGCCATACTGTTTTGGTTACTGTGTTTTCACAGTAAGTCTTGAGATAGAGTAATGTGAGTCCTTAAACTTTGTCTTTCTCACGATTGTTTTATCTGTTCTAGTACCTTTTCTTTTCAATATAAATTTTAGCATTAGCTGGTCACTTGTGAATATGCATAGTTAGGTTTTCTTTTTTCTTTTGTTGGTTTTTTAATTTTTAAATTTACTATCATTATTATTACATAAAAAACTTCCAAAACTTAATGTCTTAAAATTATTAGTTACTTAACTCAAATTTTTGTATATCATCACTTTAGACTGGGCTCATCTGTACAGTTCCTCTGCTGGTCTAGCCGGGCTCATACAGTGTTTGCAATGAACTGCAGTTCAGCAGAGCAACTCTGCCCCTGTTGATTGGGTAGTTGGTGGCTGTAGCAACAAAGAGTGCAGGGGGGTTAACAACTTCACTATGTTCTCTCATTTTCCATCAGGTTAGTCTGAGCTTATTCATGTGATAGCAAGAAAGACTTCATGACATGTACCTAGAAAGTTGCTCATTGTCACTTCCATTGCTTCAAGGATGTCACAAGGTCTGCTTAGATTCAAGGGGTAAATAAAAGAGCGTCACCTCAAGATGTGAGAAGCTAAAACTTATTGTGTAATCTACCATAGTTATTATTAACTAAGGTTATCAGCAATGATATTTTTAGGAATTATCAGAAGACAAGGGCAATCACTATGAAAACAAAGACAAGAAGCAAATTCATAATTTTTTAGGACCAAGAACACCTGAAATAAAAAGTACCAATTTTTCTTAAAGCAGAATAATGACAATTGTGGTTAAGTCATTATTTTAGTCCACTGGGCTGCTGTAACAAAACATCATAGACTGGGTAGTTTAGATATAACAGAAATTTATTTCTTAAATTTACAGCTTACAGCTTACATTGTAAGCTTACAGCTTACAGCTTTCTTAAATTTACAGAGCTTACAGCTCTGGAGCCTGAGAAGTCCAAGATCAGCAGCCAATAGACTTGGTGTCAGGGCAGAGCCCTTTTCCCAGTCCATAGACTGCACCTTCTGGCTGTAACCTCACATGGTGGAATGGATGAGCTAAGTCTCTGGGGCTTTTTTTTTTTTTTTCTTTTTTTTGGTACGTGGGCCTCTCACTGTTGTGGCCTCTCCCATTACGGAGCACAGGCTCTGGACACGCAGGCTCAGCGGCCATGGCTCACGGGTCCAGCCGCTCCACGGCATGTGGGATCTTCCCGGACCGGGGAACAAACCCATGTTCCCTGCATCGGCAGGCGGACTCTCAACCACTGCGCCACCAGGGAAGCCCTCTGGGGCATCTTTTATATGAATATTACAGCCAATCATGAGGGCTCCCTCATGACCTAATCACTATCCACAGGCACTATTGACTAATACCATTCTCTTGATGGTTAGGATTTCAACATATGAAGTTTGGAGGAACACAAACATTCAGACCATAGCAGTCATCAAAGAATAATAGTAGTTTAATCAAAGAGATATTTTCCTTGTCCAATCCTTAATCTAAAAATTCATCCATAAATGGAGATATAAATACAGCTATTGATACAGATAGAAATTTAGCTCTAAATCATCCCAAGGATAATAGGTCTAATTGGTCCAAACTCTACAGCTCACTATTAGCCAATGAAGGATTTGGGCTTCTGCATTCTAACTACCAGTCCAGTGAATTTCCCATAAAAGCATGCTCCCTTTGTATGGTAGAGATCTTTTTAGGAAAGTTTCCTGTAGAAAGAAACTGTATATTTATCTACACAGTTTGTGGATAAATATAAATTTAATATTACCTTTAAGAGTTAAGAGAAAATAAGATTTTATAAAATACTTGTTTATGAATTATAAATCTCTATATTCTACTCCCTGCTATGTGCCTTTGGACAAGTCACTTACCTCCCTGGAATTTAGTGTGCTCTTCTATAAAATAAAGAAAATAACTTATTTTTCCCTATTATATTGGCACATTGGGATGAGAAGTGGCTTTCAAAGTATATGGTGTCAAAAATAATGTAAATTACCTTTTCTTTGAGAGCAATGCATCCTCCATAAAAAAAAATCTATTTCTCAAACTAGAAAAAAAAAGAAATTGGATTGTTACAATAGGAAACTGCAGGCAAATACCCCATTTTGTGTTTTGAAATGTACTTTAATGAAGGCAAGGGAACATTATCAATTTCAAATAGAAAAAAAGGAATTATTTTGAAATGTATTTAAATATAATGACTGATGAGAGCAAAATTAATTAGCCTATAAAAAAAAATTAACTCCTATTTGATTTCAATTTTGAAGTCTTGAGCTAAAAAATAAAAACTGCCAATCAATAACAACAACAAAATATAACAACTATATATATATATATATATATATATATATATATATATATATATAAACAACAAAAGTATATATGTATTTTCTGGCTCTTTGAACCAAGAGGCAGAATGTACAACTTTTTGATTATTGGTGGTAAAGCAGAAAATTGTCAAAATATATTAATATGCTTTTTCAAAAGATAACAGTGTTGTATAATGTTTTACAGTTAAAAATGCTGTTCATAATTTTAGCTCATTCCACTTGATCAGGCTTATAAGAAAGAGAAGGAAGTTCATTATTCCCATTTTGGAGGTGAGAAAAATGAAGTTCAGAAAAATGGGGACTTGAGCCAAGTTTCATAGCTAGTGATTTAAAGTGTCCAGACTTGAACTAATCAAGATATGTTTTTTGTGCTTATTCTTCATTAAGAAGTGTGGAATCTTAGGGGGAAAGCTGATTAAAATTTTGCTAAATGTTAGGAATAATAGGATAAAATAAGGGATATTTCCACTGTTATTATTACAGCAAGGGTTGGCAGATTCTCAGTCTTTATTCTTAGAAGTCTGTTTGTGTAAGTCTCTGGTGACCTAGAAATGTTTTTTAAAGCATCCCCAAATTCTTCTTATGCATACTTCAGTCTGGAAAAAACTGTTAACAAAGCCCTGAAAGTTAGAGATGTCTGAGTTTATACGTGTGTATGTGTGTGTGAGTGTATGTGCAGGTGAAGTCCTGTATATGCAATTTTACATGTGTATATGTTCAACTATATGTGGGTTTGTGTGTGTGATGTCTTGGTGTGCTTGATATTGGGGAGGACTGCTGCTTGATAACCATTCCTTTTTTGTGTAAATGAAATTACATAAAACTGTATCCCAGAAATACACTCTTATTCTTGAATTTTCACCCAAGTAAATTTTAGAAATTATATCCACTCAATAATGCACTTCCTACTCTTTATATTTTGAAAAATCAATGCTTTTACATCTACATTGTCTTTTATGGATGTAGTACATTTCTTCAAGCACCTTAAACATGGGCACGTGTGTTATATGAAGACAGACATTTTACTATAATAGTACTTAAAAGGAATTGTAAGTTCAGATTGATTTTTCTCACATTAGTTGTTTTAAGTGGCTTTTATAAAGCAGACATATAATGGTATGGTTGTCCCCTGTCAAAATATCAAAGTGGAAAATATTTAAAAGAACGATATGAGGCATTTGGAAAGAAAGCCCATATTCATCCTCCTCTAAGTGGCCTTTGGGACATTTCTATTTAAAAATGTTAATGTGTTTTATAAGTTTTGATTAATAGATATTTTTAACATTATACCTTTAACGTGTCAGCTCTTGGTAAATTAATTATGCTCCCTGCCCCTTTCTAACAGCATGAAGGCTGCTGGGTATACCCTAAGGGAACGAACAACAAAATGAGTAGGAATCGGGTTTGTTAATAAGGTTTGATCTGAAATAGAAAAGACAGAAATATACTAATGTTTTGAATTTGAATAACATGTTAGCTAACAGCAATAAAAAGAAACATCAATTCAAACAGAAGGGAAGGTAGCTAAAATCACATTATATAATACAAATCGCAGAATAGCTGCAGGACTACAATGAGTGACAAGGATAGCACATCACTTTACAGAGCATCTGATTTAGACTCTGTTGTCTCTTCCCATGTAGTTGCTTCCCCATCTTTAAAATCACCATCACTTCAGGAGTAGAAACAAGTAATCTGAAAACTCGAACATAAACCCAAAGGAAAAAGGATGTCTGAACCAACAAACAGAAAAACACGTTCTTCTTTCTTTTATCTATGGAACCCTTAAAAAAATCTTGTAAATGGATAACAAAAACAGCATCAGTAAATGTTAAAAACAGTGATTTTAGAGGCCATGTTCTAAGACTTTAATGTAATAAATATAGAAGTGAACAAAAATAGCTTAACATTAAATAAATGGAAATTTAAAATGGAAATAATCTCTAAATTAAAAAGAGATTTTTAAGGAATAACATATCTTGTAAGAAGTGAATTGTATTTGTTTAAATGCTTTCCTTTTCAGAAATAAAAGAAAATATATGTGCTATATTGTTTATGATAATAGAAAAAGAGCAAAATAAATTAAAAATTGAGTTGGTATGAATAATGATAAAAGCTTAGATTAAATTAAAGTAAAAAATAAATTAATATAAAACTCTAAATAGAGTCACCTTCTCTTTCCTTAAAAAGACCAAGTATCATTAAGAAAAGGAAAGAAAAAAAGTACTAATATGTACAACCTCAGGATTGAGAAATATGGACTCAAAAGGGATTTAAATTATTATAAGTGACAGTTGTATTCTAATGCATGACATCTTTCATGATTTTCCAGCAAAATACATATTATAATAACTGGCCTAAAAAGAGATAAAAGATTCAACATTCCATAGCTTTAGAAGGAAAGATTTTCAAAGGTACATGATTGCAAAAGACACCAGTCCCAGGTAGTTTTATTTGTGAATTTTAGCATATATTCAAAAGACAGACAAACCCTTCATATTTTAGTAAATTTCATAACAGAATGACATGAAAAACTCCTCAGCTTATTTTATAATGCTGGCATGATCCTATCACCAAAATGTTATTTTAAAAATTTCACAAGTGCACACACACATACACACACACACAAATGATAGAAAAATACACTTTTGTTTGCAGATGCCTGAATAAATGAATAGATGCACTGAAGGAAAAGCATAACATTATACAATAGCTATCTAGCCACATAAATGTTTGCATTTAATTTAATGACAACCGGAATTACAAAGGACTTTTTTACAGCAAATGATTCTAAAGTGGATATGGGAGAATAAGCATGAAATTGCTAAACAAACATTTTAAAAGAATAATGAAAAGATACCTGTCCTTTAGCTACCAATCAGAATAGCATGATAGTTGTACAATAAAAGTCAATGGAAATAATAGAAAATGAAGAAATTGATCAAAGTAGTTATGTGGAAATAATAATATAAAAATAAAAATAATATGTCCCAAGTGGGGGACAAGAGTGTTCCAAAAATGGTGCTAGCATGCCTAATATTTTATTTAGAATAAAACAGATATAAGTTTTTCAATTTATAACATACAACAAAATTAATTTTAAATGAATTAAAGGTCTAAATATAAATTTAGAATACTATATTAGAACATATGAGAATATTTATATAATCAGGAGGTGGAGAAAACAAACTTATTTAAATAATTTAGGTAAGTTCAAATTAGGAATGAAGATTTTCACAGAATAAATTGTATAATCTGAAAAAATATTATTTGGCAAGGGAGAGCATAAACAAAGATAAAAGGCTAATTCTCACCCAAACTTTACCTTATTCTCAAGCTTAATCTGACACACAGTCATAATAAAATTCAAAATCCATTCCAGGTCCTATAAGCCCCTACCTAGTCTGGTCCATGGCTACCCATCAGTATTCCTAATATACAAAGCTTTGCTACTAATTACTTAATAATTAAAAGATAAAAGCAGTCATTTATTTTTTTTTATGAGAAGGTTCATTTTCCAAAGGAACAAACTGTAAAGATATCAAGAGTTATACTGTAGATATAGAAAATATTAGGGATTTTTGAATATAGTGTCAATACTGTGATTTAGTGATTAAAGGCATGATGTAAAACACATACACACACAGCAACAAAAACAAAGGAGCTTGAGGGAACTTTGGGAGGTGACAGATATGTTTATTACCCTGATCGTGTTGATAGTTTCATGGGTGTATGTATATGTCTAAACTCATCAAATTATATATATATTAAATATGTGCAGGTTTTTGTATATCCATGATACTCTTATAAAGCTGTTTTAAAAGGTTAAAAAGAAAAATTATTATATGGGTGTTTGGAGACTTTTTTTCATCTAAATATTGATACTTCCAAGGTAAACTCTTTTTTGTTCTAAAATAGATATTTTAAATTAAACTTTTTATTTTGAAATAATTGTTGATTCTCAGGCAGTTGTGAAAATAATACAGAGAGATCCTGTGTATTCTTTACCCAATTTTACTAGTGGTTATTATATTTTTCAGTCCTCAAATCTTCATTTGTGTCTTCTTTATATCTTCTATTTCTTTACTGAGATTTACCCACTTTTTCATTTGTTCTTTACTCAGTCTTTACTCATGTTGGTTAGGGTTGGGCAGACAGTGTATCTAGCAGAATTCCCACAGGAAACATATATGGCATACTCATATAAGATGACTGAAAAAGAGTTTAATAAAGGATGTTTTACAGTTGTGTGGACACATTTATGGGAGACCAAAAAAGAAGGTGAAGAATCCTACGAATTGGCAACAGCTGGTGACTGATACTTCTCTGCACATGACAAGACTTAGAGCTACAGAAGGTGAGGTCCAACTGGAGCTGTGGCCTGCAGTACAGGAACCAGCCATTGGTAACCACAGGTTAACAGAGAGAGCCAGAGATTTAAATGCAATGGTAGTTTTGTCTTCATACCCACCAATCTCCCTTGGAATTTTCTATGGAACAAATGTAACTGTAAGGGATAAGGACAGGCAGTCTAGCCACATCAAATACTGATGCACAGAGTATGGTAACGAAGGGTAGATAATGAAACTCTAGGGCTAAGTGCAAAATATTCAACCCAGAGAAGACTCCATATGGGAAAGAGACCAAATTATGTACATGTGATCAAAGTGAGAAGGTTAACCTATCTAGAGAAGAATTCAAAGAAGACAGCAATTGGATATAAAATGAGATCATAGAGAGACCCATGAAGGTGGGATCAGCAGCCTCAACTAAGGCAGATGATGGGATTTAAGTAATTCAGAGGCTAAATGGTTAAAGCACATATAGGTAGTAAAAGAGATAACATGGAAAAGCTTAAAATATTCAGTACTCAGTTACATTTTTCATAAACAAATATTTTTCATTATAAGGCAAGACAATAAAAGATTAATTAACACAGCAAAATATGATAATTTCATTGAAAAGGTATTTAATTAAATTAGAATGATAGTGGAAGGGTTGGAAGGATTGACTGGACATTTTGTAGAGATGAATCTACTGTGAGGAAGATAAGATTCAGAATGAAATGCTGAGGATGTGCCATTTTATTTCAAGGATTTGTGAGTGTGGCATTCTTCTCATTTATATAAACCAGCTATACTGAAAATAAGAAGTCTCAACCAGAAATCTGCCTTCCAATGAGAGACAATAACCACCTAATCACTGCCCTTATTCTTTCCAACACAGTTAGGGTCATCAGAACCACATCTTCCTAACAGGGAAAGAAACAGCCAACATCTTAGCAGGTGCTGCATAATCATGCCTCAAGTGACTTTCTGCAGATAAAAAGAAAGGAGTATTTGCTTGCATAAGTGAATGTATCTGCTTGAGTTGTTTTCCTACAGATGTTAGCCTGGGATTGGAAATAAAATTATTCATTCACTAACAGCTTTCAAGAAGCACTATGATCTGGGGCAACAAAGAACCAGCAATAAGAGACAGAGAGGCATTCACAATTCTAGAAGAAAACACTGGTGTGGAAATACATAAAATGGCTGTTTGGTCCCAAGACTGCCTAAATTATTATCTAGCTATACTGGATGTTCTAATTCCTGTGTCTCAGAAGACTGCAAGTAGATATACATATACTGACTTATACATATGTAGATAATACTGTCAAATGCCAGCTTTCATGAACAGTGTTTGTATTAAGCTCTCTACACTTTTCAGGATGGCACTATTTGTGGCTAAGAGCATCTATTAATTATAAATCCTTGAGAGCAGAGACAGTTTCTTATTCACTCTGTATTCCCAACTTGAGCCTTGTACACAGGCAGCATCATACATGCTTTTGACATTAAAGATCCTTTATATCAGGGGTCCCCAAGCCCCTGTTAGGAACCAGGCGGCACAGCAGGAGATGAGCGTTGGGCCAGCCAGTGAAGCTTCATCTGTATTTACAGCCACTCCTCATCACTCACATTATCGCCTGAGTTCCGCCTCCTGTCAGCATTATGGTGAGTTGAATAATTATTTCATTATATATTACAATGTAATAATAATAGAAAGAAAGTGCACAATAAATGTAATGTGCTTGAATCATCCCAAAACCATACCCCCCAACCCTCACCCCCGGTCCGTGGAAAAATTGTTTTCCACGAAACCGGTCCCTGGTGCCAAAAAGGTTGGGGACCGCTGCTCCAAGCTATATTTATAGCTCAAAGTGACTTAAGAGTAGGGATTTATTATAAAATCACAATATCTAATATTTTACTAAAGATTGTTAACATGCAGTTTCAATCAAGTGTAGAAATCAGAATAGACTGATTTTCCCCCAGCTCCAGACCATGCCAGGTATGAAACTTGAGCTTGAAACTTTTCTATTAAGTCCAAACTTAGGATCATAATCTTTTTCAATGCAATCCTCCGGGTATGTATTTCCAACAAATCAGAGTTGGAAAGCAACATGGAATCAATTTCTGTTCTGAGTTTAAAGATATATATCACGTAGTGAAAACACATACACATACACACCTATACTCTTACTAAATATATTCTAACTACACTTTATACTATACTGTAACTAAACTATAACTAAATTACTCAGTCACTATACTCTAATTAAATTAATTAAACCAGGTATAAGAGTTATTTATTTATTTATTTTTTGCGGTACGCGGGCCTCTCACTGCTGTGGCCTCTCCCGCTGTGGAGCACAGGCTCCGGACGCGCAGGCTCAGCGGCCATGGCTCACGGGCCCAGCCACTCTGCGGCATGTGGGATCTTCCCAGACCGGGGCACGAACCCGTGTCCCCTGCATCGGCAGACGGACTCTCAGCCACTGCGCAACCAGGGAAGCCCAAGAGTTATTTTTGTATACCAACTTGACTGGATCAGGGGATGCCTAGATATCTGGTTAATCATTATTTCTGGACGTGTTTGTGAGGGTGTTTCCAGGTGAGATATGCATTTGAATCTGTGAACTCAGTAAAGTAGGTAGCTCTCCCCAATGTGGGTGGGCATCATTCAATCTGCTGAATGCCTGAATAGAACAAAAAGACCAAGAAAAGAAAAATTTGTCCCTTTTTTCTGCCTCTACTTGAACTGGGACATCTCATCTCATCATCTCCTGCCCTTGATCTGAGATTTACATCAATGTCTACCCTGGTTCTTAGGTCTCTGGACTTAAACTAAATTACGCCACTGGCTTTCCTGGATCTCCAGCTTCCGGACAGAGGATTGTGGGACTTCTAAGCCTCTATAGTCACATGAGCCAATACCTCACAATAAATGTTTCTTTATAGCCTATTGATTCTGTTTCTCTGAAGAACCCTTACTAATACACTAGGCAAAGGGAATCCTCATATATTCCACTGTCAGCATATTGTGTTTTTGAAATTAATACTGCATTTTGGATTCTGATTCAGCTGTAACTGTTCAATTATTATATAGAACTGCTGTGCTTTATTTCTGTTTGCTAAAACCTTCTGTCTTGGGCAGACACACTCTTGCAACAAGTATTTATATAGTGCCTAGTATGGGTAAGGGCTTATGCTAGGTAATGAAGTTGTCAAAAAGGTAAGTTAGCTCTGGAGAACCAAGATTCAGATTCCAGATTGTAGTGTACCAGCTTGATTTCTGCATCATCCTTTGCAAGTATGTATCCATTTTTATACTTTTATGGATATTAACAAGCAATGATAACTGCTGTATTTCTATATATTACTATTATAATAATTTGCAGGATATTTTCTCAATAAAATGAACAAATGGAATGAATGCTTTGTGAATGAACACATTGAGTTTCAAAAAGATATGTTCAATATTCTAGCTAATTTGTCACTGACTTACTGTCCTCCAAATTATAAGTATTTAAACAGGTATAATGACAGACTATACATTGTCATTCATTTCAATGTAGGCCAACTGAAGCCACAGTCTCAAGATCTGACAAGATTAGGTCAGGCAGATACTCATCATGGTACTCACTGACTTATCCTGTTTGGAGAAACTTCAGAGCCAACCGCAAGAAATGAGTACGGAATAGATTCTGGACTTACAAAGAGAGAACTAGTGATAGCTTTTAGCAGTGTCAGGACTCCAGCTGAGCAGCCTGAGATTCAAGTTGATGGGTAATAAGTGCATTGAACAAGAATAGAAGGAAGTCACACTATGTAGTAGATGTGACACATAGTAGTAGTCTACTATACAGTAGATAAATAAAACTGTGATTTGTGTCCAAAGTGCCCACCCAGGCCCTATGGCAGGTAAAAGTAACAGGAAGATTTCCAGCACCCCCTTGCTTGTGGAGTTTCTTCTCCCAGTGCTCTTTCTGCCCTACATGATTGGCTCAGGTACATTAGTTGAAATCAGGAGGTTGTAAAGTCTGAGCTCCACTGTGGAAAACAGGGAATACTAAGGTTTTTCAGATTTGTGACTAGAGAAATAAAAAGGTGAGATACTTTGTCCATATTCTAAATGTATTTCCAACATTTTTCTGCTCTTTAGTCCTCTTCATTGGTTCTC
The DNA here is from genome assembly GCF_949987515.2 of Delphinus delphis. NCBI lineage: Eukaryota > Metazoa > Chordata > Mammalia > Artiodactyla > Delphinidae > Delphinus > Delphinus delphis. Next base: position 15,438,352 of record NC_082687.1, read on the forward strand.
AATTGCTTTCTAGAACAATATTAAAGCAATATGCCCTCTTACACTATGCATATTTAAACATATATTTTGTTTCACTTTGTGATTTCATTTCAATACATTGTTCAATTTGTGTCTAGTCTATTTTCCTTCAAGATATTTTCATTTCTCAGCATGACCAAGAATAATCTACAATATACTGCACAAAATATTTTATTTCCCTATTTCAATACCTTTCAAAATATATATTTTATTGACCTTTATTTCCAGTCATTTTAGACTCCACTAAGATATAAAAATAGTTAATCCAATATTAACGTATATTCATAACTTTTGTTCCAAGCTGTGAGAATTGTTAAGTTCAATATATGAACTCTGAAGGAAACTGCAATCAATGTCTGTCTCATTCTGTGTTCTGCTTGGTACCCCCTTTGTGCTCAAGAGATCTTTATGTGTATTATGAGAATTACAATGATTCACTGTGTGGCTATTCTGCATTTTATTAAACATCATCTCTGTCCTCAAGAAATAACAGATTATCTAGGAAGGAATATAAAGTTCATGTGCAAATAACCATGACAGAAGGTAAAATAAGATAAGTACCTCATAAGGGGCACACACAGCATGTTACACAAGTTGAGAAAAGAAAGATACCTGGTTGAATTGGAAGAACTTTATTTAATGTGTTACATTTTATTTGGATAGCACAGAAAAAATATATATATATATTTTTTTGCTGTACGCGGGCCTCTCACTGTTGTGGCCTCCCCCGCCGCGGAGCACAGGCTCCGGACGTGCAGGCTCAGCGGCCATGGCTCACGGGCCCAGCCGCTCCGCGGCACGTGGGATCCCCCCGGACCGGGGCACGAAGCCGTGTCCCCTGCATCGGCAGGTGGACTCCCAACCACTGCGCCACCAGGGAAGCCCAGAAAATATTTTTTAAATGAATGTATTTGGAAACTTTTTAGTTCTTGAGTTTTAAGAGACAGCACTGTCATATTTTGGGGCTGCTATTAACAAAAAGCTCATTAAGGTAGTTAAAACAAAATATTACATAACCCAAGAAGGTAAAATCCGTGCCTGAGGGTCCCCCTCCAAAATAGTACAAATAATAATTTTTCTGAAACATAATGATATGCCAGACTCCTAAAGTTTCTTAAACATATGAGTCACTGAGTTTGGAGTTTTGATTTGCTATCTCTGGATTTAAGGCCGCCTAAACACATCACAGTATCTTGTTAACAAAAGTCACGATACAGTATGTCTTAAAAGTTTTACTTCACACCTACGGAAAACCACTGAGAGCACTGACTTTACCTTTCCTAGTGGAATTTCAGTAGCAATATTTATCCTCTTAAAACATTTTTCAGAGTAAAAGTTTCACTATGGAATGCAAATCAAGCACTGAATTCCAAAACAGAATCTCTGTAAATGCAGCCTTTGGGTTCAGTTCAGTTAAATCATCCATTTATCAAAGCCCCAACTACACAGTAACTTGTTGGTAATCGTTCCCATGCATTTTTATGTAGATTTTCCTAATAACAGGCCTTCCACTCCCTTCCTGCAATATCATACGGGGAGATTTTTCTCTCTCTCCCTGGCCTTCCTGGCTTTCTTTTCTCCTAGAACTCACAGACAAAGCTTTTTGTTTTTCTTATTTCTTCCTCCCCGTTCTATTCCTGTGTTTTTCTTTCCTACAACTACAAATAATTCCTTTATCTTCTGCCTTCTCCTCATTCAGTGTTTGCTTCACGGATAACAGTTTATATGCATGCTTGCTCCTTTCTGCCTGAAAAGTGGCAGGTAGGGGTGAATTACCTGAAATTATCATCGGGTTTCTTTTAATCCCAACTTCCTTGATCTCCACACAGTTTGCACATGCTGTCCACGTGAAATACTTTTCCTTTTTTAGATCCGTTGCTTTGTGAATTAGCTGCCTGATGTGCCACACTCCTTCTCTCCCGCTCCTCTGGAGATGATCCTTTCCAACTCCTACCATTCTCAGAAATGCACATAGACTCAAAATTTCACTTAATCTTCATCACTAGCCTTGTACATGAGGTATGACTTACTTCCAATTTAAGAATTGTACATTGAGGCCCAGAGAATTTGAAACTTTCTCAAGGTGCCTACAAAGGGGAGTGACAGAGCTGACACTGGAGCCCAGGTCCACATTCCTAATCTTATGCTCTTTCCACTGCCAACCAGTATTTTATATAAAACATAAACAAATCAAAAACGTAAGTAAGTTACACATAGTTTCTATACTTATAGTTTCCACCGGGACAAATACAATTTCTTAGGAAAGAAATAACACTAAAACTTTCTTTTCATAAAGACAATTACAACTCGTAGAAGTAAAAAGTTAAAGAAAATATGGGAGAAGAGACTCAGAAAGACTTCAGCAAACTTAAAGCCTGAGTCTGGTAGAGAATTTGAACTACAGAAAAAGTTTTCTCTTGCTTCTGAAAAGACCTTGGCCTTTCTCCAAATAGTATCACATCCATTTAAAGTCATTTAATTAAGTGAATACTACACATTGCTTGATGTTCAATGCAAACTAACATGCTATTTTAACCACCATGTAAAGCTCATTGTGTAAGAATCAGCTGGGGAATTTGTTAATTATAAAGATTCCTGGGCCTACTCCTAGAAGTCTTTATTTAGTAGGTTTAGGGTATAGTCCAGAAATCTGTATTGTTAAATGCTTCCTTGGGATACTGACATGCAGCCCATGAGGAAACAATTCACACTACGTATTATCAAGGATTCAGTAAAAACATGGCTTTTGAAAGAGGAGAAATTTCTTGAATTTCTAGACATTCATTTCTTGATTTCTTACAGACTAGTTTCATCACTTTCCTAAACTGCTCTTTTTCTTATTATTTTTCAGGAAAACTTATGGTTGAAGGAGAGGAAATATTCAAAATATGTATTGATGCCATCTATTCACTTATCCAATCCATAGTAAATATTCATGTGGAGTCAATTACAGGAGTGGGGAGGGGGAAAATTAAAATCCAATGAAAGTTAATCAAAGAGAAGAACTTCCTTCAGGCTGACCATGCATGTCTGTGGTTTGTCTGTCATTTATAATGCTGCAGCCTCTGGTTCATAGTCAAGCTGTAATTCTGCCAGTTAATGTGTCCAATTAACCCCACTAATGAGCTAATCAACAGTGTAAAATCTGTGTAAAATCACTGAGGGTGTATGATAAATGGAAAATGCACTGAACTCTCCCAATATAAAAAGTGCTTTATTGCACTTGTTAAAGTGGCACTGTCTTATCCCTCTCTAAAGCGTAATTTATCACCAGGGTCCGTAACAGTGCCATGCCCTGATAAGGCAGAGGTGGCAATAAACCCATCAGAAAATGATTACTCAGGAATGCGGAGCAATTACAATGTCTCAGTGTATCAGAGTCATAGGCTACAGAGCAAATGTGTTTTTCTGTTGATGCAGAGTTCACATAAAGAACCAGCAGTAAACTTGAAGGTGATCCATAACTTGTAAATGGATGGTATTTTTCTATATGCGCATATTCGTTTATAATCCTCTGAAGGATGTATTTCCGGTATCACGGTATCAAGAGTCTCCGTTGTAAAGGAGGATGATGGTTCTTATGGGAACTCCTTACTTATCACAAGGGTAGGGCAGCACAAAGTTGGCTGCCCTGTAGAAGCTACCAATTTCCTCTAAAACCAATCATCTCCTACAGAAAGACTTTCATCAGCTAATTAATAGTCCTTTGCTCTTGCTTGTATACCAAGATAACATTCTGGAAAGGTTAATTCTTGTGTTGGGAAATCAAGGTTTTCTTTGTGGTACAGAATCTAAAGTCATCCTCTTGGATACCAAAGCAAACTCCAGTATTTGCTCTCCTAATCCTATCCTTTGATGGCACAGTCCCTGGGTGTTTAATAGACTTAAAACTAGTTGTAAATCAAGGATAGACTTCTAGGGAAGGGAAGTAGTGGAGGAAGGGAAGAAGCAGCATTGTTTATTCATTTATCGATAATTATCTACCTTATTTGCTACTCTGGCTGACCTACAGCCTTATTATTTTTCTAGATCTGGCCCCTTTACTCTCAGTTATCACCTTCAAAACAGAGCAATTCCCCACTTTTTCACCTAACATATCTCTGCATTTATTACTTCTGTCATTTTACTTTCAACAAAGACTTGATCCGCCTTCTTCCTAATGCTAACTCTTCCTCCCCTGTTGGCATTCTCATCCTTGCTGCATCCATTGTTTGCTTTTCAGTCTCTCCTCTCCCCTGCTCCTCTATTTTCATCAACAAATATGCTCAAGCATCACTACTGTTAAAGATCCTTCACTTTCATTCTCAGTCTTCCCTCTATAGTTACCATTTTTCTCCTTCCTTTTACTTAAATTACTTCTCCCTTGTTGTCTCCTTTCTGTCAATGCACATATTAACTTAACCTGATAATCTAATTCCCTCTTTTACTACTTAAACTAAAATTGCTTTCTCAAAGTTCCTCACTATCAAGTCCAGTAGTTTTATCATAATTACTGTCTTTGAAAAAACCTGACACACGACGACATATGCCTCCCTAAAATGCTTAAGCGCCCCTTACATTTTATGACGCTACATTCTTTTTCTCTTTCATGTCTCTGATTACCTTTCTTGAAATTGCCTTCTGTGGGCTTTAGTCATCTGTTCTTCACATGTATGTATTCTACGATATTGATTTATATACACATTTAAAAATACTCCTACCATGCCTGGACACACAAGCAATCTCCGTCTTGCCTAATAATTTGATTGTCCTCTCTATTCCAAACTAGGAAATTACAGTTCTGAGCTCATTCATGAATTCCAGGTCTGAATCTCCAAAATCTGCTGATGTTTTTGACACCTCACACTTAATATTTTCAAAGTTTAGGTGATTATATTTTACTACTCAATCAGCCAGGCCTCTTTAGGTTACAAAAATCCCACTTTAATTAACTTAGGCTAAAGAAGGATTTATTAGAAAGATACTGGCATATGATTGGACTAACCATAGTCAGAAGTCTGCATAGCTGTCTTCCATGCTTCTTTCTAGGTGCTGGTTTTATTATGCCCAATAAAACTCCACACTATCCATAGGATAGGGAAGGAGGTTTCCTTCCTGATTCTCATCCCTGAAGCTTCCAGTTCTGAAGCTTTGACTGGATCTCCTTCCCTCCATTCACAGCCACATTTCTCTGCTAGCCTTTAGGATAAAAAGATATAACACAACTTTATGACAAAATTCCTTAGAAAAGCTGTCAATACTGCCTGTCTTCAATTTCTCAAGTCTGTTCTCTCTAGAAACTAGTGGAGGTTTTCATCCCCACAAACCCATTAAACCAATCATTCCTAATCACCAAAGGCATCCATCATGCTAAGTCCACTATCAGCTACCTGTCTCCTTTTTACTCAAACCTTAGCAGCATTTGATTCAAATGATTAATTCCCATTCTTGAATTACTTTCTTCTTGCCTTTTTAGTTTCCATACACTCCTGATTTATTTCCTACCCCATAGATGTCTTTTTTTTTTTAATCGAGATATAATCAACATACATTATATTAGTTTCAGGTGTACAACATAACGATTCGATAGTTGTATATATGGCAAAATGATCACCATAAGTCTAGTTACATCCATCACCATCTATGGTTACAATTTTCTTCTTGTGATGAGAACTTTTACATAGATGTCTTCTTTCATTATCTATTGCTAGATCTACGTCCTCTTTCCAAACTCCAAATATTGGCATACTCCAGGGTTAAGACCTCAGGCCTCATTTTCTTCCTTATATAAACTTTCTCCCTAAGTTAGCTATGCAGCTTTCCCTGCCCTCTGTAAATATAAACTCATCACCGATTGCACTCATATATCACAACCCTCTGGTGTATTCATAATTTCTGTAATACTTCTGTATTTCTGTAAAACTTCCTGTGCTCTCACATAGTTGACTTCGATCAAGTTCTTTCCCATTCTCTGCCTCTGATACCCACCACTATTATCCCCAGAGCCAATGCGATGCTACCTCTCCTATGTAACTTTTCCTGTCATCTCCACTCAATTTAGCTGGAATAAATTATTCTAGGTTTCTGGCTCTGTGGTTTGTATCTCGTTTTAACACTTGTTTCATCCTGTATTCTTTTATAATTTGCTATTAAATTTTCGACTACCCCACTTAGACTGCAGTTCCAGGAATGAATGCAATTATCTGTTCTGGCATGCTATCAAGGCACTCTGTAGCTAACCTGTCTACAAATGCATAATTCAGTTCCACCAGATAACCTGGACTTTTGATCTCCACCTAGCGCAGCCTATCTGAATGCCTCCTCTCAGAAAGTTTTACCTGTATTTCCGAACTCTGGTTTGCTTCCCAGAAATAGTTTTATTCAATTTTTATTCTCAGTCACTTACAAGGTAGCAGGCACGTAATTTAAAATGTTACATTTATTCACTCTATTTTGCTTAATTTTAACTTTTGTTAATGCCTTATCCAAAATTTAAAAATGGCTGCATAGTTAATTTTACCTTTTTACAATTCTCTTTAGGTCTATCCAAATGGGGAAAAAAATAACTGCAGAAGTTAACTTACTTAAGGCCACAGGTCAATGAGGGAAAAGTTAAAAATAATTGAACCCATTTTATTTAATTCCAAAGCTCTCCCCCCTGTTCTTCATCAGTCACCTCCTTCCCTTTTCTCCTATCCTCCTTGCTCTAGCAGAGTGCCACCCATACAGTAGGAGCTCTGTAAATATTTGTTAAATTGACTATAACTTTTGTGGATGCTAGCAGTTTGGCCATGAAAATGCTGGGAGGCAGGGAAGGTTAATTGAATATGAGTCTCAAGGTGTCCGTGTTATGTCTCTCCTCAGTACTAGCTGGCGAACTGCACTTCTATCCTTTCTCAACTGCCTCTTATAGCCAGCTACAGGGGGCCTGCAAAGCTTGGGGCAAGGCAAATAACCCAGTCAACCCATTCTAGGGAGGTTCTGCCAGAAATTTGTAGTGCTGAGGTGCTAGGAAAGAGATCACAGAGCTGGAGGAAAGAAGAAAACTGGCTTCAAGTGCAGCAAGACAAGTGCAGGGCTTGATGATAAGAATGCAACCTCTGTTACCAGGATTGGATTACCTACAGCATGTGTGAAATAAATATGGGTTTTCACAGAGATTTACTGAAATACTATAAAACAAATAAGAAAAAGCACAGTGGTGGGAAGGTGTCTTTACACCTTTGTCCCTTTACAGAACTTTATTACAACTTTGTCTTTTTACTTAACTTTATAAAATGTAACCAATGAAACTGAAATTAATGATCCAGTAATGAAAGTGGTTCAGTCAAAAGCTGCAAATTTCTCTGCATAACCAGACAAGATAATGTAACAGAGCAGTGTTTAAATTTTTTGTCAACCAGGATGTCATAACCGATCTACCTCTTAAATGGATACAAAACTATTTCCTACATTTAAAAGATGATTCTGTCATTTATATTTTTAAAAACATGAATAATCTCTTCCATTTTATAAGAAATCTTATGCTCCAAAATTGTTTACATGATTACTTTCTCTGTGGGTATAGTGACTGATAAAAGCAAAGAAAAATAGTTGAATATTTCTTATACCTAAGATCATGAAGTAGAATTTAGAATTAACACAAAGCTTCAGCATTAGGTAAACTTCAAACTTTAAATCTTTCTGTCACTGACACTATGCCTGCTCATCTCTAACTTGTTTGATCCAAATTCCTAGTTAAATTTGTATTTTTTCTTTCTTCTTATGCAGCAACACATTAATTGACCATAACATGTATTCTATTCTCCCACTAGGTTCAAGTGATCCTTCCAAATCATCCTTAGATTTGCATCCCTGATGCCATGGTAACAGACTGTGTTAGGTAAAAAACTGAATACTGAAACCCTCCAGCTAAGAATGCTTTTAGCTATCCAATAAATTTTAGTTATTTTGTAGAACATTACATAATGTGGATTTGTCTAATGGTATCCTCATAATGAGACCAGGTTAAACATTTTTGTCAGGAATAGTGATGTTGTATTTTCTGTGCATCATATCAGGAGGCATATGGTGTATAACTGTTCAATATTTGGCAGTGAAAAATTTGATCACTTGATTAAAGTGTTATCCTCTAGATTTCTCCATCATAAAGGTGCCTTTCCCATTAATGAAAAACAATTTGTGTAGCTATTCTTTGAACTGTGCAAACTTCCTTTTTCCTGCTAAACTTTATCCAATGTTTTCTTTTTAATAAAATTTTTATTCTAGAATAGTTCTAGATTTACAGAAATATATAAAGATGGTACAGAGCGTTCTTATGTTTACCATAAGTAGACTGCCCTGTTTTTAACATCTTACATTGGATGACATATATGTCACAACTAATGAGACAGCATTGATGTATTATTACAAGAGTCCATACTTTAGTTGGATTATTTGATTTTTATCTAATGTTATTTTTCTGATCCAGAAACCCATCCAGGATATCACATTACATTTAGTCACCATGTCTCCTTAAGACTTCTTTAGACGATGACAGTTTCTCATACTTTTCTTGTATGACAAGACAGTTGACAGTTTTGAAGAGGGCTAATCGGGTATTTTATAGAATGTTTTTGGTTTGGGTTTGGCTGATGTTTTCCTTATGATTAGACTAGAATTATGAGTTTGTGGAAAGAAAAGCCACAGAGGTAAAGTGCATCACATCATATCAGGGGTGAATGCTATCAACATGACTTACGACTGTGGATATTAACCTTGATCACACGGCTAGAGTAGTGTTTGTCAGGCTTCACCACTGTGAAGTTGCTTCTTTTCTTTCTTTCCATACTCTACTCTTTTGTAGGAAATCACTATGGGTAGCCCACACTTAAGCGATGATGTTCTATGTTCCACCTCCTGAAACAAGGAGTATCTTCATAAATTATTTTTAATCTGTGTGAAGATTTGTCTATTCTCCCCATTTTATATATTTATTCATTCAATCATTTATTTGTATAAGTATGGACTTACAGATATTTATTTTTACTTTACATTATAGTTCATTTCTACATTATTTATTTTCTTGTTCAAATTGTTCCAGCTTTGGTCAACAAAAGGTAGTTCAGTTGTGCTTCTCTAACATATTCTGCTACTTTCTGGTACAAGATGCTCCAGGCTTATCTTGTATATTTCCTGTCCCAGACTTATAAGCATCCATTTCCCCAAGGAGCCCTCATTCCTTCTACTAGAAACCAAGATCTGGGTTCTGGACATGTTCATTGCTGCTGGGGTGTCATTGCTTCTAGGCTTTTTGAGAATACAGAGCTTAGAAATCTATCTATGTATAAACATATTATTATAATAAACTATGAATAGTTTGCTAATTATATAGATTATATATTATATAGATAAATATGGTATATAAACCCATATTTATAATTATTTATATATCTACATCCCTTTGTGTCAATATTAAACCAAACATGAGTTCATACTGATATCTCCAACTTAATCCAGCATTAAATGGTTTATTCTAGCTTTGCTCTCTTGCTTGTTTGTAACTCCAACAGTGAGAAACCTGGCTTCCAACATCCATAATTCATTTATGTGTTTGCTCAGTCCCAGTATACACGTACAGTGGTTTCAGATTTGTTATCTCATAGACCTGTGAGAAACAATTTCACTAACTACAGTACAGTGCTTATGTACCATTCCTTTTTTCTTTAGTCTTAAGTCTCCACTTGTTAAAAGTCACTTGGGTCAACATGTTTTCTCCCCACCTCCTTCAGTGATGTCATACATTTGTAATGCAATAGATTATTTTATCACAATTTGCATTTCATCTTGGGATCACTTGACCTCCTAATTTAAATGTATACATTAAGTTTCACTCTTTGGCTGTAAAATTCTACAGGTTTGACAAATCCACGTTGTAATATGTATACCATTATAGTATCATCCTAAAAAGTTTCACATCTGTGAAATTAAATTCCCTGTGTTTCTATTTATTTCTCACAAAATCCCTGACAACCACTGATGTTTTCCACCTTTATATTTTTGCCTTTTCCAAAATGTCATATAAATGGAATGATATAATATATAACCTTAACATACAGGCTTCTTTCATTTAGCAATGTGCATTTAATATTCATGCAAGTTGTTGCATTCATTTCTCTTTACCAATGAATTGTGTTCCATTGCATGAAGGTATGACAGGGTTTTTTTATCCATTTGTCTTTTGAAGGACATCTTGGCTATTCCATTTTGGGGGATAACTGTTGTAAATATTTGCACATAGAATTTTGGTAAACATAAGTTTTCAAATCAGTTGGATAAATACAAGTGCAATTGCTGGATCCTATGGTAACACTATGTTAGTTTTATAAGAAACTGCCAAATTGTAACCAAAAGTAGCTATACCATTTTTCATTCCCACGAGCAAACAATGAGATTTCCTATTGCTCCACATCCTTGACAGTAATTGATACTGTCATTTTTTCAAGCTATTCTAACAAGTGTGTAATGATATCTGATGGCTGTTTTAACTCAGTAATGGTTTTTCTCATTCATTGATGATCTTCTCCTAAATTATTTATTAAATTGGTAGTTGCAAAATAGCAATATTTTAATTCTATAATATATTTAGTATCATTTAGTACTTTTTTGCTAAGGCCTGATATTAAAGAAGAGTGCCCTCCCCTCCCTCTTTTTTAGTATCTTCCATAGACTCATCAATGTCTTTATTTTAATGTTATAATATACTATTGTCATTGTATTATTTATTTTAAGAGATGCTTAAATTATCCCAAATATGGCTTATAAGTGCCTATTTATGTTTACTCCTCTTGCTTTTGACATTTTTAGTACTGAGAAGTTTCTAAACAAATAAAATAAACAAGAGCAATAAAAAGGCATAGAGGGAAAGAGTCAGAATACAGAGTTGCAACTATAAGTTGCTAAAATGAGTTGCTAAAATGGCTACTTTCAACAAAACCTCACAAGACATATAAACAAATAGAAAAGTGTGACTCATACTCAGGAAAAAGACACTTTCTATAAGAGGGGGCAGATTTGGATTTAGCAGAATAAGACCTCAAAGCAGCTCTTATAACTATGTTCAAAGAACCAAAGGAAATGATTTTTAAAGAATTAAAGTATGATGACAATGACTCAGCAAATAGTAAATCTGAGTAAATACATAGCAATATATGAAAAAAGAACCAAATGGAAATTCCAGGATTGAAAAATATAATAAATGAAATGGAAAATGTACTAGATGGGCTCATTTGCATATTTGAGATGACAGAAAAACAAATCAACAAACTTGATCAAAGGAAATTATTCAATCTTAAGGACAAGGAGAAACAAAGATTTAAGAAAAATAAGCAGAAGCTTGGAAACCTGTAAGCAAATATCAAACAAGCCAACATGGAGGTAATGTGACTGCCAGATAGATAGAAATAAGATAAAGGTGTAGTAATAATATTTGGAGAAATAAGCATTCAAAATTTCTCACATTTAATGTCATAAGTATCAATTTACAGATCCAAGAAGCCCAACAAACTCTATGTAATATAAACACAAATATATCTAAGCCTAGATATATCAAAGTTAAATTGCTGAAAAATAAAGACAAAGAAAATCTTCAGTATAGCCAGAGAAAAACATGTACAGAGAAACAAAATTACAATTAAAAAATGATTTTGCATTAAAACAACACAGGTCAGAAAGCAGTGGGATTCACATTTCCTACGCATATTCCATAAATGCCTGAGCCAGAAATTTCATTGTTTCCCCTAATACTGTCACATCTGTGAATGCCTTCCTTTATATCTTTCTTTGTCCAGGATTCTCTCTCCCTCTCCCTCCCCCTCCCCCTCCCCCCCAACAAATACATTATTTTCACCATTCTGATTTTCTTTTTATCCTCATGCATTTATTTTTGAGTTTCAGTAATTTTCATTCACTTCCCTTTGGAAAGTCAATGAATTCTAGATATCCCTCTTCATTGTTAGAGGGAAACTGGAAATAGTTAAATACTTAGTGTACTGTTTTTAGTACAAAGAATGATTGCCTCGGTTTCCAGTCTCTTCAGAAGGAAAGTTAATTTTTTTTAAAAAGTTGGGTTCTAAAGTGTAGAGCAGGGGTCCCCAATCCCCAGACCATGGACCAGTACCAGTCCGTGGCCTGTTAGGAACCAGGCTCAGGCTGCACAGCAAGAGGTGAGAGGTGGGCAAGCGAGTGAAGCTTTATCTGTATATACACCTGCTCCCCATCGCTCACATACCACCTGAGCTCCGCCTCCTGTCAGATCAGCAGCATTAGATTCTCATGAGAGCGTGAACCTTGCTGTGAACTGCGCATGTGAGGGATCTAGGTTGCACTCTCCTTATGAGAATCTAATGCCTGATGATCTGAAGTGGAGCTGAGGCATTGACGCTAGTGCTGGGGAGCGGCTGCAAATACAGATTATCATTAGCAGAGAGGTTTCACTGCACAGAGACCGTAATCAATCAACTGCTTGCAGACTCATATTAAAACTATCAGCGAGGGCTTCCCTGGTGGTGCAGTGGTTGGGAGTCCGCCTGCCGATGCCGGGGACACGGGTTCGTGCCCCGGTCTGGGAAGATTCCACATGCCGCGGAGTGGCTGGGCCCGTGGGCCATGGCCGCTGAGCCTGCGCGTCCGGAGCCTGTGCTCCGCAATGGGAGAGGCCACAACAGTGAGAGGCCCGCGAACCGCAAAAAAAAAAAAAAAAAAAAAACTATCAGTGAGTGGCAAGTGACAATTAAGCTGCATCTGGTGGCAGGCTTTATAGGGGCACGTGAGTTGACGTACTTCAATTGTACAGCTGCTTCTGGTGGCAGGCTTTAAGTCAGAATCCGACACTTATTTTAGTCCGCGCATGGCCCACCCATTATTGTATTTACCACTTCCATCCACGCCTCTTTCCTGCACTGTGCACTTGTGTCAGTCACAGTTTTCATAAGCCCACAAGCTAACTCTAGCCAAAATGAGTAAAAAACAAATGTAGCTGGAGAGCTTCTTTGAAAAGGGGGAAAGACCCAATGATGAGACAGCAGAAGGCTCTAAGACTGACAACAAAAAGAAAGCTGCATTTAAAAGAACATACTAAGAGTCCTACATAAATTATGGGTTCATTGCAACAAGTGATTCACATTCTCCAACCATGCTTTGTATAATATGTGATGACTGGCTACCCAACGAAGTCATGTAACCTTGAAAACTGTTTCGCCACATGGAGACCAAGCACCCTACATTAAAAGACAAGCCTTTGGAGTTTTTCAAAAGAAAAATATATGAACACGAAGAACAAAAGCAATTATTGAATACCACCACTTCATCAAATGTGTCTGCACTGAGAGCATCATTCTTAGTGACTAACTGCATTGCTAAAGCCAGGAAGACCTTTACTTTTGGTGAAGAGTTGATCCTGCCTGCTGCTAAGGACATTTGTCGTGAACTTTTAGGAGACGCTGCAGTTCAAAAGGTGGCACCTGTTCCTCTTTCGGCTAGCACCATAACTACACGAGTTGATGAAGTAGCAGAAGATATTGAGGCACAATTGTTAGAGAGGATTAATGAGTCACCGTAGTACGCAATCCAGGTTGACGAGTCTACTGATGCTGACAACAAGGCAACAATGCTTGTTTCTGTGTGATATATTTTTCATGAGGATATGTTATGTGTACTTTTGTTGCCAACTAACACCACAGTTGCAGAACTATTCAAGTCTTTGAATTATTACATATCAGGAAAACTGAATTGGTTATTTTGTGTCGGTCTATGAAAGGATGGAGTGGCTGCCATGACTGGACAGCTTTCTGATTTCACTACTTGGGTCAAAAAGGCTGCTTCTGAATGTGAGTCTATGCACTGTGTCATCCATAGAGAAATGCTGGCTAGCTGAAAGATGTCATCTGAACTTAACGATGTTTTGCAGGATGTGATTAAAATTATCAACTACATTAAAGTACACGCCCTAACTTACGTCTGTTCCCACAGCTCCATGAGGAGATGGACGCAGAGCACACATGTCTTCCCTCATACACAGAAGTGAGATTGCTTCTAAAGGCAGATCACTGGCCAGAGTTTCTGCGTTATGAGAGCTGCTCCAGAGATTTGTTTTAGAAAAAGTCACCACTGACAGCACATTTCAGTGATGCAGAATGGGTCACAAAACATGCTTACCTGTGTGACATGTCCACCCTGCTCAACGAATTCAATCTGTCACTTCAGGGGAGAATGACAACTGTGTTCAAGTCGGCAGATAAAGTGGCTGCCTTCAAAGCCAAACTGGAATTATGGAGGCGATGAATGAACATTGGGATTGTTGACATGTTTCAAACATTAGCAGAGATTTTGAAAGAGACTGAGCCAGGGCCTTCTTTCTCCCAGCTCGTGCATGATCTCTTATCTCAGCTTTCAAAACAGTTTGAGCATTACTTCTCAACCACAAAAGACCCCCAAACTGGGAAGGAATGGATCCGCGACCCATTTGTGAATAAGCCAGGTGAATCAACTTTGTCCGTGCTGGAAGAGGATCAACTGCTTGAGATCGCGAATGATGGTGGCCTTAAAAGTATGTTTGAAACAGCTTCAAATCTCCATACATTCTGGATTAAAGTCAAGGTGGAATATCCTGAGATTGCCACAAAAGCACTGAAAAGCCTGCTTCCATTTCCAACATCCTATCTTTGTGAAGCAGGGTTTTCTGCAGTGATGGCAACGGAAACGAGATTACGGAGTAGATGGACATAAGCAACACACTTCAGGTGTCACTGTCTCCTGTCACCACCAGATGGGACCATCTAGTTGCAGGAAAACAAGCTCAGGGCTCCCACTGATTCTGCATCATTATGAGTTGAATAATTATTTCATTATATACTACAATGTAGTAATAATAAAGTGCACAATAAATGTAATGTGCTTGAATCATCCCAAAACCATCCTCCACCCCCTGGTCCGTGGAAAAATTGTCTTCCACAAAACCGGTCCCTGGTGCCAAAAAGGTTGGTGACCACTGGTATAGAGCACATCGAATTAAGTTTGGGTAACCAATATTTCAAGATTTTTATAATTTTGAGATTTTCTTGTTCCATGTGGAGGAAACATCATCTGACAGATTTCAGCCCATACATCCAACCATCACTGCACTTTAGTTTCATTAAACAGAGCACCCTTTGTGATGTTCTACTTCTGGAACACTACCCTCAATATTAGTTTTAACCTAATTGACACATATATCACTGTTTGTAAAGGAACTGCAGATGTAATTTTTTTGGCATCTCAACACCACTGGGAAGGTCTGGAGAAATGCTGACGATATACAAGAAAATCAGTCACTAGTTTTAGAGTGGGTATCATGGGTCAAGCTTTAAGGACTACTAGTTGGCTGCTATTTCTATGATTCTCTGATACTCTTTAATGCATCTCAGTCCATAGCATTTAGGTGCTCCTTCCTGAACTCTTCCATCAATGCCTCAAAGCACAAAACTTCTGTTTGAGGTAGACTGAGGTAAGAATCACAGCACTGACTAGAGTCAGTAAGTCTCTGTTTTATTTGTTAGCCAGAACTCAACCTCTGCTTTCTCAGTGCAATAAGTAAATCTTTTCAGGCTGCCATTACTTGACAAGTAGAAGCTAGAGATGAGAAAGCCTGGATTTAGTTTTGTGAAATTTATCTTTTAATAACAGTATGTTTGAATAGTAAGTACATTTTGAAGGTCTAGGAATCAAATAAGCTAATATTATGGTGATAATTTTGAAATATGGATTTTAGCCTACACAGCAATTTAATTGCTAGTTAGAAGCAAATCTTGTCTTGCTGCAGTAGGGTTAGTCAGTATTTCTCGAAATTCAGTATAAGCTGTTGATTCATGTCTGCTACGCTATTGAGGGCTTGCTGTAAGAGCAAGGGTTTCTAGACTAGGTAATTTTGAGCAACAAAATCATTTGAAGAAAAAAGCTGTTAAGAGAACAAATTCATTTAACTCACACTGAACCAGACTACTAGGAACTTGGGAAAGTGTAAACTTGATTAATAGTGGCTGTTTGTTTAGTTTTGAGAAGGAGGGAAGCCATGCTGTTAAAATGATCTCTTTATTACTGTTTCCAAAACAATTCAGCTACGTGTTGTCAAATTCCATTGGCTATACTCTTCTGAACAAGAACATATGATCTTGTATATAATCAGACCTTGAGTCTTAATAATGATAAAGGATTTATGAAATTAGTAGAGGTTATATCTTTTCAGGCCCTTAACTTTTTTGTATACCTTTTATTTTCTCTATGGCTTTTTTATATCTGCCCACCATTAACATTTCTTATAATGCTCAGGTTGATGGTATGTTATCAAATAGGTAAAAATTGCCTCTAATATATCAAGCTTCTCAGACACATTCTAGTTTTTCCTTCACTTCCCATGTCCATTCAGCATTCATTTTCATTCCTTGTCTGACCTTCAACATTTCTAAAATCTTTCTTTCATATCCTAATTTTTTTATACCAAGGTAAAAAATAAACAATTAAAGCAGTGTTATCCTTTCTTACAGTATTTGCATTTTCACAGTTAAATACATTTTAACCAATATGTATGATACTCACCATAGATCCTGAAATTGAAATAAATTTCCAGGCTAGTGCTTCTCAATGCAGAGTTGAGGGTAAAACAAAATTTCCAGGGCAGTTGCATCAGGATGTGTGGGTGAGGAGAAGGGATTGGCCAGGCATGAGGTTTTGAAGTACTCCTTGGATAACTGTGAAGCATCCTCCATACCCTCTACATGACTGAGAGACACTCAGCTAAGTTTCTGCCTCCTCCTCCCATCCCTCAAACCAACTTGAATCAATGCCATCAACCTTCAGCTTGCTGCCCATCACCTCTGTTCTTCGCCTCCTATTCCCATATCCTGTTCCAGGTCAAGATGAACCTTTGCCAGGTGAATCCCAGTGACTAGCATGGGATGTGAAGTTGAGTCAAATAACAAGGGTTATCAGAGAAGGGACTTGTTTCACTATCTGATACAATATATTACTTTAGGACAAGTCGGATTAAACTCAGAGGGTTGATTTCTTTCCATTCAGATGTAGTCTACAGCAGTA
This sequence comes from Delphinus delphis, assembly GCF_949987515.2. Taxonomy (NCBI): domain Eukaryota; kingdom Metazoa; phylum Chordata; class Mammalia; order Artiodactyla; family Delphinidae; genus Delphinus; species Delphinus delphis. The sequence goes on from NC_082687.1 coordinate 15,455,455, forward strand.
TTTCTCAATTAGAATCATCTTGAGAGCTTTTAAAAACATCAAAGTCTGGCCTCAACCCACAGATCTTCATTTAATTGATTTAGGAATGGTTCTGGACATTGATTGTTTTTAAGTTTCCAGATTCTAACGTGCAGCTGAAGTCTAGAATGTTGAGATGCCAAAAAAGCCATAGGATAAAGAGTAATGTGTTGCTTTATTATGTTTTAAAAGGCAATGTATATTTGTTTGGTATATTCTTCTTAAATCTTATTCATACATGATCTTCTCCTTTTGTTCCCGAATGTAATATATGAAAGTGGTTTGAAGTTTAAAAAAGAAAAAGAGTTAATTGAGTAAATTAGGTCCCAAAGGTAGTTAATGCTAGATATTGAAATCTGAAAGTGTTACATACTGCTAGCCCCAATTTTTTTTCTAAAGAAACATGTTTTCCTGAAGAGACTTCTGTAGAATACTAATCCTATAAGACGTCACCTAAAAATTGTATATTGGTCAAACAAACTTGGAAAAGTTTTTAAAGCATATCCTAATTTTGAATATTTTAAATAAAATTGGTTATTTTAAAATGCTCTTTGAGGTCCTGCAGTGAAATAACTCATTTGAAGTGATTAATCCTGCATTTTCTTAACTTATTTGACTACAGATTATATTTTGTGGTAACACAGTAATACTTTGCAAATTTTAATCTTCTGCCAAAAACACACTGAAAATCACTGTACATCATATTGTCACATATATATATTATATATATAAAACACACAAAGAATCTAGTAAAATCCTATGAATTAATGATATTTTCTGAAATTCACAATATTAGAAAATAAGGTCTAACCTCCTTATTATAAAAAGAGTTACTATAAATTCCACAATAATACTCTAATAATGTCCTTCAAGATGTGGAAAGGGCTGCAAATCCATTGACTATACTATCTAGTGTTAATAAACTGATTTTCAGTGTAATTGTAATAAACATTATTTAAGTTGGGCTTTTTATATTAGATAGAATATAATGGATTAGCAAATATTTATTTTCCTATCTATATATTTCATGTAGAGACTAATTTATTTTACCAATTTCTATAAAAGACAGTTACAGTTTAAGTACATTCTCTGTCAATTCAGAGTTTTCCAATACACTGAATTTAAACTATTACTTTGCAACTTCAAGCATTACTCTTCGTAGGAATTCATGAATCATACAACTAGGAAGCAAGTGCCTTCTCTTTTTGCCATGAAAGCATTTGGAGTAGTAATTCACATATTGTCCATCTAATAAGAAGACCCTATTGGCATGCATTTACTTGGAGACTGCTGGGTTTTGTGTGTGTTCTAAAGATGGTTACTTAAACACACACTCATACTCACGCACTCTAGAGGTTTACATTTTATTAACTATTTATGTTTCTTGGTTACACTAGGAGTTTAAATGCATATTCTGTAGATTTGAAGTTTTTCTCTTTTAGTTTTTGGTCTTGTTCTCATTTGTTTAACTATTGGCCCATGACATTATTCATGGCCAAATCTATATATGTAAAGATCATCTAGTTTGAGTGATTTCTAGTTTTTAAAATCAAATGACTTTTATTATTCTATATGCTTCTAGACTTTCTCTCTGTCATCAATCCAAAACAATGCTTTTTTCATATATATAACTGTAATAATTGGAAAATTATGACTTACTATGAGAGAATGACATCCAAAGGAACACTGAAATCTTGCTGTAGACTATCTAATATCAGCTATACATAAATTTATAAGTGTATTTCAGAAACACTGAGTAATGGCTATTATGCTTTATTCCTCTTATAATATTTGTTTGTTTAATAGGAAATTTCATGTTTTAAATGTTTTTCTTAGTAGAGCTGTATTCATTTAAACAATTAGCAATCAGTTTAAGATATAAAAAAGAGAAATTTCATGAGAAAAAAAACAGGCTGTAAATAGACAAATAATATTTAAAAGCTATTGGTAATTCTTGTCATGTTATCTCCTATTTTTAGGACCCTAAAGTAAGCTCACTGAAATGAAACAATAAGACACAATGTCATGTTTCTTTCCCTTGAACACTTTAAACAGCAGAAGGGATCCAAATGATTGTCAGGTGGCTTTTGTTGCTGCTGAATATCAAAGAAGTAAAGAATTGTAATTTAAGCTAAATTTGGTTTCTAGAGGCCTAATCCAAAAATTCTGAAATTACCCATTTTTTTCTGCTAAACTTCTAACTTCAATATCTTCTTCAGTTGCCTCTGATTTTCTTTTCAAGCCTGGTAGATTCAATGGTACTGAATTTAAAACTTCTTCATTAGGAGGCTGATCTAAGTATATTCACTGATTCCTTCTTTGGTCATATAACATGATACCTTTAAAAGACACTCAAGCACCTGAAGGTTTATAACATTATCCCCATTATTGAGTCAAATCAACCAACTATACAGCGATTTATTTAGCTTTTATTTGCTTCAATTATTACTCTGAAAATATTAATTTGACATCATATTAACTAAACTGAAGAAAATATATTAATGCCAAAATGTGGTCTTTCATTCCACTAAAGACCTTTCTGATAACATGTACCTGACTATAGAGGTAGGAGTCCTTTATTTAAAAGAGAGTTTAGCCTAGAATTCTAGAATTGAATCTTCCAATATCTATGTGCAACTGAAAATGGTCATTTCATTTTTCTATTAGTAAATTCCTTCATTTGTAAAATGGTGTAGTAGGATTTGATTATCACTGAGGTTTTTTTTTCCAAAAGGCATAGTACAAACTCAGCATCCAATATAAAATATGCACTTAAAGTAAATTAGAAAAATCCACTTTCACTTTAAATTTAGAACTAACGGATTCCAACAAAATAGTCTCTTTCTGTATAAGAAATGGAAAATACTTAATGTTGGTGGATAGGGACAACTTGAGTAGATAATTACTTGATAAGAACACTGAAAAATTTAATTATATCTTTTTAATATATTGATGCTCGTGATATTCTTAATTTCTGACTCAGTGTCACAATTTTTCGAAGACTGTTAGTCTAGTAGGAAGAGGCTACATACATGCACACATGAAAAAAATGCATACACACACACACACACACCTGCTAAATATTCCGAGTTTGTTTAGCTAAATGAAAAACTCAGTGAAAAGCAAAGATGTTACCAGAGTTGATAGAGAAGTGGCTTATCCATGTGATGCTTTTCTCCTGTCTTGTTCTGTTCTGTTCCCTGCCGGTAACAGACTTCACTAATAGGTCTTGTATAAGAGTTGGAAAAGAAGTCAAATGTTGTTGTATCACTAATCTTTTATTGTGGGTTTTCCATCAACATTCCAAAAGAGCTTACACTAGCAATCTAATTTTACTCTTAAAACAAAGTTCCCTTAAAAGGTTTGCTTTACTCTTAAAAACAAAATCAAGGTCAGCAAGATCAGAGTCTTTGTTCAGAAAAAAGTTCCTCCAGCTTTCAAAATTCTGGAAAGACTGGCTTATTAGTGGTAGTATTACATGGTTCATTTTAAGAAAATAAGTCTCTTAACATTGATTAAAACTGTTAAGATAGTTAAAAATTGCATATTTTCTTCTGCTTCTATCTATATACTTCCCAAATAATAATGTAGTTTAGAATTGGAAGGGTTAAAAGAAAAACAAGAATACTTCAGGTAAATTGACAAATATATGCAACCTGCAGAATATTTCTAGGTGCTTATAATAACTGCTAGGAAGTCTGTATTGATAAGCACTTTCTATATTTCTAACATATACTATTTTGTCGGGTGTTCACTTATATTAGGAAATACTCTCTATTTTCCTACAAATAAACCCTGTTTATGTCAACCTATGTAATAGGAACTATGTAAAATTGATTAATTTATTCTTATCTAAGATGGGGATTATTTGGTCACATGTGAGACATACAACCTTAAGGTTATATGCATTTTTTTGCATTTGCTTACCTATTAGTTTATCCATGCATTATATTTTCATGGAGCACATAGTGTCCACAAAGCACTTTCACCCCCATTACACCAATGGCTAAGAGGCACTGAGAGAAATTTTAGGAAAGTCCAACTCTGTGAGCCCTCATAAGCTACAGAAAATGCTAGAAGTTGCAGTAACTGATGACTGGATAAATTAAGTCACAATTTTTCAAGACAACTAGGGCCTATCTACTAGGTCTGTGACTCTTCAGAATTCAGCTGACATTCCTTTTTTCTTTGCTTGTTTCTTTATTTTTTTCCTTCTCCTTCTTCCCATTCTCTCCCTCCATTGAATATGTTTTGCTTCAAACATATCTTGCTGACAAAAATGACATGTTAGAAAACAAGCAAAAATAATCACTTTCATGGTTTTTTTTTTTTAACAGATTTTGAACAAAAATGAGAATTCCACAATAAAAATACAGGAGAGGCTTAATTCTATCAATCCTGATCATTACTATACTATTACAGTATGGATATGAAGCCTGATCTGCCTATCAGATTACATAATTTCCAATATAATTGTAATGGATCTTAATGGATTCTTACAACTAAAATATATCAAATAAAGCTGAAAAATAACTTTGAAATATTGTAGAGTACTTTCTCTTCCTGGCTCCCACATAAATAAAAATGTGATTCTACTTTAGAAGAACCAGTTCATTAATCACATTGATATTGAGAATATTTGAATAATAATGTTTCAGATATTAGCTGGTATATGAGTAACTTAATCTAACAAATCTGATGGCAAAGTGTGAAGAATAAATAATGTTGAAAATTGGATTTTAATCTAGTTATGACATAATGTAGCTGTAATCTATGAAAAGTCATTTAATTTCTATGGTCTGGTTTTCCACTTTGTAAAATAATGTTCTACCATGCTGAGCAGTAATCTGTAGTTATTATTATTTAAGTAAATTAAATTATAGATTACCCCATTACAAATCTTAATCTAATATTTTGACTTTTTGGCCACCACCTTCAATCAAAGGAGAACAAAAGCAGGGAAGAATAAGGAAAAAAGAGATAAAAAATTACTGAATACCTACTATGTGTTTCCCAGTGTTCTAGGTATTTTATAATTACTGTTCCATTTAATTCTCATAATTATTTTTTGTGGTAAATATTATCTGCATTAAAAGGCTGAAGATTTTGTGGTTAGTAATTTGGTTAGTAATTTGGTTAGTAAAAAATGATTGATGCAGGTATACATACACCTTTGTGACTCTCAAAGTGCCACCTGACTCTCAAATTTGCACTTGAATGTGACACGCAGTGTGAACAAGCTAAAAGTATGTCCTACCTTTCTATCTCCCATGACCATCTGTTCCCTCTACATACACACATGCACTCAGGCAAGAGGTCTATGCAAATAACACTTTTATTGGCAGAAATGATGTGTTTACCATATACCAGCTATCTTATGTTTCCCCAAAGACTCCAGACACTAGTGTCACCTAGTTCTTTAGGAAGTCTGTGCTTTGTGCCCTATATTTACACCTCTCAGTCTAATTTTCTGATTCTGCTATTTTTAAAATTTTCCTTTGTGTCACACATTTAAGTTGTTGTTCTTGCTCAGTGGAGGGAAGGAAACAATTATCTCAGTCTTTTGTAAAGTAAAATAATATATCAAGACCCAGATATTTGTTTACTTTTATTCAGATTAAAAATGCACTTAATGAAATTTGATTCTTGTTTGCCTGGATCTCATTACCAAATATTTAACATTATCTTTCTCCCAAATCCTGAATTATTTTGTATCCTCCACTTGAGTTACATGAAAGCAAACAGGATTCACTCCAACCTTTTAAACTATATTTCACAAAACATACAATTTATTATCTCCTGGTAGATTTTAGCAGATTAATTTAGGTACTAACTCAGTATCTATTGAGTTTTATTTTGTCATATGTTATTTATGAGAATACACATATTATTAGGAGAAACCATAGACAAAAAGAAAAATAATCTAATGTAGCAATAATGTTAATTCTCTTCCCAAACCATGAGAGAGTATATACAAATGATCAAAATAAGAAATCACTGACCACACTTTACAGTATATAATATACCATAAAAAAGAACAGTGGTTTGCAAATAAATGTTTTTAGAAATCAATCTGCTCATATCATTTCAGTATTTGATGTACTGTAATAGACTGTGATATGACATGGAAATAAAACTATATTTTAAAACAAACCACTTGACAGCTGCTGTTCTAAAATATAGGTTTCTATGTGTTGATTAAAAAAGTTAGAAATTTTATAGAAAACTGATGCAAGGTTATTGTGATATATAGTATAATTTTTAAGGCATTGTATATCAGAGACCCTCATTTGCATTTACTCACTCTTATAGCCCATTGATCAAAGCAAATAAGCCAAAACTAATAATGTAGCATAACTGTAAGGGAGAAAAACACTAAAAATAATATAATTATTCTGTCCACATTTGAAACTGCATGACATGCTTTTCCTATAAAATAGTTGATTTTTTTCATAAAATGAGGATAACACTATGATAAATTCATTGTATTCATAATCTTTTTTAAATAATATTTATTAATTATATCTCTGCCTCAGTAAAGAGACCAAAATATATACACTTAATTTAAGAAAAATCAGTTTGCAATTTAAAGAATTAGTAAATATTTGCTCAAATAAATTTTGAATGTATCATAAAATATTTAAATGGTTCTTTATTACTTATGAAATACATGTATTAAAAACACCTAATTTAGTACATCTTGAACCAGTAAAGTTCAGGTTTAAACAAAGTTTAATAAGTTTTAACATTTATGACCAAGCATTAAAGCTGTTTTAAAAAGCATGGTTACACAGAGTAGTCACATATTTTTTTCTTGCAAAATAGTATAAGATCCAGAGAAACAGAGTTTTGCACAAGTCTAGCTTTCAAAACATAGTGATTCTAGTTTATAACATGTTAGGGAAATACCCTGTATTTTAGTTTAAAATTACAATGCAAAAAATAGTATAAAGCTTCAGTGAGGACTGAACTTATTTTTAATGCTAGTCAACATAAAAGGCATAGATGGCCACAACTTCAATACATGAAAAGACTAAAATAAGTGGAAGATAATCAATCCAATCTGAGCCCTTGTTTAAGTTATGTAAAGTTGAAAATAGCCTATGTGATTCTATGGTTGTGTAGATGCCCCTCATTTCACACAAATAAGCTTTAAAAGTGGGGTATCATCACATCTCATTCTGGAGTCAACTACTGGCATCATGTGACATTGCACCTCACCCATATCTCACACAAATGACCAGACAAAAGAAACAGAAAAGAAAGCAAAGTATTGAGACTGCAAATGTCAAGTCAGGAAATGCCCAGGAATAAATATAGTGCTACTAAAGCACAACATTTAGCATTCTATACATCATCATTTTAATAGTTTTCTCAAAAGTCACTGAAGGTATAGAACTTAATTGAAAATGGCTACTGCAGTAGCTTCCTAGGTTAACTCAATCCTTCGATGTTGTTGCTAAGAGTTCTTCAATATTTATATTTAATCTCACAGATTTTTATATCTTATTTATTTCTGATTTTCTGGAGTGATTTTTTAATTTATAATTTTGCATGGTGTTTCTTAAGAGTTGGAGGTCAGAGAGAAAGGGGATATAATACGATAATATCTACCCTAGAGTTTGATGCTATTTCTGTAACTGGTTTAATGTTCTGTAGATACGCTACTTAAAAGTAGAGTAGTGGAAATCTACTGCTACCAACTACATTAGAGCGAGTAATTAACTGCTCTGATTCTCAGTTTTATTGTCTGTAAAATGGAATTAATAATAATAACGGCAAGAAGATATACATATGGCAAATAAAAACATGAAATATGTTCAAAATCATTTGTCATTGAGAACTGTAAAATAAAACCACAATGACATGAGATACTACTTATTTATTTGAATGGTCAAAATGGGGGGAGGGGGGAGAGTTGATAATAGCAAATGCTGGTGAAGATGAGGAACAACAGAACTTTCATTCACTGATGATGGGATTATGGGGTATAGCAACCTTAGAAAAGAGTTAGGCAGATATTTATAAGTTAAAGACTTACCATACAACCTAGCAATCACACTATTAGGTCTTTATCCAAGAAGTCTGAAAACTTATATTCACAGAAAATCTGTATGAGAATGTTGAAAGCATGTTTATCCCTAATAGCCAAAGAAATCAATATGTTCTTCACTTGGAGCATTGATAAATCATGGAAGAGCCATGTAATGGAACAGTATTTTGGGATAAAAAGAATGAGCTATTGATGCATACAATGACATGGATAAATATTAAATGCATTTCACTAACTGAAAGAAGACAGACCCCTAGATCTACATAAGACATGATTCCATTAATATAATATTGTGAAAAGGCAAAAATTATAAGGACAGAAAATATGTTAGCAGTTGCTAGGGATTAGAGGAGGGAAGATCAGTTGACTACAAGAGAATGGGCAGGGGAAATTTTAGGGTGAAGGAACTCTTCTGCATGGTACTAGAATATCAGATACATGACTCTATGCATGTGTCAAAATCTATAGATCACACACATCATAAACCATATAATACAAGTCATACATCACAGAGAATGCACTTTAATGAATGCTAGAGTTTAGTTAATAGTAATGTACCTATGGAAGTTTCTTAGTTTCAATAAATGCACCTTAGGAATATTAAGATGTTAAACTGGATGAGAGGTGTACTGGAACTCTATGTACCATCTTTGTGATTTTTCTATAAATGCAAAATGTAAATGTAAAAAATGTGAAATTATTCCAAAATAAAAAGAATATGTTCCTTATAGAGTTGTTAAGAAGATTTAATAAGTTAATATATATAAATTGTATATGTCAACTACTGAGATATAAACATTAAGTAATGTTAGCTAAATATGCATTCTGTCAGTCTAGTCTTTTCTTTCCCACTTCTTCTAAAAAGGGAACCCTTTCTTGCCTGGGGGAGTACTATGCAAGTACTTTGCATGGGACGAACAACATCTTCCCCTTCCTTCCTCCTCCAACCAGCAGAATGGGCATATTTGCCACACATAGCCAGTGAGGTAATCCAGTCCTCCAACCTCAATGATTATTTCAGACAAGGACAAGTAACCCAAGTCAGGACTCCAGAGACCTCAGGCATTGTTGGAAAATAATTATTGTTTGCTATTCAAGTTGTTAAACTTGTAGACTGTGAGCATGTGACTCCTGGTGAGACTTTTGCAACTAAATGAATTGAATTTACTAAAAATAAAGCCAAATAGGTGTAAGCAGAAATAAGCTTTTTTTTAAAAAAATTCTGATGATATTAACAATACCCCTGAATCTACCTATATCTGGAGGTAGAGTCAACCAGTAATTTATGTCAACACATTTACTTTATTGCTTCAGTAACTAGTAGTTGAGATTCAGATTCTTGCAATACAAAGAGTCATGACTATTACTTATAGTTTTAATTCCTTATGGTTAGACAATATCAGTTGTATGTAATCTTAAGAAGAGATTAACTGGTTCTTTGGATAGGAAACAATGAAATCAAAGGTGGGCCCAAAGCACCAATTAATAAATGATTGAAACGTTCATTCAGACAACCTATACATATACTGTGTAATTTTGTTTTAGAAATTCGTATCACTTAATGTGAATACCTTGCAAGCAACAGACAAATAAGGAGACTATAAGGAGTTATAGCCTCTAGCTGAACAGCAGTGTTTTCTGAAAAAACAAAAGAAACATGTATTGTTTATTACTCTCCACTAGAAAAGAAACTTAGGGATAAAAACTATGCAAAAAAGAGAACATAGGGCTTCCCTGGTGGTGCAGTGGTTGAGAGTCCACCTGCCAGTGGTTGAGGTTCATGCCCCAGTCCGGGAAGATCTCACATGCCACGGAGCGGCTGGGCCCGTGAGCCATGGCCGCTGAACCTGCGCGTCCAGAGCCTGTGCTCCACAAGGGGAGCGGCCACAACAGTGAGAGGCCCGCGTACCGCAAAAAAAAAAAAAAAAAAAAAAAAAAAAAAAGAATATATTAAAAAGACAATTGTCAAAGTTTTAGATAACCAGCTGTTTACATAATCAGAACAAAGGAACAAAAAGGACAGGGTGATAATACTTCCTTTTCCTCTATGTTACAGTAAAGTGAAAATAAAAAGCCTTGAAAATGAATGAATTATTCCAGTAATGCAAGAATGGTGCAGCATTAGAGAATCTGTCATCAAAAGTCATTACATAACTCTTTTTGAATTATGGTTTCTTCAAGATATATGTCCAGTAGTGGGATTGCTGGGTCATATGGTAGTTCTATTTGTAGTTTTCTAAGGAACCTCCATACCGTTCTCCATAGTGGCTGTATCAATTTACATTCCCAGCAACAGTGCAAGAGGGTTCCCTTTTCTCCACACCCTCTCCACCATTTATTGTTTGTAGAGTTTTTGATGATGGCCATTCTGACCAGTGTGAGATGATATCTCATTGTAGTTTTGATTTCCATTTCTCTAATGGTTAATGATGTTGAGCACTCTGTCATGTGTTTGTTGGTGATCCGCATATCTTCTTTGGAGAAATGTCTGTTTAGGTCGTCTGCCCATTTTTGGATTGGGTTGTTTGTTTTCTTGATATTGAGCTGCATGTTCTGCTTGTATATTTTGGAGATTAATCCTTTGTCAGTTGCTTCATTTGAAAATATTTTCTCCCATTCTGAAGGTTGTCTTCTCTTCTTGTTTATGGTTTCCTTTGCTGTGCAAAAGCTTTTAAGTTTCATTAGGTCCCATTTGTTTATTTTTGTTTTTATTTCCATTTCTCTGGGAGGTGGGTCAAAAATGATCTTGCTGTGATTTATGTCACACAGTGTTCTGCCTATGTTTTCCTCTAAGAGTTTGATAGTGTCTGGCCTTAAGTTTAGGTCTTTAATCCACTTCGAGTTTATTTTTGTGTATGGTGTTAGGGAGTGTTCTAATTTCATTCTTTTACATGTAGCTGTCCAGTTTTCCCAGCACCACTTATTGAAGAGGCTGTCTTTTCTCCATTGTATATTCTTGCCTCCTTTATCAAAGATAAGGTGACCATATGTGCGTGGGTTTATCTCTGGGCTTTCTATCCTGTTCCATTGATCTATATTTCTGTTTTTGTGCCAGTACCATACTGTCTTAAATACTGTAGCTTTGTAGTACAGTCTGAAGGCAGGGAGCCTGATTTCTCCAGCTCCGTTTTTCTTTCTCAAGATTGCTTTGGCTATTTGGGGTCTTTTGTGTTTCCATGTCATGTACCACAATGTTCATTGCAGTTTTATTTATAATAGCCAGGACATGGAAGCAACGTAAGTGTCCATCAACAGATGAATGGATAAAGAAGATGTGGCACATATACACAATGGAATATTACTCAGCCATAAACAGAAACAAAATTGAGTTATTTGTGGTGAGGTGGATGGACCTAGAGTCTGTCATACAGAGTGACGTAAGTCAGAAAGAGAAAAACAAATACCGTATGCTAACACATATGTATGGATTCTAAAAAAAAAAAAAAAGATGGTCATGAGGAGCCTAGGGGCAGGATGGGAATAAAGACGCAGACCTACTAGAGCGTGGACTTAAGGACACGGAGAGGGGGAAGGGTAGGTTGGGACAACGTGAGAGAGTGGCATGGACATATATACACTACCAAATGTAAAGTGGATGGCTAGTGGGAAGCAGCCGCATAACACAGGGAGATCAGCTCAGTGCTTTGTGACCACCTAGAGGGGTGAGATAGGAAGGGTGGGAGGGAGACACAAGAGGAAGGAGAGATGGGGATATACGTATATGTAAAGCTGATTCACTTTGTTATAAAGCAGAAACTAACACATCATTGTAAAGCAATTATACTCCAATAAAGATGTTAAAAAAAAAACTCATTACATAGGCAGTACAAAGAAGGAAATCCACATGATTATTTTAATTGATGCCCCCAAAAACAAATTAAAAATTGTAGAAAACTTCCTTAACTTAGTCAAGAAGATAATAGTAAATATGACACAACAGTGAAACCAAAAATCGGTTCCATTACAGTACAAAATCAAGAAATGACTACTGCCACCATTTCTCTTTTACATTATAGTGGAGGTTTTAACCAATACAATAAGACAAAGAAATGAGATAAAAACGTTTGTAAATAATATGTAAAACTCATTATTGCAGAAAATCTAATTTACCTATAAATCCTAAAATAATGACTAAAACAACAACTAAAAGAAAGAGTCTAATAAGTGTTGGATATAAGTTCTCACATAGAAAATAATGTCTTCATTTAAACTATTAGTCAAGAGTCAGAAAATATAATAGAAAAATGTCATTATATACTTAAAGTATTGAAAATACTCAAAAATAAAAACAAGAAGTATAAAAAATTTCTATGAAAAGTAAAAACTGATAACCAGAAAATATTATTGAAGACCATAAAATATAATGATGTTCATGAATGAGAAGAATCAATACTATAAAATTGTCAGTCCCACTTCAATTAACCTATATACTCAGTGGTTTCCCAAAATAATGAACAATATTTTGTATAATTTGACATGGGGCTTTTAAAATACAAATGGAACCATAATTTGTAAAAATAACCAAGAGTTTTGATTAAACAAAAAATACAGTAGATGATCTATGACTTAATTACAACATCTTATAAAACTAAAGTAAATAAAATAGTGTTATTTAATTGAAGACAAAGAATATATAATTAGAATATTAGAAAATTTATAAAGTCACTGACATAAATGCACACAAAAAAATTAGTAAATGACAAAAATATTTCAAGTTATTAGAGAAAAGACATTATTTTATAACTTGGTTTTATTAATTATTTGGAGAAATACATAATAAAACTCTTACATCATGTGCTTCATAAAAATAAATTTCCGATGAATTAAATATCTAAATATTTTAAAATCTGGGAATATACTGGAAGCATAAATAGTGTTTTTGGAGTAAGAAAGCTTTTCATAACAGAAAAAGGGAAATTATTTAAATATTACACCATCAGTTTTATTATCTACATGGCAAAATTATAAGACAGTCATTCACAGAAAAAAATATGTATGACAAATAAACATAATAATATATTTTAACATTATACATACTATGGGATATTGTGTCACAGTTTAAAAAAATGAGGGGAATCTCCATTTATTAATATGTAAAAAGTGACAATATAAAGACTGCATGCTTCAAAATTATACATGGACTATGATATTTTTGTAAAAGTAAGAAAAATACCCATGGCAAGTTGCAGGATAGCATCATACTTTGGCAGAGTGTGTGTGTGTGTGTGTGTGTGTGTGTGTGTGTGTGTAAACACACTGTAAAATATCTCAAACCTGACACACCAAACTGATGAAAGTAATTACCTCAGAGGAGGGACACAACATGAGACGGGACAAGGACTCAAGTATAATTGCCAAAGGAAATCTTAGCTTATTTATATTGATCAAAAGCTTTAATTTTTTTCCCAGGAAATCCACTTTCATAACTAAGAAAAAATTCAAGAGCTACATTCTTGTTTTCTAGAATGTACATTTCATGCAACCAGATATTATTTTTTACTGCTTAATCCCTGGGCTTACAATAGTACCTTGTAGAGGACAAGTGTTCAAGTATCTCCCAAACGAATGAATGAACAATTCCTTGGTATAGAAAAATAAGAAACACAAAATAGTAGAAGAACAGCCTGCTTGAGTTTTCCTCTAAAAAGAGAGCAGAACTAGTCCTCTTCCTTTCCCCCTTTTTTTGGGTCCAAGGAGAGAGTACAGTTGAGGAGGTCACACTGGGACTAGGATGAGGAGGCAGCTGGCATTTTGGGGGAGACATTACATACGGGAGGAATGAACAAATAGTAAACATACTGAGGATAATGGGACCAGGTTTCTCATTTTTAGAAAAAACTTTACAAAGGTAGAAAAAGGACAAGGACAGAAAGAACCTGGGATGTTATATGGGGACTAGAACATATAGCTGTGAACTTACGTTATTTTAATAAAATAAATAGAAAGATGGAAATGGATACAAACATATGTATGTATATATGTCTCTCTCTCTCTCTCTCTCTCTCTCTCTCTCTCTCACACACACACACACACACACAGACACACACACACACACACACACACACACACACACACGGGCATAAATTTCCCTGGTCTGTCTGCTAAAACATAGAAGCAGTCACACTACAGGAAAATGAGCACACTAGGCACGCAGATCTTGGTATATAGATAAGGGGCCCTAGTTTCTTTGGGCCCCTTAGAAATAGTTGGTATTAGGGCTGAGGTAGAAAAAGTACAAGATGAGCCTGGAACATCTTATATTGGGCCAGAAAGTAAAGAAGTATTCAAAGAAAAATGAGGACGTAACACAAGGATACAGGAGCCAGTCTTTCAAGGGGATTTTCGCTGGCCAAAATTGGGACAATTTTAGCTTTAAATACTGAAAATAGTGAGTTAACATCCAATAAATAAAATGGAAATCTAAGACTCCAGACTGATAAAAATAAAAGAATATATAAATAAATAGGGGAGGAAGAGAAAGCTCTTTCTCAGAGTAAAATGCCAAATAATGAATATAGAAGAAATGACTGAGAGAAAAAAAAAATCACCATTTGGCAACTCTCATTTTGGTGTTTGATTCAAGCAGAAGTCACGAATGGATGGACTTCTGGTGGGTGGAGATTTGATGACAAACAGGTATTGCATTTGGAAAAAAAGATAACAGGATTTTCTTAGGAGTATCTCTGCACATATCACTTATCAAAAGGCTGTAAGATATGAAATATAAAAAGGATATTCTAAAATCCATGAAGGACAAAGAAAGACTGAGGAACTGTAGCACTCTGAAGGGGACTAAAGAGACAAGAAATCTGTGCTATCCAGGATCCTGGACCAGAAAGGAAAAATACACTTATTGGAACAGTTGGCACAATTTAGTGGTGATGTAAAAACTGGATGATAGTGCACAATTTTTTAGTTTGAATGGTTGCATTGTGGATGTTTGGCGGTTATGTAATAAAGTGTCCTTGCTTTATCAAAAAGCAAACAAGAGTATTTAGGGATGACGGGATTGTGTTTACATCACGCTTCCAAGTAAGAGAGAGAGGGTAATGAAACAAAAATGGCAAAATGCTAACAACTGGAGGGTCTGAGTGAATGAAAATTTGGGAATTTGTGAGTTCTTTGTACTATTCTGGCAACTTTTCTGTATGTGTGAAATTATTTTTAAATAAAATATAAATACACAATATTTAAAATAAAGTGATTAAAATGATAAGTTAGAATAAAATGTGCTATATTTAATAAAAAGGGATGATGATCCATATTATAAGCTGAATAATATTTATGATGTGCTTATGATTATGTGAAGACCTGTAAGATAACTGGAGAAGAATTGTCTATGGTGTTCTTTCCACTCTGTCAGGAAATAAAATTAAATTTGATGTTAATTGCTACATTTTGAAATACTACAACCTTCATTAACTTACTTTCTTATTCTTGTGCTATTCCACAAATATTTAAAGCAATTTATAAAATACATGTGACAAAGAAACATAAACTGAATTATAAATAATAATATATAATATAATATAATAGTATAATATATATAATATATATTATATATATAATATATATTATATTTATATAATATAATTATATATCACATAATTTATTATGTATAATATGTACTTATATGTTAGATAAATTGAGTTAAAAAATAAGAATTAAGGAATTTTTAAAAAGTAGTCTAAGCATGTTTATCAATAAGATACAATTTTGTAGTTTTTAACAAATATGTCATTTTAGTTTAGAAGAGTCTGTGAGATAAAGTCCCTGGTTAAATATTCAATAAGTTGATTGTGGTTTTTTTTAATGTAAATGTTTTAACGTTTAAAATAACTTCAGCTGCACTAAATTCAGGGAAATTTTGGAAGCTAGTAGGAAATAGATTTAGAACAAACAAGGTTACAGGCACCTTGACAATCAGGTTTGATTTAAAAGGAATATGGTATCATAATAATCCTGAGATAAGAAAATACAAATCAGATTTCTGAAATGAAGCAAAGGATGCTGTTCATCCATTCAGCTCTTTCAAGGCAAATGTGTCATAATTTTCACCTCTGAGCTCCTAATTGTTCTTATTATCTCAGGGGGATCAGTTAGTGGTTGTATATGGCAGGCATATCATTTTGAAAATCAGACTGTTAATAAATGAATTCTTTCCTCCATTTTCCTGTCTGGTTATAGAAAATATAAGAGTATAAGTCTTACAATCATTTCTTTGTTGTAATTTGCCACACCTGCACAAGGCAAACATATACAGTAGACAGAACCTCCACGCATAAAGGCTGCTTCAATCACTACTTTTGTTTCAACTTACTATGTGTAGAAAAAGCATGTCTGTTTGCTGCACTCAGTGCCCCTTCCCAGGTTCCTAAAAGATTGGAATTGCACTGAACCACCCCCCTGTCGTGTACATCCCACTATTATGTGTTGCTGCTTTTCTGGTGTGCTAAATTGCTTAATTAGATTTTACTGGTTTATTCTGCTTGCTCATTCATATCCTACTTAATCCAACCTACAACATTTTCTTCCTTAAAATGAACATATGAAACCTTATGATGTATTTTTAGAGGTGCATTTTGGCTGTGTAAATGGATAAGTGGTTTAATGTGTAAGGGGCTTTTTGTTGAAAAAAATAACTGAATACTCGAGTATAAAAGTCATAAACAACATTAGCGCGTTGGGTTTAACAAAGCTTTTGGAGGAGCAATTATTGGATTAAATGTCTGTTTTTACTAAGTGTCATTCTGGTTTATTTCCAAGCTTTTGTTCTATCATATATGTTTGGAAACATATTCCTGAAAACAAGAATTGTGCATATAATACTCCCTGTAACAAAATCCCTGTTTAGGGTATTTAAGAAGAGGAAGCACTCATGTTTTCTTTATCAGAATCCCTTCATAATTGAAGGTGGCTGGTACACGATAAAGGATTGGAATGTTTCCATACCATTCACTTCACCACTAGTATTCAAAACTTTTCATTTCCTCTTGGAATGGTTTCTTCTCTTTTCAGATGACTTCGTATCTTTAGAATCAAAACTATGACCATTTAAAATAAGTATCTTCATTGTTTCTTTTTCACAGATTAATGATTAAGTGTAGCTTTGTCCAAACTCTTCTCCTTTAAGACCATCACCAATGATAACTCTTCATGGTACTGAATCATGCCTCAGCTTCCGGTGAATTAGCAATAATTAAATTCACTTTTCTAATACTCCTGTATTATGCCTAACATTTAATATATTCATTCATTTTATTATTTACTATACACAAACTCATTTATTTGAAAGCATATATAAATATGTTGAAACTTTTCCTCCAGATGAGAATAGGGGCACAGGAACAACTACAAGTGGAGACTCTTCCTTGCTGCTAGGGTTCAAACTGAAACTCTGTCATTGTGGTTTTTTAATCTCAATATATCACAGTTCCCCATTTGTAAAATTATAGTTCTCATTATAGTTGAGTAATTATAGCACTCAAATGAGCTAATATATATTTAGGGTGTGACCTAATATTGGATCTCATTTTATTAGTATATTTCATAATGTTGATAGCCAACAGTTGGGTGTTCTATAGTTTATCAGTACCTCCCAGTTGCATAAAGTGGTATTATTCATATTAGGTGTCCCCTCCCATGGCTCCTAGCACTGGCTGCCTGCAGAGCTGGGGCCAATCAGCCTATTTCCTATGAGAACCTACTAATCAGAACGGACAGATGTAACCCAGAGAGTCAGGATATAGATAACCTGTTACTGATCTAAGCTTTAACCTGCAAGTAGACTGCTGGGTTCCAGAAAGTTGGTGGATGGAAGAGGCAGCTGGGATATAGGTTTGTATTGTGGGGACTATTCTCTGAGGACTTGAAGCAGAAGCAAATTTCCAATCCCAGAGAATGCATGTCAATATATTAACTGACTGTACTAGGACTGTCTGAATGAATATTATTCTTTCTTTTCCCCAGTACTAACCACTCGGATGTGGCAATCACCAGATCTAGGGTCAGGCTGCATTAATGTTTATTCCTCTTTCTCTTGCAATTTAAGTTTAACTCAGTGTATCAGATACTCTTTTCTCCTTCAAAAATGTAGAGATTTTTCTATTAGGAAAATGAAACAAAAATGGAATCCTCAACCACTCAGACTGATATCTTAGCTCACTCCTTTTCGTGGATGCCAGACTTTACTTTTGGTTTGTTTACTCAATGTGGTCGCTGGGCAGAATGCCAGTTAAGCAATGACCAGCCAGCACTTCGGGTTGGTGTGTTGACTTTAGCGAACTCATTCCATTGAGTACAAATGGAATACACTGGCTCAACAGAGCCAATGAAAAGTGGAACTCAAGATCCACATCTCAACTATTTTCTTAATCCATATAGCTTCCAAATATTTAACTCCAGACTTAGCACCCTGAGATCCACTTTTACACACACATGGTCACACACAGACACACAACACATGCATATTTGTGTACATATATACATATATATGCATCGTCTTTTCAAATGAATATCCTTTTGTTGCTTCAAACTGATTATTTCCAGAGTATATTGTGTATGCACCTAAAAATCTTCCTGCATTTTCTATTTCTGTTAGTACCTCCTTATTCTAATTATACAGGGCGGGAATTTTGTAGTCATCGTTGATCACTCTCTCTGCCCTTTTACCTATGTTGAATTAGTTTTATCTTTTCAATAGTTTAATCTCTTAAATTTTTTATTTTTAAAATTCTTACTTCTAAATCACTGTTTAGATTCTCATTAACATTTTCTCAAACTGTCTAATATTCTTCTAACTTAGTTACATGTTCCTAGTTTACTTCCCCCTTAATGCAACCCAGTTATCTTTCTTGAGTTCTAGACCTTTATATCCTGCACGCTGGACATCACTATTTGGATATTTCATAGTCAATTAAGACATAACAATGTAAAACTGGAAGCCTGAATTCTTCACTACACATAGACAGATGTACCAAATTTGCCCTTCCTATAGGGCTCTCCATCTGAGTACATGGCCCTTTATTAACCCTTTTCATCAGGGCATAAAATCTGGACATTATCCTTGAAACATCATCACCAATATGTAATTCATCACCATGTCCTATCAAAATTACACATCTGGGATGTCTCATATTGAGATCTTATTAAAATACAGATTTTGATTAAGTGGGTTTAGGGTGAGACTTGAGGCTATACATTTTAAAAAGATCCCAAGGGATACCAGTGGTGATGGTTTGAGAACCATACTTTGAACAACAAGAACCCATGAAGTCCTACATAATTGGCCTCTTTGCAGCCTCTCAAAATTCATCACCTAACACTCTGCATCTGACTTACACAGCTCCAAGCACCTTGACTTCCCTCATTGCCTTAGTATGTCAACCTCTTCTATATGCCCATGCCACTGCATGTAGAGTTTTAATCTGTCCAGAATGCTCTTTACCACTTTTAATACTAATTCCCTGCATCCTCTAGATCTCAACTTCTCTCATTCATCCAACAAATATTTACTGAGTGTGATGGTTATTTTTATGTGTCAACTTGACTGGGCCACAGGATACCGAGATATTTGGTAAATATTATTCTGAGTGTGTATTTGAGGATATTTCTGGATAAGATTAACACTGAACCAGTAGACTGAATCAAGCAAAGTGCTCTCACTAATGTGAGTGGGTCCCATCCAATCCACCAAAGAAGTCCCGATCCGAACAAAAAGGTGGAGTAAGGGAAAATTTGCTCTCTCTGACTGATTGTCTTTGAGTTGGGGCATCAGTCTTCTTCTGCATTAGACTTGGCCTCAAACTGGAACTTATACCAAAGGCTCTCCTGGCTTTAAGCCATTCTGGCTAAAACTATACCATCAATTCTCCTGGATTTCCAGCTTGCTGACTGAAGATCTTAGGAGTTCTCATCCTCCATAATCATGTGAACCAATTCCTTATAATACACACACACATGCACATACTTGTACCTCCTATTGGTCCTTTATCTCTAGAGAACCCTTACTTAAAATACTGAGTGTATATTATCTACTGAAAAACCCTCGCATAAATATTTGGACAACATAGCAGTAAGGGCTATAAAGGAAAAGAAATACAATGTTATGAGGGAAAGAAATATAGGTTATATAAGTGGTCAGAGTAGTTTCTTAAGAGGAACAGAATTTTAACTCAAACTTGAAGTTAGTAGATCAAGAGTAGAAGAAGATATCTCATGAAGATGGAACATCCTTTGTGAATGTGTTGAAACAGTGACTTAGTCAAGGTCTGAAAGAAATCAGTGTGTCTGGAGCAAGAAGATTTTCATTAGATATTAGAAAGGAGTCAGCAGATAAACGATGCAGAACCTAACAGGTCTTGATAAAGAATATGGATTTAATCTAAGTACAATGGGTATTCAATGAAATATTTAATCAGAAAAGAGGTATGACCTAATCTGTGTTTGTTACAAGTCACTATGGTGGGACCTCCGCTTTCAGTCACGACAGAATAAATGGTACCAGATTTAGTCTCTTCACGAAAACTATTATAAAACATGATAAATAGATGTGAGGCAAAACTTTTCAGGTATGGGACAATAGGCAGAGGAGAACTGTGATTGTGGAGAGAAGGGAAACACAGGAGGTGAGCCAGAAGATTGTGCTATGATGGCCCCAATTTCAGTGTGCAGGCATTTCTGTGCCGCAAAATAGGGACAAATGAGCAGTGGTATTGCTGAGCTGAGGAGGAAGGTATCAGAAGACATCGGATTTGTCTTCTAGAACAGCCAAAACGTACAGCTCTGGGTATGTAAGACTAGAGAGCTGTCAGAAAGGGTGCTCCATATGGCTGTGTAGGGAATCATCACCGGTCCCTGAGTGACGGCTAAGTGGTTCACTTGAGATAGACATTTGAGTCCCCCCCTACCCCGATCAGAGTGGAACGACCCCCATGGACACACTGAACATTCAGTCAAGACTCCAGAAAATGCCCTGGCCTCGAAGTAAGGACCACACCTGTGGTAAGTGGCATGCCCTGATACTGATCACAAAACGGAAACACAATCTCTTTAACACAGAATAAGGTCAAACCTGACAGGACTAAAGTATAAACCAGCGATTCAAATACCTGGCAAAACAAAATGCAATATGCCCTTTAATGGGGTACGAAATGATCCAAATACTCCACAATGTAATCCACTGTGTGCAGCATAAAATTAAAGAAAAAATATTAGATGTGAAGAAATAGGAAAGACCACTCTATAAACAAAAGAAAGATCGGAAAAACAATTAACTTCAAATTGATCCAGGTGTTGTAGTTAATAGAAAATAACTTTAAAGGAGCTGTTGGTTCTTTATTATGGTATCATGTAGATACGGATTTCAATAGTGCAGGGGACAGGGGAAAGGGCAGGAATAAAAATAACTGGTTATAACCATAGCAGTAGAGTATTAAGATAATTAATTTTAAATTACTCTCCAAGTGAAGTTCGGACTACCTTGAAAAAGCTTCAAGCTTTCTAAGTTTTCATTTCTTTACAAATTTCAACCCACAGCTCTTTTTTATCGCAAGAGTAGGAGGTGTATTCCTTCCGCTTCTACATCCTGGTATGACCAAGGTAAGTGCTATTCATTTCTTTTTGAAAATGCAAGTGTGGTCATACCGCAATGTTATTATTGTAAAAATTATTTTACAATGTTATTTCTATTTACTTATAAAGATACTTACATGTGACATAATCAAATACAGACACCAGCACCTGATTACCCTGCTTTTCTTCTGACTCCTCTTTTTCTAAATGAGTTAGTCTTTTTTAGACAGTTCTTGGAACACAAACCATTTCATGTCATGGTACAGTTTTGGCCACAGGTTTCAAGAATTTATTTGGAAATCCAAAAGCCAGAAATTCATTCATTGTTTTGGTTTAACATTTATGTCACCATTAAGAAAATGTCAAACCCAGTGCTGCAGCTATTAGTTTCTGTTGGGGAAAGGGAGGAGAGATTTCATTAGTGTATCAAAAAAATTGTTTGCAACTCTACAGTCATGTTGTTTATTTAATATGTAAATAATGCCAACATGAAATTCACAAGGCCCCAATCCTAACTGTGTTTCTTTATTTACTAGTTGTTACACAGTGTTATTAATGATCTGTTTCCTCTTGCTAAAGTGTAGGCACATATCCAGGCTCCACCCTGGTTCAGAAATGTGAAGATGAAATCAAAATTTCATATGGTGTATGAGACCATTATATAATAGTAAGATAATGAACTTCATTCTTTCTATCATTATAATTAATGAATCAAATAAGTTATCTTAATTAAAATGCCAACAAAAATTGTTTTTATGATCTTTGGATACATACATTACATACAATATCCAAGGCTATGATACTCTTTGAATCATGGAATCATTTTCATTTTTATGATTTTTGTTTCTGAGAATATTTCTTCTGTTCATTTCATTTTCTCTAACTGCATCTTCTAAAAGAGTTAAGCGTGGAAAAACTAACAGCAGTACTCTTAAGGAGAATAATTTATTCATTAAATATTAATTAGGGGTCTACTATGTAGCAAGCACTGGTGAATATACTTTATATATATGGAATACAGCAAGAAGGGAACAGAAAAAATAAAAACAGAAACTCTGCTGTCATGGAGCTTATATTCTGATGGGGAGATTCCCAAAGACACAAGAGAAAAGAAGTTAGTATGCATCTATACTCAATACATTTCTATATCAATTGCTTACATCGCAAACATTCTTTTGGGCATCAAATTTTAATTCATCATGCAACAAATATATTTATTGATGTGACATTCAAATCTGTAATTCAGAAAATCTCTGATATTGCCTAATGCAAGGAAATATATTTAATTATTATTTTATAATCAACGTAAAAGTATTTAGTTGTTAATATTTTAATGTAGTATTATGCTATCAATGGTAAAAAAAAAATGCCTTTGCTTTACTGAAGTTACACTCTAAAACTAAAAATAACATCAGGGACACAGTGTTAACGCATTGTGCTTGCAAACCATTCCTAAAATTCTTATTATGTGATGTTGCTTCATAGATTTCTGGACAGTTTATATGAATCAAAATGGTGACAAGAAATTACTCATCTAGAGCCAAATTATCCAGTAACCATAGTCTGACTGAGTGATTTTTACTGGTTTTTTGCACAGAGCACCATTTTAATAGCTCTTTTTTTAAAAGCATACTTTACTCAAATAATCATAATCAAGATATTGAAGTTTTTTTCAGAATTTCATACTTCAAGTGATGTAATTTTAGGACAAAAATATCTCAGAGCTAATCCAATTCAACCCTGCGACATTTAATAGAGGGAAAAATTTACGACGAACGTGGTAAAATGTTTCATATTTTTGAAACTAATTAATCGCAAGAGAACCAGAACTTGAATCATTCCCAATTTTCCTGATTTCACACATTTATAAACTTGTATCATTTAAGCTCCTTTGTTTTTTATTATCACACTTTAAATTGGTGTGAAGGAAGTCCTACATCTTTAAAGAAGGATTACTGTAAGTTACTTTTAAATAGTCTGTATCCTAATCCTTTATCTTTTTTTAACATCTTTATTGGAGTATAATTGCTTTACAATGGTGTGTTAGTTTCTGCTTTGTAACAAGGTGAATAAGGTGTATATATATATATATATAGCCCCATATCTCCTCCCTCTTGCGTCTCCCTCCCAGCCTCCCTATCCCATCCCTCTAAGTGGTCACAAAACACCAAGCTGATCTCCCTGTGCTATGCAGCTGCTTCCCACTAGCTATCTATTTTACATTTGGTAGTGTATATATGTCCATGCCACTGTCTCACTTTGTCCCAGCTTACCTTTCCCCCTCCCCATGTCCTCGAGTCCATTCTTTACCTCTGCGACTTTATTCCTGTCCTGTCCCTAGGTTCTTCAGAATCTTTTTTTTTTTTTTTTTTTTTTTTTAGAATCCATATATATGTGTTAGCATATGGTATTTATTTTCTCTTTCTGATTTACTTCACTCTGCATGACAGTCTCTAGGTCCATCCACCTGAATACAAATAACTCAATTTCATTTCGTTTTATGGCTGAGTAATATTCCATTGTATATATGTACCACATCTTCTTTATCCATTCATCTGTCGATGTACACTTAGGTTGCTTCCATGTCCTATTGTAAATAGAAGTGCAATGAACGTTGTGGTACATGACTCTTTTTGAATTATAGCTTTCTCAGGGTATATGCCCAGCAGTAGGATTGTTGGGTCGTATGGTAGATCTATTTTTAGTTTTTTAAGGAACTTACATACTGTTCTCCACAGTGGCTGTATCAATTTACATTCCCATCAACAGTGCAAGAGGGTTCCCTTTTCTCCACACCCTCTCCAACATTTATTGTTTGTAGATTTTTTTGATGATGGCCATTCTGACTGGTGTGAGGTGATAACCTCATTGTTGATTTGATTTGCATTTCTCTAATGATTAGTGATGTTGAGCATCCTTTCATGTGATTGTTGGCAATCTGTATATCTTCTTTGGAGAAATGTCTATTTAGGTTTTCTGCCCAGTTTTGGATTGGATTGTTTGTTTTTTTGATATAGAGCTGCATGAGCAGCTTGTAAATTTTGGAGATTAATCCTTTGTCAGTTCCTTCGTTTGCAAATATTTTCTCTCATTCTGAGGACTGTCTTCATCTTGTTTATGGTTTCCTTTGCTGTGAAAAAGCTTTTAAGTTTCATTAGGTCCCGTTTGTTTATTTTTGGCTTTATTTCCATTTCTCTAGGAGGTAGGTCAAAAATGATCTTGCTATGATCGAGTGTTCTGCCTATGTTTTCCTCTAAGAGTTTTATAGTGTGTGGCCTACATTTAGGTCTTTAATGCACTTTGAATTATTTTTACATATGGTGTTATGGAGTGTTCTAATTTTATTCTTTTACATGTAGCTGTTCAGTTTTCCCAGCACCACTTATTGAGGAGGCTGTCTTTTCTCCATTGTACATTCTTGCCTTCTTTGTCAAAGATAAGGTGACCATATGTGCGTGGGTTTATCTCTGGGCTTTCTATCCTGTTCCATTGATCTGTCTTATAGTTTTCTGCATACAGGTCTTTTGTCCCTTAGGTAGGTTTATTCCTAGGTATTTTATTCTTTTTGTTGCAGTGGTAAATGGCAGTGTTTCCTTAATTTCTCTTTCTGATTTTTCATCATTAGTGTATCTGTGCATTAATTTTGTATCCTGCTACTTTACCAAATTCATTGATTAGCTCAAGTAGTTTGCTGGTAGCATCTTTAGTATTCTCTATGTATAGTATCATGTCATCTGCAAACAGTGACAGCTTTACTTCTTCTTTTCTGATTTGGATTCCTTTTATTTCTTTTTCTTCTACGATTGCTGTGGCTAAAACTTCCAAAACTATGTTGAATAAGAGTGGTGAGAGTGGACAACCTTGTCTTCTTCCTGATCTTACAGGAAATGGTTTCAGTTTTTCACCATTGAGAACGATGTTGGCTGTGGGTCTGTCATATACGGCCTTTATTATGTTGAGGTAAGTTCCCTCTATGCCTACTTTTTGCAGGGTTTTTATCATAAATGGGTGTTGAATTTTGTCAAAAGCCTTTTCTGCATCCATTGAGATGATCATATGGTTTTTCTTCTTCAATTTGTTAACACGGTTTATCACATTGATTGACTTGCATATACTGAGAAATCCTTGCATTCCTGGTATAAACCTCACTTGATCATGGTGTATGATCCTTTTAATGTGCTGTTGGATTCTGTTTGCTAGTATTTTGCTGAGGATTTTTGCATCTGTGTTCATCAGTGATATTGGCCTGTAGTTTTCTTTCTTTACGACATCTTTGTCTGGTTTTGGTATCAGGGTGATGGTGGCCTCGCAGAACGAGTTTGGGAGTCTTCCTCCCTCTGCTATATTTTGGAAGAGTTTGAAAAGGATAGATGTTGTCTCTTCCCTAAATGTTTGATAGAATTCGCCTGTGAGGCCATCTGGTCCTGGGCTTTTGTTTGTTGGAAGATTTCTAATCACAGTCTCAATTTCAAGTGCTTGTGATTGGTCTGTTTATATTTTCTATTTCTTCCTGGTTCAGTCTCAGAAGGTTATGTTTTTCTGAGAATTTGTCCATTTCTTCCAGGTTGTCCATTTTATTGGCATATAGTTGCTTGTAGTAATCTCTCATGATCCTTCCTATTTCTGCAGTGTCAGTTGTTACTTCTCCTTTTTCATTTCTAATTCTATTTATTTCAGTCTTCTCCTATTTTTCTTGATGAATCTTGCTAATGGTTTGTCAATTTTTCTTCTCAAAGAACCAGCTTTTAGTTTATTGATCTTTGCTATCAGTTCCTTCATGTCTTTTTCATTTATTTCTTCTCTGATCTTTATGACTTCTTTCCTTCTGCTAAATTTGGGTTTTTTTTGTTCTTCTTTCTCTAATTGCTTTAGGTGTAACGTTAGGTTGTTTATTTGAGATGTATCTTGTTTCTTGAGGTAGGATTGTATTGCTATAAACCTCCCTCCTAGAAATGCTTTTGCTGCATCCCATAGATTTTGGGTCATTGTGTTTTCATTGTCAGTTGTTTCTAGGTATTTTTTAATTTCCTCTTTGATTTCTTCAGTGATCTCTTGGTTATTAAGTAGTGTATTGTTTACCTCCATGTGTTTGTATTTTTTACAGAATTTTTTCCTGTAACTGATATCTAGTCTAGTAGCGTTGTTCTTGGAAAAGATACATGATACTTTTCCAATTTTCTTAAATTTACCAAGACTTGATTTGTGACCCAAGATATGATCTATCCTGGAGAATGTTCCATGAGCACTTGAGAATAATGTGTATTCTGTTGTTTTTGGATGGAATGTCCTATAAATATTAAGCCCATCTTGTTTAAAGCTTATCATTTAAAGCTTGTGTTTCCAAATTTATTTTCCTTTTGGATGACCTGTCCATTGGTGAAAGTGGGGTGTTATGGGGTGTTAAAGTCCCCTACTATTATTGTGTTAATGTCAATTTCCCGTTTTACAGCTCTTATCATTTGTCTTAGGTACTGAAGTGCTCCTATGTTGGGTGCATAAATATTTACAATTGTTATATCTTCTTCCTGGATTGGTCCCTTGATCACTATGAGTGTCCTTCTTTGTCTTTTGTAATAGTCTTAATTTTAAAGTCTATTTTGTCTGATATGAGAACTGCTACTCCACCTTTCTTTTGAATTCCATTTGCATGGAATATCTTTTTCCATCCCTTCACTTTCAGTCTGTATGTGTCCCTAGGTCTGAAGTTGGTCTCTTGTAGACAGCATATATACGGGTCTTGTTTTTGTATCCATTCATGCAGTCTGTGTCTTTTGGTTGGAGCATTTAATCCATTTATATTTAAGTTAACTATTGATATGTATGTTCCTATTACCATTTTCTTAATTGTTTTGGGTTTGTTATTGTAGGTTTTTTCCTTCTCTTGTGTTTCCTGCCTCCAGACGTTCCTTTGGCATTTGTTGTAAAGCTCGTTTGGTGGTGCTGAATTCTCTTAGCTTCTGCTTGTCTGTAAAGGTTTTAATTTCTCTGTTGAATCTGAATGAGATCCTTGCTGGGTAGAGTAATCTTGGTTGTACATTTTTCCCTTTAATCACCTTAAATATGTCCTGCCACTCTCTCCTAATTCTTTATCTTATCAGGAGACTACCTGACTCTCAATGTAATAGTAAGCTTTCTATATTGACCAGTCTTTTAATTTTTAATTGTTGGAAATAGCTTTATATCTATAGCTGTAAATCACTCATGGGATTTCTAGGACATAAGGATATTCAGATATTTATCTCTTAAAACTGTCTTTAGTGCTAATATAAGAACAATGAATTTTACTTCCTTCTTGCTTATTCAACAAAATGAATGAGATTAATAAACATTTAAACAGGCAATCAGGTATATTAAATAGTTAGCAAATGGATAATATCTGTTTCTCTGCGTGTATTTGTGTTTGTATGCACGTACAGGATCAATGTGGAATTGGAAATAAAGGAATCTTACAGATTTTTCTTTGTTCATGGAAATCATTTAACATATATAAAAATTATGTTATATTTTGATTTATTTCAGCAATGGATTTGACCAAGTTTGCAAAATAGGAGTAATCCATAACTTAAATTGTAAAATTTCATGTATGAAAGCCTTTGGCTTGACTCTCTTTCAAAAGCATCACATCAATTGTCACAAGAATATTATCCAATGAAATGTATAAAACCTCAGGAAATATGAGAACAGCATTTTAATAGCAATATTCCCTATAGAAGAGAACGTGATATTAGGCAATGAAACAGTCTTCCATCCTGTGACTCCTCATCATGTGGTCTCGGCATGTCTGTGAGAGAATCAGACATTTATTATTTCATATGCCCTCTGATACTTTGGGATTATCACTTAATTAACTTGGTATAAATAGATTGAACAAGTGGTGTAAATCCCAGTGGACACAACACTTAGAATTCTATGATGGATCCTCAAAAGAAATCCTGGAAAATGAACTAACAAGGAATAGAAAAATGACACCTGCTTCAGATCAGGATTTGAGATTATGACAAACACTTTATTTTTCTGCACACATTTTTTTTAGTCTGGCTCACACATTTACAAGTTATAAATAGACAGACATTCACTGAAATATTATAGGACTTGTTCCATGCTTCTCAGTTTGGGGAACTATTAAATATTAGAGATTGGTTTAATTTCTAGACACAATTCAAATACTTGCTCTATTATGGTGGAACTTAAGAGAATTCAACAAACCATTAGTTGATGATGGAGACATACTTTTATGTTGTAGACAACAAAGAGCATGTGTATATTATTTTTTGTAAAATATAAGAAAGATATAACTAATGTCATTGAGCTTTATTAATTTTTAAAGGTCTCCTTTAAAGTGAACTTAAACCTCTTAATCAAATCTCCCTGTGATCATTTAGGAATCTGATTCAATCTTTTTTGACAGTACCCTAAATAGTATATTTTAGAAATTTATTACGTCAGATCAAAGAGTAGTACTAGATGTTTCAACCCAAATTGCACCTAAAAGAAAGTATTAAAAAAAAAAACACACACACTATAATGCAATTTTAGGCAAACTATATCTTATATACATGTTATACAAGTAACTTTTCCTGGACTTGACTGTTAGTGGATCTTTGTAAATGGAAATAAATATTCATATCATTATTATTAAAAGGGCACTGGACATTTTATAATTTAATATATTTTAAAGTATACGAAGAATAGCAAACTGAAGCATACTTTTGCTGACACTACCCACAAATATTTTAGAGCTTAAATAAACAAATACATTTGTGTTTGCATCTAGGGACAGAAAGGTAGCTTAATAAATGAAGCCTTTAGTAAGGGACATCTCAGTTCCATAGAAGTCACTTCTAAATCCTTACAAGATGTTTCAGATACAGATCAATTGAATACATCACATGATATTACAAAGAGACTTTTTTTTTCCTGCTGATACAAAAAAAAGTACTCAGTTTAAAAAAGTAAGATGCTTAAAAAAGGAGTTCTGAGAGTCTGTTTTGCTTGGTCAAAACTTCTGGTATGCTGACACATGTGAACTTTGAAGAGCCATCTATTTCAATAACCTGTTTGTATTTATTCATTCCAATGATCATAGGCTTTTATTTGAAGTGACAGTAGGATCATCAAATAATGAGTGCTGTTGAAAGATTTTTCTGGTAATATAAAAAAATGAATATCGAAATGTTGTTTCTTTTTTTCTGGATAATTATTTAATAAAAGTTATCTTCATTTTCATGAATTTTGGTACTCTCTCATTTTTCCATGCCCTTTTTTTTTTGTGTTACGCGCGTCTCTCACTGTTGTGGCCTCTCCCGTTGCGGAGCACAGGCTCCGGACGCGCAGGGTCAGTGGCCATGGTTCACGGGCCTAGCTGCTCCACGGCATGTGGGATCTTCCCGGACTGGGGCATGAACCCGTGTCCCCTGCATCAGCAGGCAGATTCTCAACCACTGCGCCACCAGGGAAGCCCCTGGCACTGTAATTTTTAAAGGACAAGTACCTTTCACCTTGCAAAAGGTAAACACAGCTTTTCAAGGATTTCTGTATAATAAATAATAGACAATCCAGTGATTTGCTCTAAGATATAGGGAACTTCTGGCTCATTCTAAATGGAATCAATAGCATAAATTTATTATTTAATGTCAAAGGGCTATTTCCAGCTGAATTAATGGCTTCTGTTGAGCTTTTTTCTGGACAGAAGCATGGATTTTGACTTATTTGTTAACCACGCCATCAACTCAAAGTAACAGTAATAATGAAAAAAATTAAAGTCTATTATTTATTGAGTGTGTCTACAATGCACCCATGCATTGTGTTAGGTGATGATAGATAGATAGGTACATAGTTACATAGACAGATAGTCAGTCTAACATTATCCTTGCAATCATTTTAATATTGACGAAATGGAGAATCACATAAGTTTAAATATATCAAATCTAGTATGAATTATAGGGAGCATTACATTGTGAGGGTATATAACTCGAAAAGAACCAGAAGTTAGGTTCTTTCCACTATACCTAACATTTCTAATTAGGACTCAGCCACCGCTTCTTTGAGGCAATTCCCAGGTGTCAGTATATTAAGGCAAAACCAAGGTTACAAGGAAATAAGCCTAGACCCACAAACCTCAAGAAAATCTACACATCTAAGCTATTTAGTACTGGAATGGATTCTTGCCAGAAAAAAAAAAAAAAAAAAAGATATATATCCGTTTTCACCTTTGGAGAACTTGGCAACAGAAATGAGGTAGGGTGTTTTATGGGCTATATATCATCTATTTATTTTTTTTACAAATAAAAACAGTCTAATCAGTGAACTTGAAAATTGACCAATGACTTAATAAGTTGTTTCCTGTTAATAAAGTTAATTCATCATGTACACATTTCTTATTATACTTTTTATAAGTGTACATTTTAATATAAAGATTGTGATAGTGAGATAATACAATTAGAATGTATTTTTGAAATGTTGGCTGTTTTGAGAATTACTACTTAATATTTACACTTCTTTCTTTCATGTTTTGAACCAACTGAGAAAGAGATATAGGAATTAAATGAGGATATAAATAATATACGATTTTTATTGGTGTTAAAGCTGGATTGAAAAAGCAGCCTAGGATAAGGTTTAAAATGGGTGGTCTACCAGTCCACCCTGTGAATTATATTTAACCTTTAAATTGCAGAAGCAGCAGCTGTGAAGAGAAAGTTAGAGAGAGGAAGAGGGCATCAAGCAGTTGGCCTATGTATGAGTACTGTTCTTTAACACATTGACTCAACAATGGGAGTCAATGAATGCCATTTTTTCTCTCTTGAGGTGGGATGTGAGAAAAATACATAGAATGCCTGGAAATATTACCTCATTCCTGCTTCTGCTTTGGGAATGGAATGGCCCTCTATGCAGAGGGATAATAACATTTCCCCAATAAATTTGGTGGGAAACTAAAATAGTTCAGATCAGATGTATTATAAGTACGAAATGAGATCATAAGCTGAAAATAAACAGACTAAGCGATAGTGGACATTGAAGAACAAATAAACTAAAACTGGCAACAAACAAACTGATTTTCCTAATTAGTTGCAATACACACAGATATCAGCAAGGCTTAGCTGAATATGCTTATGAGTGTTGAAAGGGGTGGTAGATAGCTCTATATACCTGGGAAGTCCATAGAGCCACGAAAAGCCTGAAACAAGGCAGGAGGTATTTAAGAAGAACAGAGAGAAAAACAGAAGGAATGTACTATGGACCATTAATATAGTAACAGGGTAGGCTTTCCTAAAATCACAAATTTATGCAGTGGCAAGAAGTAATTTTGACCCAGACATTTTAATGTTAAATAAAACAACCACCACTCATATAGGTCGCAAATAGAAAAAGCTTATGATGCACAACGATGGAGGATTTTCATACAAAACCACATGGATCTATTCCAAGATATTTAATAGTATGGCACTGCTTTAATTTATTTTGGTCCAAACTTTGTGCTTCAGTTTTGCAGGCTTAGAAACTGCCATTGGCAGCTTCCCAAGATTATATCCATCTCTCTCTCCATGGCTGCTTAAGTGAACAAAAAGGAAAAGATGTACAGTATTTATAAAGGAACAAAATTCAATTTGCTACTTTAAATGATAAATATGCAGAATACGACCAGATGACTATATCCTCAAGTCAATTAATTTTTCCCATGATTACGGGAAATCAAATTATAATCAATAGGTCTGTTGCTTGGTGAGAAAGGAAGAATTAGATAATTCAATATTTAATGGCATCAGACTGAAATTGCCTAACTTATACCTCTCCTCAGGATGGAGATAAGTAAGTACAACAAAATTCTAAGAATTTTAGATCTTGAACCAGAGCACTGCCCATCATTGTCTCTGTACATTTTAAGCAAGTATTCTCTCACCCATCACCCGCTGATTTTAGAATTTAACACTAAAAATGTTTTCTTTCTTTTTTTTTATTTTTTGGTCTGAGATTGGTATGTGGAGATTTACACAAATTACTCAGAACACTGGTAAATTCATGACTAGACTATTTATTGATTTTCTAAGTTAAGAAAATGGTGAAGAGAATAGTTCTTCTAATTCTAAATCTGGACATAAAAAAACTGAAGCATAATTGGAAATTTTAATGTTCCCTTCTAGAAAAATACCTGGCACCCTATATTATATTAAATCATACGAAAGCCTTCAAAGAAATAGCCTCCAAAGCCAGAGCTTCTCAAAGGGTAAATGGATAAAGAAGGACAATAGAAGCACTACACAAGTAAATACTTATAATTTAAAATGCTGCAAAAGGAGAAAAAAGAAGGAAGTGTATGAAAACCAAACTGGCTGCTTATGAATTCATACCTTTGGGATATTTAAATGAATAAAAGGAAAACAGAGGTTATAGGTGCCATAACTGGGGAAACTTAAGGTTTAAACCAAATTGCTGAAAAATTGAATCAGGCACAGGAAAGATAACCCCTGAGGGTAACAGGAAAAACTGGCCAGCCCACTGTCATTTGTCCTGCCCAATTTGCTTTCCCCAGTCAGATGTCCCAAATCCTTACATATGTGGAAGCAAAGGTTATGAAATACAAGTATCCTATAAGTATTTACTATTAGTATATTCAGAAAGTCCAATTCATATTTGTCTAATCAATTCTTAAAAAACAATGACCCAAACCCACATTCCTTAAGAGCATTTTGCCCAAAGATTGATCTGCTGAGTGGACAGTTAGCTTAAATTCAGCCTCCCCTTAAGTATTTTTGGAACTATTTTGAGACCTATTTTTTGTTGTTATTAATACTGTATTATCTTGAATTACTGACATCTTTATAGACTAATCAATAAATCTAGCAGTACTTTCTCACTTATTTTTTCACTTCCAATATACATGTATCAAATCTACAATATTTTCTGACTTTTTAATAGACGCATGTTTTTCTTTCGTCTCTTCCAAATATTTTGAGACATTTTTACATCTTTACTTAAAGACTCTTTCTCCAAAAATGTTTTATTCCTAGTAACTTAAACATTTATAGTAGTCTTTGGGAATTTCATTCACTGTACTTATGCCTTTGTTCTTTGTTGTTTTATTCCACTGTATGTGTCTGTGTTTACTCCATGCATTAAACAAATTAGTACCTGCCAATATTCATTTCTGTTAATGTTTTCTTAGATATTGATATTCTGACAGGAAAAAAACAACAAAGGGAATTGGATGAGTCAGAATGTTATTGAACTCCGTTAAATCTTATTTTTCAAGTTAATTTTTAAAATGTAAAAGTGAAACAAAAGGATACATTGAACATTGGTGTCACCATTATGCTAAAATTTCACTGGTGTTTCGAAGCAAGTCATGATTGTCCACTTTGGATCGTCAGCAGTTAGTTGATTACTGAGCAGAGTCATAAACAGCACACTGTTTAAGAACTGTAAATTAGCAGGTTTCCCTTATTCAGTAGTGCACAAATGTTAGCTGTAATTAATTTTTTCAGTGATTAATTATGTAAATAGACTTTGAGCTACACACTTAAGTTAAAACCCCAACCCAGACATGGATATAACTATATTTACCCTATCCCCCCAACCTGTTCCCAGAATCTCCAGGGAGGCTATCTATTGACCTTAATACTTAGTTTGAACAGCTATTACACTTTGGTACCAGACTTCTTCCTATAGAAGCAATAATTTTTATTTTTTAAAATTAATTAATTAATTAATTTTTTGCAATTCTAATTTTTTAATGTCCTTCTATTTTCCCAGTTTTCAGGCAATGAAAGCATTTTAGGAAATTTAAAAGACTGGCAAGCCGCCTGAACCTTAAAACCAAGAGATTTTGAACCAGTTGGTCTCCTTTTAAGTTCAGAAACCATATCAGTTAAAATTAGGTTTCACAGAAAATGGCAGAAACATCAAGGTAATAATAAATTAAACAAAATGGGTAGAAATTAATTCTCCCCCATGTAAATGTAGGTAAATACAGATAATCCAAGGTGGACAAGACATTTTCATGACCACTGGGTCCCAGCTCCTTTTTTTTTTTTAACATCTTTATTGGAGTATAATTGCTTTACAATGTTGTTGTTAGTTTCTGCTGTATAACAAAGTGAATCAGCTATACATATAAATATATCCCCATATCTCCTCCCTCTTTTGTCTCCCTCCCACCCTCCCTATCCCACCCCTCTAGGTGGTCACAAAGCACCGAGTTGATCTCCCTGTGCTATGCAGAAGCCATAACTTTTAATGCAGCTAATCTCCCCAAGGCTTGGAAATCAAGCTCATCTATTTGATACTGTAGCATATTGACAGTAAGTGAGATAAAAGAGGATTTTCTGGGCCAAGCCACCTAAATTTGAATTGTATTTTTTAGATAGGTCAGTTCTCAAAGACTATCACCAGGAAGAGTCATGTCTGGCAACAGAGGGGAGAACAGAGAGGAAGAGAGAGGGAGATTGTGAGGGGAAGAATTGAGGTTCAAGTACCCAGTCAACAAGAGCTGGGAAACAAGGAACTTCTGGAGGCTGAATGGGAAGTACAGACATGAATAAAGAAGAATCTGTCCTGGAGAATGCATTCAGTTGAAGCGGTCTGGTACAAATCCAATAGCATTTGAGGATTAGAAAGTTTCGTAAATCCAGAGTGTTTTGGCATATGTCCTATAGATTGGTATACCCCAGTGTGACCCTAAGTTTCTATGGTGTATGCCATGTTTTCCTTAGGGAAATGGACAAAACGGTGTGAGAGTAATGTGACGCCCTTATCTTATTTGTCACCCCTCACATGCCAACCTATAGCTCTTAACTTCATTTAGCCCTTTCTATAATGACAAGAAATACAGGCCCTTTTCAAAACCACATGATGCTCGTAAGTGGCATTAGCAGAGGCAAGCCAATCTTGACAGAGACTAATAGAACAAAACCTATCAAAAATGCATAAGAGGGAAATATGGGCACATTGCTTTAAAATTTCAGAGTAGTACTGCTCTATTAAGACCTTGTCAAAGGTTAAAGCTTGAGGCTAGGGAAAAAAGAAAAAGGTATGGAGACTGGTCATTTGAAACTGGGGTAACAAAGACTGAACAGAGCTATTGTTGAGAATACATGATAATATGAGGTTTAAAATTAAGTCAACCAAAATTATTTTCAAATTTCTAGTATATGCCAGGCATTTAGTCAGGTACTGGGTACTGAGTATATAGTAAAGGATAAAAGTGATGGCACAGAGAATACATCACTACCAATCTTAATTCTTTACACCTTTTGTAACTGGGCTACTGGTCTTTAGTCATGGAAAGGGTATAACAAACAGAGCTCTAAATATATGAGAAGTGGATGAATATGAAATTAAATAAGTTAATGTTTTTTTGGCTCAGGCAAATTACAACCCAGAACTTGCTAACAATTTAAGAATGGTAAAGGTATCAAAACACTACCATCTTGACTTTTAATTAAGGGGGAAAAAGCATATTCAGAAAAATACAGCTTAGTAATCTCCATTTTCCTAATTAAACAAATAATTCTATATTTTTTGAGCAAGATTATCCAAGGAACTGGGCAGAGTTTACCATCTAGTGGAGACATTGTTATGTTAAACATTAATTAGTCAGTAAGGTGAAACTATGATGATAGAATGTGCAACGTACACCTAAGGTTAAAAAAGAAACACGCCTACATCTCTAGGAAGTGCAAAGAAAATATATTGGTTAAGCTACCAATAACAGAATATTGAACTAAAACAAGGCAAAAACACCAAGAATGTCTATCACGTAACTTAAAAAGAATCTCAGGTGGTTCAACAATGTTATCAAGTACTCAGGTTCCTTCCATTAGTCTGCTCAACCATGTCTGCCCTTATGATCAACAGAGGGCCCAAACCTTTTTATGGCTGACCCCTCACTGACAAAAGGGAGAATTTCCAAGATGGCAGTGGGCCAGTCATGGCCTATTCCTTTGTCCTAGGGGTGGGGGTGGGGTAGTCTGCTCCTTGTGCCTTTACTGCCTGAACCCTAAACAAAATCCAGGATCTATAAGCCGGGAAAGGAAGTAAATAGTTGTTGTGAGGCCTTCAACAGGTCTGCTATAGGAACTTACACAAAACTGTTAATATTTTACCTTGGACTTGATGC
This sequence comes from Delphinus delphis, assembly GCF_949987515.2. Taxonomy (NCBI): domain Eukaryota; kingdom Metazoa; phylum Chordata; class Mammalia; order Artiodactyla; family Delphinidae; genus Delphinus; species Delphinus delphis. The sequence continues at coordinate 15,492,210 of NC_082687.1, forward strand.
ATGCAGGACCTACCAATCTATCAGGCACAAAAGGTATAATGCTTAGGACACACAGTGCATTTGGGGACAAGAAAATATTTTCATTTCCTTTAAGTCAGAAAACAGTAAGTTTTTAGATAGAAGAAAATGTATTAACATGTAAAATCAATATACTCATCTTTATACAAATGTGATTGTGAACCATAAGTTTAAAATTTTTTCTATAGTGGCAGGGGCCCATGGAAGTTATAATACAGCTCTAGTTGCATGTGTGTAGCATGCTAGGTGCACTAAGAGAGGAAGTGCATTCAAGGTGAAGGGAACAGCATATGCATTCCTCATGGGAAAGGTGAACCACCTATTTTCAGACAAATTGATATCCACAGTCTCAAATTCCCAAGTGACCCTAGAATCATTACATGCATAAGCAGACAACTGCAATGAGGATACTCAGATTAATTTATTCCAAGTCAATTTCCAATTAAACTGGACATAATAAACAGGTGTTCCCAGAGATACCAATGATAATACAGCGACATCATTTTAACAGAATTTCCTTTCAATTTTTCAAAATGATAGAACAATATTTCCAAAAGAAAGGTGTGCCCTTTTTAAGACTAACTCTGGGTTCCATAGACACTGTGCCATATACATATGGGCACAGCCCACACACATATATTTTTGCTTTTTGACATCTTTTCTAAACCGGTACATTTGAGAAGTGGCTATCTCTGTATTTTTGCTGTCAAGGTCCTTTATTTGCCAGCTGGTTAGGAAAGAAGGAGGCAAAGGTTGATTTGCTTCTCCCCAGAAACAAATCTGTCATATTACTGATGTTCCACTATAGCAGCCTTGTGGGACTGGGGAGGCCAGTCCTCCTCCTTTAGGGCACTTCCTGCTCAAATACACACAACAAATTTTCTTCTAGATGAATCGGACATCAGAATGGCAATCAAGTCTGTTATGTTAGGAAAAAATAGTCACAAAAAGCTTGCCTAGCTATTTCTAATAATCAGAGTACTTTAAGAAGCTTCTTATAATACATCCTCACGCATCGAGGTTTTCTGGGTTTTGTAGTTGCAAGAGTCTTATTTTAGAGAGCAAAACTGCAAGGCTGAGTGATCAAAAGCGTCAGAGCTTCTCTGGCAGAAATAAATGTGGTTCAAACATTAGTAAATATATATGCTCTAATGAAAATATCTTTTTATAATATAGTTCCCCAGTCTCAGTTGTGAATTTCCATGGGAATTATTTCCAAAGACAAGCTGCAGGGAAAACATCAATTAATCTGCTGAATGAATTTTTGAATCCATTCTCAATGCTGAGACCCCCTCCTGGTGCTTGGTAATTACCCCAATATTTTCTGCACACTTGTTTAAATGGCTTCCTCTTGGGCTTCCTGTGAAGAAGGCCTTTCTCTCTGCTGATCTGAGAGGCAGCTTGCCTTATCGCTGTGCCTCATTCCATCTGCAACTCGTTGGGGGGTCCCACTAATCATTGTCATTGGAACACTGGAGGAGCAGTCTGGGGACATAGATAGATGCAACACCAAAGGAGACCAGGGACCTTCCAACAGAGTACTCATCTCGGTAAATGCTTCATGTCCTCCCAGATTCAATGCAAGAGGTGAACTCTTTTTAAAGCAAAAGCCTGCACCTTAATTATACAAATACAGTGATCAAAGTCATTATCATTCTTTTCAAACAGCAAGGATTTATTAGAACGGTGTTGTTACCTTTGACAGAAAATATTTTGGTCCTTGTGAAGAAAGAGAGAAAAATACAATGCGGGGGGGGGGGGGGGAATAAAATAAGAGGAAAGGAAAATTGGTTTAAAACAAAAATGCTGTTGCTAGAGAAATACAATTTAAAAAGCAGTTGATGCAAAAGAAAGATAAATGTTGTAAAGTGTTGAATTTTGAAAGTACTTCAAAGTGTATTCAAATGTCACACTGATTTTTCTTACATCTTTAAGTAGTAAGTTTCAAAAGATAAATGTAATCCACAATTTATCCACACATGATTCATCTATAAACAGATAAAATAAAGCACAGTGATTTTTTCATATAAAAGTATGCTCCTATTTTAAATATTTATTCTTTAGTTTTCTTAAATAAAGATGACATTCATAGTTTTGGAGACTGTGACATGCGTGAATATCATTTCCTATATAAGTTAGGTCAGAGGTTCCTTGAAACTGTCTCTGAGATATCTGAGGACAAACTGCTACTTTGCTTAGTGTGTAATAAGTGAATGTGGGTAATTTAACTCAAAAACTAAAAGATATAATCTAACCAACATAAGCAATGGAAGTTTTTGATGCACAAGTATTTGAACAAAAGAAAATTAAGTAAAAGGCTAAGGGAGAATGTCATTCCTTTTAATCCTAATAATATAAAAATCTCGGTTCAATAATTTATCTCTGAATGGTCTGATTCCCAATATTTAAAAAGTTTGAGATAGCTTCTCATTTATAATGCTAGTTATTTCTAGGACATAAACTTGTAATATCACAACCACTATTGTTCTACTTGCTATCATCCAAATAAATAAAATATTTAGAAAGCCTCTATATTTAGAATATTTAGAAAACCTCTATCAATATTTATTTATATACTGGTATGCAATATCTATACATCAGAGTTCAAAATTGTACCCATAAAACAGAAGATCCAGTCATAATAATAGACTGGAGTCTGAAAACCAAGAGCAAATCTCAGTTAAGATTCAAAGGTCTATATTGATCTTTAATTTATCTCTTCTTCTTCTTCTCTCTCAAAAATCCACACTAATCAGAAATTGCCTCCACTTTTCCAAAATGTTCCTATGTTATTAAGTTGTTCCCTGTTGCTAAAAACCAATGGTCAATTCTCCTTGCTCATCTTAGTTGACCTAGTAGTGACATGTGTCATCGTTTCTCAGACCATTTTCCTTGAATATTTGCTCCCTGGGCTCCAGATCATCATTCTCTCCTGATTTTCATCCTAGATCACTGACTCTTTCCTCTGGCTTATTCTGATTGTGTTGGTTTATCTGCATTTCCCTGATTTCTAATCATTTAAATGTCCTGCTGCTCAGTACTTGTATCTTTCCTATCTGTCTACACTGATCACCTTGAAGGTCTCATTCAGCCTCAAGAGTTTTAAATACCATCTAAATGCCTATGACTCAGAAATTGAAACTTTTCATCCTGCATATCTATCTTGTACTCCCAACTTTTATGTCTAACTTTTTACCTTAATTTTGATGAATGATAAACATCCCAAATTTATACTCGGAACAAAACTCCTGATCTTGCCCCAAATATCCTCCTGAGGTTTCCTAAACTCAACAAATGGAAAATCCATTTTATCATTACTGAAGCATAAAACCTTGGATTCATCTGACTCCTCTGGTTCTTTAACTCTCCACACTTGATATATCAGCAATGTGCTAAAAAAACAGCCAGACTGATCCTTTTACAACTCAGGGAAGGTCATGACACTCTTTTACTCCAAATTGTCAATGGCATCCCATGTTGCTCAAATGTAAAACCATGTTTTCTTCCAATGGGCTACAAGATAAGGTTTTCTACTACTGAAAACCTTACTTACTTTTCATTCATTATTCCTTATTTTTTTCTTTGCTTACTACAAAACTGTCACTTTAGACTTCTTCTGCTCCTAGATCAGGCCCAACATGCTCTCATCTTTGCTTTCCTGATCCTTCTGTTTTGAAAGCTCATCCTTCAAATTTCTGCTTAGTTTACTCCATCATTTCCTACAGGTCTTTGTTTATATATTGACTATGCTCTTGTTAGTGACTGTGTGTGAACTTGGGTGAACTATCTTAATTTTCTGGTATACATTTTTCTAATCTGTACAATTTTGATCAAACTTATAGAATCACTGTAAGATTTAAATGAGATAGTATAATAGAATTTGTAAAAGCTGTATGAATGATATATATCTCAGTCCTCAATAAAATATGCTATTCGAGGTATATAACAGCAGAGTATATAAAAGCTCAAATTACGCTAAAATAAAGTTTATATCAGCACCCCTACACCTCTTAAAACATGATTACAGATTTACCCAGTCTCTAGAAAACAACCAGTAAAGGAAAAAGTAAGTAACAATCCAGACAAATAGTCAAAATATTTGACTAGACTAGAAAAATACATGTTATATGTAAAAGCATACAACATGTGAGAGTTTAAAGACAGTATTCTTCAAAGTGAGGTGTCTCAGAAGAGTCCAATGTCAAATAGGCTAAAATCAAATTTTTACGTTTCAAAACCAACTCTGTCTCCAGAGTTATCATGTACAACAGTAGTCAAATTTGAGAAGCAGTACTGTAGTTGATGACATGGACTTTGGTGCTTGATCATTTGGGCTCAAATCAACAGTCTTCTACTTGTTAGAAGATAAGTGTAGCATGGATCCACGTTGGGCCAGTTAATCAGTTTCTCTGGTTACCTTACCTATGTTCTCTTCGCCTAACTTGCAGATCTGAAAAGTGGGAAAAATTAGACTACATTCTATTTTTGTGATAATTAAATAATCAATGATATAAGACTTAGAGCAGCGCCTAGTTCACAGGAAGTGGTAAATTGTTATTAGTAACATTAACCTAGAACCAAATCTTTTGTAGAGCTCTGCATGGAGAATAAAGTAACTCTAGGTATAGGTAGAATAGGTATAGGTAGAATCTAATATAAATAGCTGGTATCTCCCAGAGTTATATGTCCCTAGCTACAAGTGTTTTCTATGGCTCCAGTGATTCCAATGTATCAAAATCACTGTCAGGAAGGAAGATAAGAAGCTGTTGTGCTGCGTGTCATTTATCTCCTTTCAGTCTCCCCAGAGTCTCCATTTCTCAAGTTTGGACAAGGAGTCAGCTGGAGTCTCAACTGGAGTCAAAAGTTGAGCTCACTGCATTGGATTATCTTGTCCTAGATGCAGATCTGAACCAAATCCCATTTGGGGGACCAAGAAATGTCAAAAGCATGTGTTAGCTTTGAAGTGCCCTGAAACTTAAAATTATCCTTTAGACCCTTGAAGAATTTAGAGCTCTTTAAGTATTACAGCTTCTTGGTGAGATACTTAAATCTATCTGTCCTAAATTTCTGTCCTAATGATTTCTCAGGGACAGTTTATTTTCCATCAGTCTGCTATTCTAGGAAGTACTCAAAATGACCTATTTCTGTCTGGACCAAAGTGTGGGGACAATATGAATCAGCTGAATCCTGAAGTGAGTGTTTCTCACTAGTAACTGAGTTTTGATAAAAGGAAAAAAAGGGAATGGCTGAAATCTGTGGGTACAAGAGAATTTTTTTTCTTTTTCAAGTAACTCTAACATAGATCCAATCTCTTCTCACCAATCATGTGTTTGGTACAAATACAGATTTCAATTAGTTTAAGATCATATTTTATATCTAATGTTATCTAAAATGCAACTCGTTTTACTCCCATTTCTTCTTATACTAACATTTTAGTGTGCTGTTGCCTTCCATTATATACCCTTTGCATCTTTGGCTAGAACTCATGGCACTGGGTCTATGTATGAGTGTGATGGAACAGAACTGTAGGAGCATAATGCATCATTACCATTTTTGCTTTCATATAAACCACAAACCATTTTAATTCTGAATAACCTGTACTTTTAGTTACAACTCATATTCAGTAATTGGCTTTTGTCCTTTATATGCGCTATGAAAACTGCTCTTTTATAATTTATTACCATAAAAGGAAAAAAATACTAAAGTGAAATAGTTATAGGTCTAGGTACAAATCTCCAATGAATTTATAAATTCTACTGAAGAGTTGAAAGTAAGTATGTTGATTTGGGCAAATGAGTTTATCATTTAGGCAAATTCATACTATTAAAATGAATTTAGGAAAACTCTAAAAGGGTGAATTTGGGGGGCATAATGTCTGCTGTGTTTCCTTTATTTCAGTTAATTTTACCCAAAGGTAATTAATCAGTTCAAAATTTCATGTTAATTCTTATATTAATAATATTTTCTGAAATACCGATTCAATGTTACTGCCTTGGGTGACTTAAATAATATTCTCTTTTTAGCAAATAAGGGTCTCAGAAGATGCTCTCTTATCCATTCCATTAGTGCATATAATTGGGAACTTGCAGGCTACAGAATCCTCCTTTTTCCTTAGAAGTTCGAAGCTAACTATTGATAGTGAATTAAAGAAAGAAAAGTGTTAAGTTGCATTCATGTCTGAAGAAGTTTTTGTGAAATGTTTTTGAGAGGTAGAGATATAAAGAATGAGAATGTTTTGATCACTTAACTTGCAAATGACTTTTATTACATATATGTCATACATATATATATCATATAAATATAAATAACATATATGTCATATAAGTACCATATAAATAGAATGTGTTTTTAAGCCATATGATTTTCTCTTCTTAAAATGTTTCACAAAATGCCTGAAAATTTTCTGAATAATGAAGCAATCTCTGTGATGATGATGGATGCAGAGGTTTACTTGCAAACAAATAATCAATCCAGACAAACACAGAAAACAAAAAAAAAATGCCAGTTGTATAACTAAAAGAAATATTCGTTGAATGAAACAAGGGTCAGTAAATTTATCTCACAGAACAGACAGAGCATCACATGTTTCTGAATGTTAGTTTAAAATGCCCATGATATTTTCTTTCTGGGCTGACATTTTCTTCTCTCCAATTCAGTTTGTAACTTAATCCTGTACAACTTTATGATTTGAATAGTAATTTTATATAGTAATTTCACTGCATTCTAAACTATCACTTTGTGTTCTGTTACCACTTATACAGATGTGGTTTTTTAAATTTTTCATTATTTTGATACAGTTCGAAGAAATGTTTTGGTGAGGGAAATTTCTCTTTTAAATGTTGGATATTGCTTCTTTTGAAAACAGAAAACACTAGGCATGGAACAAAAGTATGTTCTCATTTATTATTCATTCCATAAATATTATTCAGCATCTATTATATATAGGATGGTCTCTGACACATATTGGAGGATAGATAGCTCTGTAAAACCTTATTTTTCCTTCAAGAAATCTTACCCGAATGACAAGAAAATAGTTGCTGCTGATTCCCTACCACTCTGGGCTGGCCCAGCACTGCCAGGCAAATTGCTAAAGTCACACCAGAAGCATTCCACCTCTCCATCTCTGTCGTAGGTCAAGACTCCTGCTAGTCTGAGCTACAGAACTACCTATTTAATTATTGCATCTTTTGAAACACACACACACACATCCCCCCACATACACACACAAACCCCTTACCCCTGTTGGACATTGGACATTGCTAATAGGACAATGACAGAGTTATTGAAACCCATTTGAGGAAGGAAATATTTCTTTGACTTGCTTACATTTAGAAAAACATATTACAGTCAGAATAAAGTCTATTTCTTTCCACTTTATTGCTTCCTTGTGTGGATATGCTGAACTAAGAATCAGGGCTTGTTACCTTTTAGTTATGACCCTTGACTTTCCCAAGAATGTTTTAAAAACCTGATTTTAGTCAAAACTCAATTTCTCAAAGAATCTTTTTTTTTGAGTCTTTCTATTATACACAATGCCAGGGAGCACAACAAGTGAGACAATGTGGGGGACACAGCTGCTATACACTAGTTTCTGAACTGCAAATGGCTTACTGTGAGACATTAAACAGGAATCTTGTGAAAGAGACCTGACTTAGAAGCCTGACACGGGCCAAGAGACACAGTGTACTCTCTCTCCCCTAGACACAGTACTTGGGAATGGAGGGTAACATTGATCATCCTCCTAAAAGCCCAGGGACTGACTTAATCCCAAATGTCTCAAATTTGGAAAAATGTACTGCTAAAGGAATAGAGTAATATCTGCACTCTATAAATGTGATGGCAATTATTACAACAGCATTATGCAGTTTGGACTTGAGAAAAGAAAGATATCTTATCAGAACAGTTTCAGTTAAGAAATTGAATGTGTCCTCATGCGGAAACCTTTTGATGAAGAACTCTAATTCCTTAGATAATCTTTTTACAGATTCTCAAGAAAGTTCACTTTAGGGAACAGAATGCCAGTTGTACAACAGGCAATGGCAAAACTAGACATAATAGGAAAACACTTCACAGTGCTAAGAAAACATCTAAATACAAAAATCCAAAGACATATCACCAAACCTTCTCTGCTTATCCTAAATAGCAAAGGGAGCCGATGTTGAAAGGTGAAGAAAATAAGAATTACAGATTATATGAATTATTTATATTAGCTGACCATTCTAGCATGGTATGGCTCTGATCATTAACCATCATATATCTCTTTGATATTCACCTAGGAGATGGCCAAATAAAGATGGTCATATGCTCAACAAGTACCAACACAAAAAAATGACTATTATTTGAAGAGACTGTCTCCTCTAACTCATAACTTAGATTATATACTTGAAATATAGATCTAGGACTTTGCCCACATACTGATGCTGTAATAAGCAGAAATATATAATGATGTAAATATACGCATATGAGTGTAAAAATTAAGATACATGTCATGTATCTGCAAATAATTTTCTGTGATCGCAATTAACTTTATATATTATACATTTTTTTCAGTGAATAACTTAAGGAAAGGTTGAAGTTATTTTTACTTGGATAATTTATTTTTAAACATAGGCATAGTCTATGTTCACTGTAGTGGAAGATGGTGTGACTAATGTACACGGACAATTAGATTTCATTGCTTTAGTATTATTGGACAAAGTCAATCAACTGCCATAAAATTGCATTAGGCTCTGCTTTCCATGTGGCAACTTACAATGTTATACAGTCAGACCAATAATTTTGATTTAACATCACCACCATGTTTGTGTACCTACTGAAGGCACCTTTCACATAGAATATAAAGTGAATGGCACCTAGTTAAATTGTGCAACAGGGCAGGAATGCATATCACATAAGTTGGCAAAATGTGACAAGGACTTTGCAATATAAATCATTTACCTGATTAACTAGGAAAAGGGAGATTTTTCTGGCTGATCAGTCTATAACCAAACTTCTGCAAGTGCTTTGGAACTACTAGTTTTTTTAATTGAAGAATATGATATAAGTGAAACAAATTCCAGCTAAAATTGACTTTAGGAGTTCTTTTGGTTAACATTAAGTGATTTCCTTGAGGTAAATATATTTCCTACCCTTTTGAGCAAAAACATTCTATAACTACCTCCATAAATGTGAAAATGTGCTAAATTGTCCTTCAAACTTTTGTTTTTGGTAAGTCCATCATATTTCATAATTTATCTTCAAACATACTTATTTCTATTTAAAAAATCATATTAAGTTATAAGTTACATTAAAAAGTACAAACTAACGAGTTCACAGGTCTATTAATTTTTATGAAGTGGACACATCCAAAAACAAAATCCAAAACAAGAAACAGGACACTATCCACATTTCAGAAGCTTCCCTCAAGCCGTGTCCCAATAGCATCCCTCCTCTTTAGAGGTAATCACTTTTCTGCAGATTAGATTGTTTCTGAGCATTATTCAAATGGACTTTTACAGTATGTTTCCTTTTATGTCTGACTCTAAAATGATTGTGATATCAGACTATGTTGTTGCAGGTGGCTGTCATTTGCTCCCTTTCATTTCTATATCCATTGTAAGAATATTACACAGTTTATTCATCCACTATATTCTTGTAAACAATTTTGTTGCTTCCAGTTTGGGGTCATTTCAAATAATGTTGCTACAAACATTTTTGAACATGTCTTCTGGTGCACAAACATAGACATTTCTCTTGTTACTGTACTTAGAAATGAAATTACTTACTTATGGGGTACTCATATGTTTATGTTTAGTAGATACTGCCAAAAAGTTCAACAAATTCATTATAACACCAACTTGAAGTCTATAGTGCTATTTGTTGCTTGGTAGCTTATATTATCTTTGGAAATATTTTTACTGTTTTTCTTCAAATAGTGTTCATGCTGCAGTGCCTTTCACTTCTCCCTTTGTTACTCTAATATATAAATATTAATTTTTTTTTACCATGCCCCAAATGTGTCTTACTCCTTTTTCTATATTTTCCAAACTTTTTAATCTCTCTGTGCTTCAGTTTGCTAATTTTCACTGATTTAACTTCCAGATCATAAGTCCTTATTTGGGCTATGTGTAATGTACTATTAAATCAATTTATCAAGTTCTTAATTCTAGGTAGTATGTTTCTCTAATGTTAGAGTTATTTTTGAACTATTTTCTTTAAATTCTAATTTCCTACTGAAAATCTCCGTAGATAGATATATATAGATAGATATTTGGATATAAACTTCAGTTATTTGAAATATAAAATATGGCTCATACCTCCACTATTTGGTTTTTGATTTGTCCTGTAGGTCTGTTTCTATTGTATGGTTTTTCACTTAGTTTTCAACAAGTTTTCTTTTCTTTTCTTTTCTTTTTTGGTATCCTGGTGTTCCTGTTTTTTTGTTTTTTTAATTCCAGGCATTCTGTATGAAAATGTGTCCAGGTTATTTGTGAGTATACAAAGTGTTATTATTTTCTTCTTTTGTCCCTAACAAGAAGTTACACTATGGGAAGATAGCTTTAATCTTACCAGGAGTTAACTCTTTTGAGGCTAGGTTTCTGTCTTCACGAGAGCAATTCTACATTCTGTCTGGCCATTCTCTTTGAGCAAATTTCTTCAGAGACCCCAACTAAAATCCTAAATGTGTTCCAGCACTCACCACCCTCCCCATGTCCCCATGAGACTACTAAATGCTTTTCTCAACTTCTCAGCATTTCCTCTGCTGCTTAGACTAAGGACAGATCATCATGATATAATCAGGGCAGAAACGGCTGAAGTTTAAGATCTGGCTATAACTTGTAAATAAGCAAATAACTCCAAAGCAACAGCAACTTCCAATATCAGGGTCACTTCTTTTTGTTTCTTATCTCTCTAAGATATTGACCTCTAAAATTCTGACTGACTTGATGGTTTTCTGATGTTTTTAAATTGATTTTTTAAAATATTTTATTTACTTTTCTAGTTTTTCTCAGCAGAAGAGTTAGTCTGATACAACCTGATCTGCCATAGTCAAAAGCAGAAATTTTATGTATTTATTTTTCACTCAAACCATGCTACATTTACATATATTTTATTCAACAAGAACAGCAGTATAGTGGGAGGCATATATAACTTTTGTTTTAATTTATAAACATGTCTTTTTATCAGTTCAATAAAACACTTTAAACATAAGACCCGACATCAAAAGCACAAATTTATTATTTATATATAGACTTCTTTATGTTCCTAATATCATGTTTGGGCTTTGTTTCTAAAGACTTAATTAGGCAAATTATTATGGAATTATTTGAGACTGCAGTCTAAACATAAATATAAAAGTTAAATAATATCTTCACAGAGTAGTCTCTATTGGGTATATAAATGTAGCCGTATGAAGCTATTAATTTTTAGAAGGAAATACACAAATATGCTATATAATTTCAGCTCATCTTTATATGACTATATTTTTTCCTTTGGTTAAGGATAAATCCATTGAATAATTATATAATCAAATAATTTATTTTTCCTTTGGTTTTAGAAATAGTAATTTCATTAAATTAGAAATAATCAGTAAAATTGTGTACTTAAGAGAATTTTTGGTGATAATATTTAACCACGGATATGGAGAATTATATATATTTTTGATCACAAAGTCTGTCTCAATTTTGAAGGTGTCAAAGTTTTTAATTTATTTTACTGCTGGCTCAAAAACCTGAAAAGAACTCTTTTCTTCACAATGTGAGAACAAATGAATATTCCTAGGAAAAATGTAATATAGGTTGCCAGAATGTCCTTCCACATAATTGTGGAATAAAGAAAATAAGCCCACTGATTAGAATTTAATTAGTTATATGTGTACATGTTGATGTTTACTTAAGTATGTGTCTTCTCACTTCATTGTCTACTTGTACTGGTAAAAATGGAAAAATTTGTAATATTTACACTAATTCACTATTGGATAAAATAAAATATGCTACGTTGATTAAACATTTCAGTCAGTTCTGCCTTGTTTATGGTCTCATCTCCCATCCAACCCTAGAAAACCTAGTGCTGCTAGAGACTCCCATCGGATGGCCTTTTAATAGCTCAACCACTTTTATTCAAACTATGTTCTCTGAGCAGCTACAATATGCCTCTCCTTAGGCTGACTGGGGAAGTGTACCTCAGTGCTGAACAGGAAACTCTGGAACTGCATGCTGAACCACAGAGCATACCCTCCATCCTTCCTCTACTCTGGTCCTCTCATTCACATCCCAATAGTCCTTCTCAAGTCCCTGTGTAAGCAGCCTGGGTGGTTTCTTAATCTTTGAGTAATGAAAAGGTCCTGACTCTGATATGGATCTGTCCTTAGAATCTGGATACCATCCCCATCTGGGTCCACAAACTATCCTTGCTCTGATTCCTACATACATCCACACAAATGTATGGCCAGATTTCTGAGAATCAGCCTTCTGCTAAACTATGATAATTCTCCTCCTATGTGTTGGGACAAATCACTACTTTGCTTTATTCCTCTTTGCTGTACTTTTTGCCATTTGCCTGGATCATGACCAGAAATTACCTCTCTCAGTTGAGAGTGTCTTCCAGCCTGGACCTCCTCACTTACCAGCATCTGGACACTGGGGCTTGTTCCATGGTATGTCAAGCCACAGCCTCTTTCTTGCCTTCACTGTTATTTGTTACAAATTAGCTGCCATGCTCCTTCAGGAATTCAGAGACACAACAAATCTCATATAAGCAATCCTTTGCTCTGTCACAGAATTGACCTCTCTTTAATTTCCTCTGTAAAGGATACATTTATTTTCTAACTATAGGGACAAGTTTATCACATTAAAATAACAGTCAAATATTATTCAATCTTAAAAATAATCAAATATAATATATAATATCTAACATACAAGGAAAATAGAAAATTTGAGGAAATGAAAATTCAGAATATATTCCTTACAGAAAATATTACATGCTAGCAACAAGACCCTGGTATATTTATGAATTTTTCTAATACCAATGAAAGAAGCTGAATTATTAACAATCACCAAAATTCAGTCTGTAATATCAATCCCATATTAAAAATATATGACTTTAGATAGTCATTCCATTTACTTCAAATCACAGCTTGAGGTGGTATATAAGTGGAAGAGTAAAGAAAGAAGATTATACACACTGGTGAGTCTACCTTGGTAATCAAGGAGTGAAAAGATTTTACAATCAGATCACCTTTACCTATAAAACATGATACTTAATAAATTATTCAGTTAATCCATCAATGCATCCTCACCCCAAATTGGAATCTATGATGAATGAGTATATAACATTCAGAAAAAAACTCTTCTAATACTTATTTTCACTAGAATTCATTTTACTTAACTGTTTTATATGATCATTCTGATTAGTGATATTTTTGATGAGGTAAATTAAGAAAACTAAGCTTTTAGCCATTTTTATTGCCAAGTAATATGAAAACTATATGTTCTCACCTTGTCTGAATATTACCCTATCACTACATCTAGATGTTTAGGATGAGCTGAGACTCAGAAATTAGCCAGACCAAATATGAAATTTCAAAATCATAGATAGGATTAAAATGGGCAAAATCTTATGAATGAGTGAGGGAGAGAGTAAGGATCAAAGAGGGGGTGAGAGATAAAGTTCAGAGATACAACTCTGAGTGCCTGTAGAACACTACTGTGGTACAAAAATAACCTTTCAATATTATGATGTGTTTATGAACAAATCATTGCAATATAATGTTTTGTTCAATCAACCGTATCACATGTCCTGTTTCATCACAAACATAAAAAGTTTTGTAATGAGGGACCCCCTAAGAATTTATTGTCCAAGAGTTAAAATATTAAAATACACACACACAGATTTCTGAGTGACTGTAACTAAATCAGTAACTACATATAGAAATATCAAAGTTTAGGCAAAATAGCTAGTGGAAGTCCCAGTAGAGCAGGATGAGTAGATGAGTTTGAATAAAACTTAATTGTCATTGATTTCACTGTTCCTCAGAGAAAAACTGTGTTAACGGAAAGACAATGTTTTAAAGGATTCCAGAGAAAAGGCATTCAAAAGGCTGGACTCCAACCACGTGACTTCACATCTGTCTAGGCTGGGTAAAGGTTCACATGGCCCAAAAGGGAGATAGGTGTCTCAGGCTATCCCAGCTTGATGATACCAGCCATTTCAATAATAAAACCAATTATCCTTGAACTGATTCTGTGCCCACTGAACTAACTCCTTTTTGGAATTGGGCTGCTCAAGGAAGACTTTCCTACGGAGAATGGATGTCCTGGGTAGTCACCACGAACATCGCAGCTATATTGCTCATGACAAATCAGTATTTTGTGGTTCTGGTTACAACTGAATCTTTTGAAAATATAATCATTGTGGATTAGTTCTCAAGAGACTAAACTACTTGAGCTACACAGACAAAATTGTGTTTTTGTTCCAGAAATACTGATAAGTAATATATCCAATGCATCAATCAGAATTTTTAAATACTTTTTTTTTTTTTTTTTTTTTTTTGCGGTACGCGGGCCTCTCACTGTTGTGGCCTCTCCCGTTGCGGAGCACAGGCTCCGGACGCGCAGGCTCAGCGGCCATGGCTCACGGGCCTAGCCGCTCCGCAGCATGTGGGATCTTCCCAGACTGGGACACCAACCCGTGTCCCCTGCATCGGCAGGTGGACTCTCAATGACTGCGCCACCAGGGAAGCCCTTAAATACTTTTTAATTCAGTTTTAATGTACACTCAGCAAAATGCAGAGATCTGAACTGTTCACTTCATGGACTTTGACAAATCTATACAACTGTGTATACAACACTCAAAACAGAAGGTTTCTCCACCCCACAGAGTGTTCTCGCCATCCTTTTGAGTCAATCTCTTCCCACAGAGGAACTGTTTTGATCCCTATCACCATAGATTATTTCTGCCTCTTCTAGAACTTTATATGCATGAAATCATAGGGCATATCTTACTTTTTTCTTGACATTTTCATATACTATGATAGCTACAAGATGACTCCATGTTGTTGCACTTATTAGTAATCGTTTTTTCTTGCTTAGTTTATACCACTGTATGAATGTACCAAAATTTGTATACCCATTTTTCTGTGGATAGATAACTTGTTTCCCCACCATCTCCTCAACTCTCCCAGTTTGGAGCTAATACAAGTAAAGATGCTAAACACTTCTTCACATAAGTATTGGTGGGGGAATAGGTACACATTCATTTATTTTCATTATACACCAAGAAGTGAATGTTGAAGGTTATAGGGCAGGTGCGTGTTTAATTTACTGTATAAAAGAGTATCAAATATTTTTCCACGTTATGCTTCCACCAGCAATGTATAGCATGAGAGTTCTCAGTTGCTCCACTCTCTCAAAACATTAATCATTTAAAAAATTTAGTCATTCTAGAGAGAGTGTAGTGATATCTCTCTGATTGTTTTAATTTGCATTTCCTTGATGAAGCACTATGTTGAGCTCCTTCCACATGCTTATTTTCTTTTGTAAAGTGTTTGTTCAAGTCTTTTAATTGGGTAGTTCGTGTTTTCAACTATAAATTGAAGAATAATATTTAGATTATCTGAATACAAGTCCTTTGCCAGAAAATTTTACAAATATTCTTCCCAGTCTCTGTCTTGCTTTTTCAATTACTTAATAGTGTCTATTAATGAGAGAAGTTTTCAAATTTTAATGAAACCTAATTTATTAAATTTTTAACATATTGCTAGTGCTTTTGTATCTGAGGAAAATTTTGTCTACCCCAGAGCTGTGATGACACGTTCGTTTTCTTCTGTAATCCTTAAAACTTTATCTTTTATATTTAGGACTGTGATACACCTTTGAATAATTTTTATATATGTTTCAAAATATGGAAGATTCATTTTTCTTGATTTTAATATTCATTTGTTCCTACACCGTTAGTTGAAAAGACTTTGCTTTCTCTTTGAATTGCTTTATTTACTTTTGTTAAAAAATCAATTTCCACATGTTATGTGAGCTTACAGACATCTGGACTTCATGTTCAGTTAATATATTAAATAGATTAATATATTAATCTATTTATATATCCTTATTAATTTCTGTCCCTTTACAGTACTTTAAAAATTTGAGCAGTAGAAATCATCCATCTTTTATGCCTTTTTAAAGTTGGTTTGGCTATTTTAAATCATTTGCATCTTCATATAAACTTTAATTTTACCAGTCATTTCCTCAAAAATCACTCTTGGGATGATAATTGTGATTGCATGCTTAAGATAGTATGTATCTTACATGTATTTTTGCTATTGTTTTCCATTTCAATTCTGATTTTGTCAGAGAATACATTCTGTACTATTTTGACACTTGAAATTTACAGAAACTTTTTTTAAGTCATTAGGTTTGTTATATTAAACACATGCACTTGGCTATTTAAATCTTCTAAGTCCTTATAGATTTTTGTGTGCTAATTTTATAAATTACTGAGAGAGGAGTGTTAAAACAACTATTTATCAATTTTGGCTTTAAAAATTTTGAATTGTTAGTAGGTGAATAAGCATATATAATTGATTAACTTATTTCATTATTATTATGAAATTTCTCTTTTTCTGAATATAGTCCTGAAAATACAAACACAGTCTGTCTGATATTAATAGA
The DNA here is from genome assembly GCF_949987515.2 of Delphinus delphis. Classification (NCBI taxonomy): domain Eukaryota; kingdom Metazoa; phylum Chordata; class Mammalia; order Artiodactyla; family Delphinidae; genus Delphinus; species Delphinus delphis. The sequence goes on from NC_082687.1 coordinate 15,508,871, forward strand.
GCCATACTAGCTTTTTGATGAGTAATGGTTTGCCTTCAAGCTGTCTCTATCTTTATGTTTAATTAATATTTTTCTCTTATAAAGACTATTTAGTTAAATCTTCCTTTTTATCCCAGTCTGACAATCGCTGCCTTAAAAATCAAAGTATTTAGTCCATTTACTATTTATATAATTATTGTCATGGTTGGGTTTAATCTATACCATACTGCTGTTTGTTTTTTGTTAGATCTATTCTCTTTTTATTTGTATCTCTTTTCCTATCTCTCTTTTACTTAACCAAGTAGTTTTTGTCATTTTTTTATCTCCTCTATTTTGTTTTTAGGTGTTTATTTTATATTACTTTTATAGTGCTTATTCTAGTGATTATAATAATATGCATCCTTAACTTACCACTGTCTGGCTTGAACTAATATAATACCATCCCATGTATAATCTATTCCTATCTTTCTGACTTTTTTGCTACTTTTTCATTTATTTGCAGCTACATGTTATTAACTCCACAAAACATAGGTATTAGTTTTGCCTTAAATGGTTTATCTTTAAGTAAAACTAAGAAAAATAATATTTTATATTTAACCCCAAATATACCATTTCTAGGGTTCTTCCCTCCTTTGTTTAGATCCAAGTTTCCATCTGATATCATTTTCTTCATCCTGAATAACTTTCTTTAGCATTTCTTTTAGGATAGGTTTGGTGGTAATGAATTTCTTTATATAGCATTTAGTTGAAAATTTCTGTCTTCGTTTTAGAAGAAATTTTCACCATAGAATTCTGTGTCGATTTTTTCTTTTAGTACTTTTGAGATGTCATTCCTTTTTTGTCCATTGATCAAATGAGTAGTCTTACATATTGCTGTTTACCTTATGTCTTTTTTTTTCCTCTGCTACTTTCAAGTTTCCTCCATAACTTTAGTTTTCAGCAGTCTGACCATGATGTGCCTAGATGTGGTTTTGTTTGTATTTATTCTATTTGGGGTTGCCTGAGTTTCTTCAATGTTTAAGTGTATTTATTTCACAAGATTAGAGGATTTTCAGCTATTATATATTCAAATATATACTTTAGCCCAGTCTCTCTCCAACAAGGATTTCATTTACACATGTCAGACTGCTTGATGCAGTTCCATTAGTCCCCTAAGGCTTTGAAGAATTTTTTCTTTATTCTTCAGATTAGATTACATCTATTGATCTGACGGCAATTTACCTGACTCTTTTTTTTCTGCCATGTCCAACTTGCTGTTAAACTCATCTGGTGAATTTTTCATTTCAGATATTGTAATTTTCTACTTGTAATTTTATTTGTTATTTTTTATAACAGTTGTATTAAAGTATAATCATATAGCATAAAATTCACCAGTTTTAAGTATATAATTCAATGCTTTAAAACAAATTTATAAAATTGGGAAGCTAGTTTTAGAAAATTTCCATCATTTCAGAATGATTCTTTTTTGTAGTTGATTCCCCATTCCTACCTCCAAACCCAGGCAGCAACACATCTGCTTTCTGTCTTTAAAGATTTCTGTTTTAAATACATATCTTATAAATCAGGGGACCCCAACCCTCGGGCCGTGGACCGGTACCGGTCTGTGGCCTGTTAGCAACCAGGCCGCATAGCAGGAGGTGAGCGGTGGGCAAGTGAGCGAAGTTTCATCTGTATTTTCAGCAGCTCCCCATCGCTCGCATTACCGCCTGAGCTAAGCCTCCTGTCAGATCAGCAGCGGCTTTGGATTCTCATAGAAGCGTGAACCCTACTGTGAACTGCACATGTGAGGGATCTAGGTTGTGCACTCCTTATGAGAATCTGATGCCTGATGATCTGAGGTAGAGCTGAAGAGATGAGGCTAGCGCTGGGGAGTGGCTGCAAATACAGATTGCCATTAGCAGAGAGGTTTGACTGCACAGAGACCATAATAAATAAACTGCTTGCAGACTCATATCAAAACCCTATCAGTGAGTTCCAAGTGAAAACAAGCGCAGGGCTCCCACTGATTCTGCATTATGGTGAGTTGTATTATTTTATTATATATTACAATGTAATAATAATAGAAATAAGGTGCACAATAAATGTAATGCTCTTGAATCTGAAACCATCATCCAACCCCCAATCCATGGAAAAATTGCCTTCCACAAAACCGGCCCCTGGTGCCAAAAAGGTTGGGGACCACTGTTAAAAATGGCACCATACCGTATACAGTCCTTTGCATCTGGTTTCATTCACTAAAGACAATTTTATGAAGTTTACCCATATTGCAACATATAATATTTTGTTTATTTTTAATATTTTTTTCATTCACTGGTGATGGACACTTGGGCTGTTCCAAATTTTTGCTTCTTATGAATAATGCTGCTATGGAACTAAATGTAAAAATCTTTGTGTGTGTGTGTGTGTGTGTGTGTGTGTCTATATGTACATTTCACTGTGTGTAGATTCATAGGAATCATATTTCTGTATCATATGGTGAGTTCAGGGTTTACTTTTGAAGAAACAAACTGTTTTCCAAAAAGACTATACGATTCTGCAGTCTAATCCCCCAGTACATGAGAGTTACAGTTCTTCCTCAACCTCAACACTTACACTTTTTGGCCTTTTAAAAATTATAGCCATTATAGTCAGTTTAAAATGGTACCTTGTTGGAACTTCCCTGGTGGTCCAGTGGTTAAGCCTCTGTGCTCCCAATGCAGGGGGCATGGGATCATCCCTGGTCAGGGAACTAGGATCCCACATACTGCAGGGCACAGCCAAAAAAATGGTATCTTGTTGTGGTTTTAAATTTCATTTCCTTAATAACAGAGATATCGGCTATTTTTTAAACTTTTTTTTATAGTTCATATATTTTCTACTGAGAATTCCCAGATGTTTTTTCACTGTGTCATTATTTGTCTCTAAGTCAGATTTTCTAAGCAGCATTACCATTTTGAACCACATAATTTGTTTGGGGATGCTGTTCTGTGCATCATAGGATGTTTAGCAGGATCCTTGGCTTCTACTCATTGAATGCCAGCCAGCAACACACCCACCAGTCGTCACAATAAAATGCCACCATACATTGCTAAATGTCCACTTTGGGGGTCAAAAAACACCCCAGTTTTAATTCTTTGATAGTTGCTTTAAATTCCACTTATGCTAATTCCAATATCATGAGGTAGCTTTTCCTGTTTCTTCAAGTGTACAAGGATATACTGTAATTATGGATAATACATTGTAGACACTCTGGCTTCTATTTTCTTCCTCTGAGGAGTATTATTTTTTGGTTAGAACTCAAATTGCTGGCTTACTGCCTTGTAAAACTGAGAACTTGGTTTTGTGCTTTATTAAAGTCAACCTGTTTTAGATTTTCCCTTGTTCTTGGAGTGAATCCCTTAATTCAGGGCTGTACTTTTTATGCCTGATGTCTCTTCTGGTTTTTCAATGGAAAGCCCAAGGTATTTCCATGTACCTCCACTTTGGCAGGATTCAAACTTAATACTGATACTATGTTTCCCATGAGATGGGCAGCAGTTGCAATTTCTGCTCAGGGTTTTTCAACATTCCATCGTGTCTTCCACTTGGTTTCTTAGAGCCTTCCCAACACTTACACAATTCTGTGTGTCAGTCAAAGATTTGAAGACAGCTTTTCTGAACATTTTGAGCTTCTCCATCTTTTTGGTATTTTCCCATGCTTTATTTTCCAGCTGCTCTGGCATTGCTAAACTATATCTTCTAACCCATCAAGCAGATAAAAGATCTGTTTATTGATACTGTTTATTCTGATATCACCTCTGTGTGGTTAGTCTTTTATATCCAAACTTTACAGCAAGATTAAATAACTTCATGGTCACATTGCTAGTAAAGTAATCCTCTTTCCATTTCACTATACTTTTATTCCCTAACATTGTTTTTTTCTATGTAGGTTTTCTTTTTTTTTTTTTTTTACCTAGTCATCTGAATTTAAAAGTGCATGATTTGTAGTTTTCTATTTATAAATATTATAGATTGTCTATAATACTCTATCACAGGTATTCATTATCAGAAAGTAGCACTAATATGTATGTATTTGATTAAAATAAAACAATTTAGTAAAAGTAGGCTTCCATTCCTATTTATGAGCTAAGTAGGCTGAAACTTAAAGTCAACTCCAGGAAGTTAACTCCAAAAGCCTTTTAAGCTTTGTCAAAACAGTTTTCCAAATATATGTGAGACTAATTCTGGATTTTCTACTCCATTCATTTATTTTTCTATCTTTGAGCCAGTGCTACACTGTTTTGATTATTGCAGCTTTATAATAAATCTTGAAATCAGTTGGTGAAATAAGTCCAGTTAAAAAATACTAAAGCCAAACTCACAGAAACAGAGAGTAGCATGGTGGTTACCAGGGGCTAGAGGGCAGGGTAAATCAATATACACTGGTCAAAGAGTACAAACTTCCAGTTATAAGATGAATAAGTTCTGGGGACCTAAGGTTCAGTATGGTGACTATAATACTGTATTATACACTTTAAATTTGCTAAGAGAGTTGATCTTATATGATGTGACGAAGGTGTTAGTTAATGCTACGGTGGTAATCATTTTGCATTATGTAAGTGCAACAAATTAATGTGTTGTATACCTTAAGCTTAAAAAGACCCACTAGTGCAATTTATTTATTACTTCTCAGGATTTCTAACACTTAAACAAATCAGAAATCCCTCTTTTTTCCTTCATTACAAAATAATTAATTAATAATGAATTAATAGTAATACTATTAAACTTTTCATGTCTATGTATATTTAAATCTTAGCTTCACAAATAACCCATCCATATCAATGAGGAATCTTAATATAAAGAGATTAGCTTCAACACACAGTTACTAAATGGCAGAGTTGGAAATCAAATTTTGGCAGCTTAAGCCAGAGCTTAGTTCTTAGCTATCTTACCTCTATTAGTAATTAAATAGTTGAAAACTATGCAAAAGCATACAAAGAAAATAATAAATTATTTTAACCTCACTCAACAAGAATAATTGCTGTTATTTTGGTGTGCTTTTCTCCATACTCTATTTTATTTATATACCAATAGTATGAAGCCAAAAATGAATACATTCTTAAACGTGATAAATATTGATCCAGTCATTCCAGCAATCTAAATACAATACAATATTATATCCCAGACTTATTTAACTCAAGACTGTGTGAAGGAAACAAAGAGATCTCTTGAAATAACAGAACCTATATTCAATAATGAGAATGATATAGTTACTGGTGTTTATATTAATGTGCAATGAACAATAAAGGCTGTAAAGGGTAAAGGTTTTTTTTTTTTCTTACTTAGGCAATATCCTTAGTAAGGAAATAGAGCAAAATTTGCTATAGGATATCTCCTTGTTTTGTGACTTTGTTAAATTAACATTTGTTAAGTAAACCCCCCAACCCAGGGTATCTACGAGATAGTGAGCTAGGTTCAACAAAAGACCACAAGGGAACTGAAATAGAAAAGTTTATTACTCACAGGTCTTGGAGGAGATGTACAGCAAGGGGAAGTCACGGCAGGGTGCAGGCAAAGGAAAAGGTAGGAACTGGGGCACACGCCCTTACCAGGAGCTGTGAGTGAAATGCATTTCGGTTCCCAGGCTAAGGCCACATTGATCATAGACCCTGAGGGTCTTATCTAAGCAGCACACAAGGTTAAAGGCCCTGGGAGGCAGGGGAGACTTTATCACAAGGGCCCTTGGGGAAGTCATACCAGGAACCTGCACTTACTTGTGACTCTGGAGGCTGCTGTCTAGAGCATGCATTTGCATCAGGGGCTAGTATCAGTTTAAGGCCTCCACAGCCTGCTTGGCCAAACAGAATGGATGCCACCAATGCAGCAATACCACAGAGTAGCTTAGCTAAACTCTGGACACCTTACCACTGAATTCTTGGTCTTCTCATTTTCACTCCAAGGAAGACTAGACCATACTTCCACATTGTTTCTCTGAGCCAGATGGGTGTGTCTGAACTCTCTCCATAGTGAGCAGTGTTTTCCTGCTCTGAACATTTCTGCTCTATCATATCTATAGAGGTGTCAGGCAGTAGGGAAAGATTCTTTCTGCTTAGACTCAACTATACTTGGGTTCCTCATTTGCAGGGGTCAGGACACATCACTGTTTAATCACCTTCCCTCTAGTGATATGCTTATTTACAAAAGCATAGGTTTCTGTTCTGGCCTTGAACAATAAAATTGGAATAATTTCCATTTTGCTCCTTTATTGAGCAAGTGATATAATGTATAGGGTAATAGTATATATAGCTAATTATGTTATTAATAATAGGACTTCTTATTAACATACTATCTCCTCAGAAACTGTTTCTTTTCCAAAGATAGCACTTCTCATAGATAGCAATTGGGTACAGTGAGGATGAGGTATAAGGTCACAAGCTAATAGTGATTAGTTCCATAAAATGGAGCTTGTAGTTTTTCTTTGTTTTAATTTACAGAAGAAAAATGTTATTGTTTCAGTGTTTCGGGGAAGAAAAAGCATTAACTTATTCTTCAGTATTCATTAGTGTATACACACACACACACATATACATATAATTCATTTCATGTACATATGCTTTATGGTCTACTATATTTTTATGTTACCCCTTCCTCTGGGTGGGGAAACATAGGGCACAGCCCTCCCTTGTTCACCACTATTTCTAAGCATAGCTACATGAATAATTCATTCCCAGCTGACAAGGATAATTGAGGTAATCAGCTATCAAATGAAAACAATTTATTATCTGTTTTACTTAGCGTTTTTATCTTATAAAAGTTTGAATGAGATTTTAATAAAAGATCTCTGAAATTTTAATTTTTATTTCTCTAAAAACAAAGCAATTTAAATAATCAAAAAGGATGTCTAATTTGTGTACAAATAACTCCCAAATGCATTGAAGTTCCTGTGTTTTGACTGTTCTGGAGGATTAAATATAGGTACTTCAATGAGCTGTGTTTAAGATGAAATATGTGAAAGATAGATACATTCTGATTGGAGGAAGTGTTCAACAGACATTTAGCTTGTGTTAGGGAAAAAAAGCTCTTAACATATCTTCATTTGAGCTAACAATGTAATTCTAAACTCCTGCCTTCATGTATACATTTTGCGAACACAGAAAATATGTTGGCCAAAATATAGTTTGTTTTCTATAAACCATGTGAGTCTTACTAAAATTCCCTTAAATAAATATTTTAAAACACCAGTTACAATACATGTTAAGTATCTTAAAAATGGAAATGGGTAATTATATACTTGGAGGTAGGGATGAAAACCCGAATGAATCATTTGGGAAAACTTCCAACATAGCAACTTCTTATGAGAGCTCTACTGTCATAATAGTAATGATGAGCTTAATTCCTCTGGGTGCATAAAAATCACATAAGGATTGTATTGTAATTTTAGATGAATGAAAGTGCTGTGAAGGGGTGCAAATTGGCTCATACACACACCTCCACAGCCCATGGGAGAAGAGATGAGCCTGAAGCAAAATCCTTCTTGAGATTATAATGCTCAGTTTATGAAGCTTATATTTCATCTAGCAGGAAAATACACCTACTGGAAAAATCTTTTGTTAACCTCTGTTGCGACTTTGCCTCACACTAGCAAACAGTGACATGCAGTCTCTCACATAGCAAGCACTTATGTTTGAATAGAAATTGAACATTCCCAAAGGGTGAGAATATGGCTATTTGCACCTTCAAAATGGAATTGTAAGCCTGGGGCCCAAAACGTAGCTTTGTAAGATATAAATCTGCCACAATTGACCACCTCTGCCTCCCTCACACCTCCCCTGGCTCAGAGATACTATCATGTATTAGTACTTCTGTAGTTTTAATTACTCCAGTTTCTTTCAAAAGTTTTTCTTTTCCTTTCCGCTTGATAAATATTGGCTTTATTACAATTAACTGGCAGCTGGGCATTTTCATTTAGAAGTCCTAGTTTCATTAAGAAAATTATGTCTAACTAAAATCACAATCTTTCCTTTCAAACTGCTCATCTCTCCAATTTCACTGTCAGAAACAATGGTACCATCATGTTTCTTGTTATACAAATTCAGACCCTCAGAAATATGTCTGAATTTCTTTTTCCCCCTCTTTAACTTAAGATATCTCATTAGGTCAGACTCCAATTATTTTGATACTGGTAACCTCATTATTATCTCTTTATTTTTATTACCACTTTTCTAGATCAATTTCTCACACTTGGATAACTGTACTAGTCTTTTAACAGAGTTTCCAGCCTTCAGTAAAACCATCTCATCCTGCACATCACCATTAGATTAATTTCCTACTGCAGTGTTCCCATCAGGCGCTTATCCTTCATCAAAACAAACCGAAAAGGTTTCTAAATAACATTCAAAATCATGACTCAATGTTCTCCCTTACCAAACACAAATCTCTTTGTCTAATTTATTTTCCCTGTATTTCCAGCTATATTTATTCCTACTATGCACAACACCTCTCCCATAACTCTACATTTCAATCTAACCTTTGAAATCCAGCACTATTTTCAACTTAGTCATCGATCATTCAAATACTGATCCGCTCAATGCATTGTCTACATCAAGGTTCAGCAAATGACATCCATGATTCAATTCCACCCCTCTATCGTTTCTGGCTTGTCTGCAAACTAATTTTTTTTTTTACATTTTTTAAAACTTTGTTAAGGCCTGGTCTGTCCCCCTTTGCCTTCACCTTAGTGTGAGTAAGTCAATCAGAAAAAAGTTAAATTGTTACAGGAATGGTATAGGTAAAGTTACTTGTCTTTACTGTGGAGTCTGAAAGGAGCATAATGGTGTAATCTCACTGAAGAGAAAGTCTAACTATTTCAAGAACTAAGAAAGTTTAGGCAACATACTGACCAAAAAGTTCGTTTGAGTTTTTCCTCACATCCTATGGAAAAACCCGAATGAACTTTTTGGCCAACCCAATATAAGTACCTGGAGAGTTGGAGAGTTTTTCCAACTTGAATAAGCCCAGATCCTGAGACTATATTTGAAGAAGGCGGCGCCACAAAATTCTTTTTGAGAAGTTCTTACTCAAGAACCAAAAATTTTACTTTGTGAATAATACTTCCCAAATTCAATACTAGTTGTAAACTAGTATGTGAATATATGGATTTCTGTGGTCTGTATCAGATTTCATTTATGTTCTTATTTTATTATCTAAAAATAATAAAAAATATTATAATATTATATTATAATTCTTATAATTATTATATAATATTATAATAAAAAATATTTCTGGATCCTCTGTGTAAACTCCTTGTAACTAACTGAGTATTGCCATATGGTTTCATTGCATGTATTCAGATTCTGGTTTATAGTGAACAAAACTTGGTCTCAATGGCAGTGTTAGATTTCAGATATTTTCCAAGCACGCCCTACTAGCAGTTGGGCATGCCAGCATTAGGAAATAAGCATTGCCAGGATTAGAGGTGGCAAGCCTCAATCTTCAAATTCAATCTTCAGATGAGCATCTAAATTTTATAATCATAGCCTAAGGCTTTAGATTCTTAAATCAACATCAATTCCCAGCTGAAATTACTACACACAGAGTTTATAGTTGCCATGGAAGTCTTGGGATAGAGATGGACAGACAACTTTTTGAAGAACAGAGAAGTCTAATTATGTTATTCTCAGATTCCAAACACATTCTTGTTTCCTAAATGTAAAATACAATATCCAGTGTGATTGACAATCACCACTGACTCTTTATCTTAGATCCAAATCCAGATATAGCCTGTGTCCAAATCTAAGGGGAAACAAAAATGAAAAACATCTAAATGGGGTTTAGGATTCAAAGGGAAGAATTTTCACTAGCCAATGGAATTAAAAAAAAAAAACAGAAAGGATTCTACAACAGAAAATAAGAAGCATAAATAGTATCTTGATACTATTTGGGGAGAATATAGAGTTTCATTATGAGTATGTACACTTACTAGCCATAGTCTAATATACACATATGTATACTAGTAAACCCCAAAAGAGAAGGTAGAGTATGTTCTTATTCTTTAAAAAATTGCTTACCCACAGCAGCATCCACAGTAACTGGGAACTCACTAAAAATGCAGAATCACAGACCCAATCCCAAAATTGCTGAATGAAAATTTCATTTTAATAAGTTCCCCATGTGATTTTTATACATATTAACACTTGAGAAGCAGTGCTTGAAAACATGAAAATTCTAAATAGTCTACCTAGCCCCTCTTTTATTGATTGTTTATAAAGGAAAATTAAATGTCCTCTCCCCTCCCACACAACATGAAAGCTACTGATAGCAACAGCAAGAAATAGCAATATATCATTTAAAGAGACAGTGTTAAGTACAAATGAGAACTTACCAGGAAGACTGTATTCCATCAACAGTCATCATAGTGCTGTACTGCTTTATTTAAATATTACATGTAAAACTGGTTGTTAACTCTTTAAATTAGTATCAATCAAGGGGATTATTTTGGGATAGATAGTGTAATTATACTCAATCCATATGAAGTGTTAATCAATTCCAATTATGTCCTTTCTTCACATACAGAAAAATATCTACATAGCAAGGGTCACATTTTTTTAATTAGTATTAAATCGTTAAAATTATTTAAATGTTGGTTATTAAATAATTTTGAACTGCTCAGTTTTCCAGTAAGCTTAAGTATATATATTCCTATGCAATTAATCTACCCAGTTGGCAAAGTAAGGATTATTTCCTAATATAGTTTCGCATTTTGGGGACAATTTTCAAGATACCAACTAATTTTTATTTTGATGACTTTTCTAATAATTTGTTTTATACATTAACAAAAGCAGTTCCACCTGGAAGCATAAATTTAGTTAAGGACATTGAGAACTAGTTCAATCATGGTGGTATTCAAAAAAAATTAAATGGAAATGGTCTCAAGGTATTCCAGAAATTACGCCAAAATGAAGGTCATGTCCTTTTTAAATGGATTTAACAAGAGTTAACTCTGAATGTTACCACTTCCTATGCCTATAAAATTATGAGGCAAATATGACCTGTTTCAGGAAAATAGTCATATATTTTACATCAAATGTAAAAAGCACAGATATGTGCACACACATAAACACACACTCCTACATCAAAATACTCTCATCCACCCCAACTTTAAATAGTACTAAATTGACATATTGAATTTACTGTCTTCCTGTATTCCTTACACGTATTATTTCTGATTTTCTCACTAGTATAAACAGTGTGTTAAATATCTATTGCTGCATAACAGATTATCCAAAAACTCAGCATCTTAAAACAACACACATTTATTATCTCACAGTTCCTGTGCATCCCCTTAGCTGGGTCCTCCCATTCAGAGTCTCTTACAATGAGGCAATCAAGGTATTGGCTGGGGTTACAGTTACCTTAAGGTTCATCAGAGGAAAGATCTGCTCTCGAGCTCACTCACCTGTTGTTGGCAGGAACCAGGTCCTCACAAGCTGGTGGACTGAGGAGGTCAGTTCCTCACTGGTTGTTGGCTGGAAGTCTCAATCAATTCTTTGCTATTTTAGTCTTTCCGCAAGGTAGCTTACACATGGCAGGTGGCTTCCATCTGAGCAAGCAAGTGTGAAGGCAAGAGAAAGTGAACAAGACAGAAGTCACAGTCCTTTTGTAACCTAATCTCAGAAGTGACATCAGCATTCCTTTTGCCCTACTCTATTCATCAGTAGTGGGTCACTAGACTCAGCCCACACTGGAGTGAAAGGGATTACATGAAGGTGTAAACACTAGGAAGTGAGGTCTTAGGTTATCTTAGAGGCTGCCTCCTACTCAGTGCACATAATGCAGTTAGCACTTAATAAATATTTTCCAAACAACTAAATGAATTTTTCTTATTATAAAAAGTCTCAGAAAATCAAAGGAGTTCAAATAATACCAAAATGAAATATGCTTTTATACTGAGGAATAACTCACTACTTCTTAAACCAACTGGATTGGTTCTAAGTAGCATAACCTTTGCTCTAATCACTTAATCTAGTAAAGAATTCAATATAATATATCTAGTTATCATTATTCATAACCTGGCTTAGTCTGCTGATTTGTCAAGAAGATAGTAAGCTGTTTATAAAGAGATCCACTTTTCAGGTAACTACAGATATCCTGGTTTAATATTACCATCACATTTTTATATGAAAGTATTGATGGCGGTCACTTTAATGCAGTGCTTCCTAAGCTGCTAGCTTGCTGGTTGCAACAAACCTTGAAATGAATGGAGATGTATATCCTCAGTATCAAAAGTTGTGCATGTGCACATATATATATTTGAACATGTTTATGCTAACTTTCAAATACAGACATTCCTATAAGCCTAAGTGTATGTCTGAAAGACTATTTTTATAGGAAGTAATGCATTTATTATTGTTTTCTACTTAAATAGAATTTCCCTCAGCAATTTAAAAAATGCTGCTGCCAGATCCACTGTGTGCTTTTTTTCTGACAATAAGACTTAAAAATTAAGACTATATAATATATGAAATCAGTTATCCTTGAAGGAGAGGAACTGAGTCAATCTTTGCATGTTTAACTAGAATACCTTTGAAAACTAAGAACCTAGCCACTGAAATTACTTTTTGAACCCATAAGAAATTTAATTTGCTATAAAGCGCTTAGTAATAATACGGTTAACTTTGAGGGGAAGAAATGTAAGTATCATCTGAAGAAGGAGATTCATTTTATATGTTCTTCTTTGTCAGTGACCAATATTACCCATCAAATTTTTACATGTTTTCACTGAAATGGAAGAGTGGCCAAATTCAAAAGGTAATGTTATGTGTCATTCATATCTCTAAGAATCCTGATGTTTACGTTTCTAATTCTAATATGCATAATTTCATTCTATTTTCTTGTTAGTTGCATATAAAATATTAGCATGTATCCCCTGGTCTTCTGGTTCCTGATTTGCCTCCATAAAATTTTGTTGGTGACACCGTATGAGAATTGAGACTAAATGATCAAGTAATAGTAGTTAATGCTAAAACCATAAAGACATTTGATTTTTATATGCCAAAATTTATATTGTATAGCTTTTTATATTTAGAATTTGCTTTTATTTACACACAGCAACTGTTCATTGTTGCCCCTATAATGGGTTGGTAGTGTCCCTCCCAAGAGAAATGCCCAAGTCCTAACCCCTTGTACCTGTGAATGTGACCTTATTTGGAAATAGGATATGTGCAGATGTAATTAAGTTAAGAATCTTGAGTTAATATCTTCTTGGATTTAGCAGGGGGCTTAATCCAGTGACTGGTATCCTTATAAGAGAAAGGAGAGGGATATTTGAGACACACAGAGAGAGAGAGGGGAAGGCCACATGAAGACAGAAGCAGAGACTGGAGTGATAAACGTCTATATGCCAAGGACTGCCTGCAGCCACCAGAAGCAAGCAGGGAGGCATGGACTGTATTACACCTCAGATCCTTCAGAAGGTACCAACCCTGCCTACATTCTTATTTCAGTTATGTAGCCTCTAGAACTGGGAGAGAATAAATTTCTACTGTTTTAGCTGACCAAGTTTGCAGTTAATTTGTTATGGCACCCCTAGGAAAGCAACACAGCCTCACTTAACATACACTCTAAAACACAGAGATTCTTACTTACCCAAGATAAAAAATAATTAACTGAATTGATATAGGTGCCACTGGCTTAGAGAAAAGACAGAAATAGTCTTTCAATATTGCTGCATTTCTATTTCGCTTGGTACGCTATGGAATACTATAGTGTTTGGTCAAAGCACTTATCATTAACTTTAAGCTGATTTTTTTGGAGACATCTCCTCAGGCAAGGGAAACAAAAGCAAAAATAAACAAATGGGACAACATCAAACTAAAAAGCTTTCACACAGCAAAGGAAGCTACCAACAAAATGAAAACCCCACCTACTAAGCAGGAGAAGATATTTGCAAACAATATATCTGATAAGGGGTTAATATCCAAAATATACAGAGAACTCTTACAAGTCAACATCAAAAAACCCAAACAACTTGATTAGAAAATGAGCGGAGGATCTGAATAGACATTTTCCCAAGGAAAACATACACATGGACAATAGGCACATGAAAAGATGCTCAACATCACTAATCATCAGAGAAATGCAAATCAAAACTACAATGAGATATAACCTCATACCTGTCAGAATGGCTATTATCAGAGAGACAAATCACAAGCGTTGGCGAGGATGTGGAGAAAAGGGAACCCTTGTGCATTTTTGGTAGGGATGAAAAGTGGTGCTGCCACTATAGAAAACAGTATGAAAAAATTTCTCAAAAAATTAATAATAGAACTATCATATGATCCAGCAATTTCACTCATGGGTATTTATCTGAAGAAAATAAAAACACTAATTAGGAAAGATATATATACCCCAGTGTGCAACATTATTTACATAAGCCAAGATATGGAATCAACCTAAATGCCCATCACTAGATGAATGGATAAAGAAGATGTGATATTTTATACATATATATATAAATATATATAATTCTCTATATACGTATATAGAATATATATACACATATAGGAATATTACTCAGCTAGAAAAAAGAATGAAACCTTACCATTTGTGACAACATAAATGGACATAAATGGTATTATGCTAAGTGAAATAAGTCAGACAGAGAAAGACACATACTGCATGATTTCAATTATATGTGGAATTGAAAATACAAAACAAGTGAACAAACATGGAATTTTTGGTAAAGTTAACAAATTTCCTTAAAATAAAAAAAGAGATCTGAAAGTGAATAAATATGACAATCTTAACCAATATTTTCTGTATCTTTCTTTTTTAATAGTCAAAGAGTGACAAAAATCTAGTTAAGCTAAGTCTAAAGGAGTTGTATTAATAAGTAAAAATTTTAACAAATTGAGTAATAATGTATGGTAGCAATTTAATTACCAGGATTTCCTTTGAGAGGAAACATTAGATTTGAAGACATATTTGTGACTGTCCTGCAGGCTGTTAGTGGAAGGAGGACTGGAGAGAAGTTTTTGCAAAACATCCTTCTAAGGATTCTTCTCTCTCATGCAAAGAGACCTGGAAATGTCACATTGTCACTTGCCAGAGTTGCCAAATATGTCTTTTTTCCAGTGAAGAAGAAGTTTATACTGAAACAGATGTTAATGTTATACTTAGGAAATTCTATTCTACAAAGAGGTAAAATATTTTTTTCTTTAAAATGAACATTTTCTTCTAATTTCATGGTTATGTTTTTGGTGTTTTTGTTTGTTTGCTTTTTCATTTGAAATTGTAAAACCAACAAGATAAAAGTTGTGTATCTGTCATAGGTTGTTCTGAACTAATGCTTTTCAGAATAGTTGTGTTGGACAAAATTTAGGATACCCCCTATGTTTTTATTCTGTATAATCTCCTAATCTGGAATGTGGACTGGATCTGTGATTTGCTTGTTATTAATAAAACATGGCAAAGGTGCTGAGATGTCACTCCCATGATTACATTTACATACATATGTGTGTGTGTATATATATACATATATATGTAAATATATACATATACGTATATTTATATCTGCATCTCCATCTATATCTATTTATCCCTGTATAAAAACACACATACACACATATATATGTATATGAATATATTTTTGTACAGAAGCATGTAGTTCTCTGTAAAAGTATGCAAGCATACATTTGTATGCAAGCCTGTCAGGAAGACGTCTCTCTCTTACTGGTTTTGAAAAAATAAGCTGCCATCTTATGAGAGGGCCCTGTGTCCAGAAAATGCAAGCAACTTATAGGAGCTGAAAGCAGTCCCAAGTCAAAGGCCATCAAGGAAGTGAGAACCTCAGTTCTATAACTGTAAGGAGACTTATGCTTTCAACAACCTGAAAGCATCTGGAAGTGAATCTTTCTCCAGTCCAGCCTCTGATGAGAATGCTGTCCTGGTTAACACCTGGATTGTAACCTATCCTTGACCCATGGAAACTGAGACAGTAAGCATGTTGTTTTAAGCTGCTCAATTTGTGGTAATTCGTCATGCTTCAGTAGAACACTAATAGTCAATTAATTAAACAGAATTAATGATCAACCCATTCTTTTCTTCTTGATCTATATTGCTGGGTTTTAGTATGAATTAAACTATTTTATATACACTAGGATCTTTTTTCTGCTCTATTTGTTTCCATTTTCATCTGTCAACCTGTTGTAGTGATACCTTGTTCAGAAATCAGCCCCCTTCCTGCTCTAGAGTTGGAAAATTTTACATGGTGATAAGGTTTTTGTTTGTTTTGATTTGATTTGGTTTCTAGTATAATTCATATTCATTCCTGTTAACTGCTATTTGATGATTCACATAAGCAACTCGTTAGCATATACATGCATTACATCAATGAGAAAATTTATTTTGCAATTGTGTTACAAGTTAATTTTTTAATAAAAAAGTTAAGCTGGCAATTGACTGTAATCAGAGGAGTGACTGCCATAATGAGAAAACTACCATCATGTTAAACGTTTTGGCATCATCAGGCTACAGGGCTTTGGACATGCAAGTCAATCTCTTGGAGCTCTGTTCCCATATCTCTGAAATGACCATCACTAGAGTGCTTCCTCATATGACAGATGAAATAAATGAATGAGATGGTATATATTTTACCACTTATCAAAACACATGGTATATAATTTGTGCTCAGTAAATAAATCTGCTAACCTATTTACTATTATTAATACAACTATTAATATAAGAAGGCATTTTCAGTACCAATGATTCTTAACCAGGGGTGATTTGTCCCCCAGGGGACATTGTGCCAGGTCTGGAAAGATACTTGGTTATCACGACCAGGTTGGTGGGTGAGGGGATGCTACTGGCATCTTAGCGGGTGGTGGAGAGGAATGATGTCCTTAACAATGCCTATGACAGTCTTCCATAAGGAAAAGTCATCCATCCCAAAATGACAATACTGCTGAAGTTGAGAAACTCTGCCATAATTCTGTTTGTTCATAGACCTTTCTCCTCCAGCAGTGATGATGTTTTCATTTAAAAGATCACACTATCAAAAGCACTTGAATTTTTCTTTATGTGCGTTAAAGTCGTGCTTATGTTTCTGCAAGTTAATTGACAGAACAAAACGAATGACACTATTGTACAAAATATTAGGTATAGGAAAAAAAACCCTGAAAAAGTAACTTCTTATGCTATGATGGCTCTTTTCTTATAAGATACATTATTCACTATTAACCAAATCATGATGCTTTTGGCCTTTAGGACATATTTATTTTAAAAGTCATATTAAATACAAGTCATTATTAGTAAGTTATTTAGGGATGTATACAAGTATACTTAGTGTAATTAAAACCCAGAAAAATGTTATGTTTAAAACAAGTAAGTTG
This sequence comes from Delphinus delphis, assembly GCF_949987515.2. Lineage (NCBI taxonomy): Eukaryota > Metazoa > Chordata > Mammalia > Artiodactyla > Delphinidae > Delphinus > Delphinus delphis. The sequence continues at coordinate 15,526,195 of NC_082687.1, forward strand.
CATCAGCTTCTTATTGCATTTAGGGTAAATTTTTTTCAGCAATGACAAGTTGAAGAGTTGCTGGGTTTAGCAGTTGTGCTTAGTCAGTACAATTAATCATTAGTTCACACTTTATAATGATCAATCACACTCAGTTTTATGACCAGAGCTGATCACCAAAGAATGTATTAGTAATCGTCCAGAAATTAAAGAAAATAGGCTGTTAGCTCTCATTTTAAGTAACTAAAATTTTCCATTACTAACAATTATTTGAATATTTGGGGTATTTTTCAGTTTGAATTAATGTTGATTGACAGAAGCAGTTATATTTAAACACTGTATCTGCAAATTAACCAGATGTCTTATACTAATCTGGGTATTGCCTTGGAATTTTTAGCCTTTTTCATCCATTTAATTAAACAGAATATATATATATAAACCTCATATGTACATATATAAAAACACACATTATACACCTTATATATATATACACACATGTATTTTTCCCAACAGGTTTAATCAAATGCCACTTTCTCAGTGAAGCCTTTCTTGATAAGTCTCTTAAAACAACAGTTCTTGGGCTTCGCTGGTGGCGCTGTGGTTGAGAGTCTGCCTGCCGATGCAGGGGACGTGGGTTTGTGTCCCCGTCCGGGAAGATCCCACATGCTGCAGAGCGGCTGGGCCCGTGAGCCATCGTCGCTGAGCCTGCGCGTCCGGAGCCTGCGCTCCGCAATGGGAGAGGTCACAAGAGTGAGAGGCCCGTGTACCGCAAAAAAAACACACACACACAAAAACAACAACAGTTCTCCATACACACTTTCCCTTATATTTCTTCCTTGTTCTATTTTACTCCATGACGGGAATAATTATCTAATGTCTTACCTCAGTATTTGTGGGGGATTGGTTCCAGGAACCTCTGCAGATACCAAAATCTGCCTATGCTCAAGTCCCTTATATAAAATGGCATAGTACAGTCAGCCCACCCTACCTGCACAAGCAAAACCCGCAGGTATTAAAAACAGACTGTATTTCATTCCTTTATATTTATTTTATTTTATTTTTTAACATTTTATTGGGGTATAATTGCTTTACTTTGTTGTGTTAGCTTCTGCTATATAACAAAGTGAATCAGCTATACGTATACTTATATCCCCATATGCCCTCCCTCTTGCGTCTCCCTCCCACACTCCCTATCGCACCCCTCTAGGAGGTCACAAAGCACCGAGCTGATCTCCCTGTGCTATGCGGCTTCTTCCCACTACCTATTTTATATTTGGTAGTGTATATATATCAACACCACTCTCTCACTTCGTCCCAGCTTATCTTTCCCCTTCCCTGTACCCTTAAGTCCACTCTCTACATCTGCGTCTTTATTCCTGTCCTGCCCCTAGGTTCTTCAGAAGCATTTTTTTTTTTTTTTTTACATTCCATATATATGTGTTAGCATACTGTATTTGTTTTCTTTTTTCTGACTTACTTCACTTTGTATGACAGACTCTAGGTCCATCCACCTCACTAAAAATTACAATTTCATTTCTTTTTATGGTTAATATTCCATTGTACGTATTTGCTACATCTTCTTTATCCATTCATTTGTCGATGGACACTTAGGTTGATTCCATGTCCTGGCTATTGTAAATAGAGTTGCAATGAATATTGTACTACATGACTCTTTTTGAATTATGGTTTTCTCAGGGTATATGCCCAGTAGTGGGATTGCTGGGTCGTATAGTAGTTCTATTTTTAGTGTTTTAAGGAACCTACATACTGTTCTCCATAGTGGGTATATCAATTTACATTCCCACCAACAGTGAAGGAGGGCTCCGTTTTCTCCACACCCTGTCCAGCATTTGTTGTTTATAGATTTTCTGATGGTGGCCATTCTGACTGGTGTGAGGTGATACCTCATTGTACTTTTGATTTGTATTTCTCTGATGATTAGTGATGCTGGGCATCCTTTCATGTGTTTGTTGGCAATCTGTATATCTTCTTTGAAGAAATGTCTATTTAGGACCATTTTTGGATTGGGCTGTTTGTTTTTTTGATATTGAGCTGCATGAGCTGCTTGTATATTTTGGAGATGAATCCTTTGTCAGTTGCTTCGTTTACAAATATTTTCTTCCAAAATATTTTCTCCCACATTTTGTCTTCTGGTTTCCTTTGCTGTGCAAAATCTTTAAAGTTTCATTAGGTCCCATTTGTTTATTTTTCTTTTTATTTCCATTTCTTAGGAGGTGGGTCAAAAAGGATCTTGCTGTGATTCATGTCATAGAGTGTTCTGCCTAGGTTTTCCTCTAAGAGTTTTATAGTGTCTGACCTTACATTTAGGTCTTTAATCCATTTTGAGTTTATTTTTGTGTATGGTGTTAGAAAGTGTTTAATTTCATTCTTTTACATGTAGCTGTCCAGTATTCCCAGCATCACTTATAGAAAAGGCTGTCTTTTCTCCATTGTATGTTCCTGCCTCCTTTATCAAAGATAAGGGAACCATATGTGTATGGGTTTATATCTGGGCTTTCTATCCTGCTCCATTGATCTATCATTCTGTTTTTCTGCCAGCACCATACTGTCTTGATTATTATAGCTTTGTAGTATAGTCTGAAGTCAGGTAGCCTGATTCCTCCAGCTCCATTTTTCTTTCTCAAGATTGCTTTGGCTATTCGTTGTCTTTTGTATTTCCATACAAATGGTGAATTTTTTTGTTATAGTTCTGAAAAATGCCATTGGTAGTTTGATAGGGATTGCATTGAATCTGTAGATTGCTTTGGATACTATAGTCATTTTCACAATTTTGATTCTTCCAATCCAAGAACATGGTATATCTCTCCATGTGTTTGTATCATTTTTAATTTCTTTCATCAGTGTATTATAATTTTCTGAGTACAATTCTTTTGCCTCCTTTGGTAGGTTTAACCCTGGGTATTTTATTCTTTTTATTGCAATGGTAAATAGGAGTGTTTCCTTAATTTCTCTTTCAGATTTTTCATCATTATTGTGTAGGAATGGAGATATTTATGTGCATTAATTTTGTATACTGCTACTTTACCAAGTTCATTGCTTAGCTCTGTTAGTGTTCTGGTAGCATCTTTAGGATTCTCTATGTATAGTATCATGTCATCTGCAAACAGTGACAGTTTTACTTCTTTTCCGATTTGGATTCCTCTATTAATTTTTCTTCTCTGATTGCTGTGGCTAAAACTTCCAGAAGTATGTTGAATAAGAGTGGTGAGAGTGGGCAACCTTGTCTTGTTCCTGATCTTAGTGGAAATGCTTTCAATTTTTCACCATTGAGAATGATGTTGGCTGTGGGTTTGTCATATATGGTCTTTATTATGTTGAGGTAAGTTCCCTCTATGCCTACTTTCTGGAGAGTTTTTATCATAAATCGGTGTTGAATTTTGTTGAAAGCCTTTTCTCCATCTATTGAGATTATAATATGGTTTTTATCATTCAATTTGTTGATATGGTGTATCACATTGATTGATTTGTGTATATTGAAGGATCCCTGGGATAAACCCCACTTGATCATGGTGTACGATTCTTTTAATGTGCTGTTGGATTCTGTTTGCTAGTATTTTGTTGAGAATTTTTGCATCTATGATCATAAGTGATACTGGTCAGTAGTTTTCTTTCTTTGTGATATCTTTGCCTGGTTTTGGTATCAGGGTGATGGTGGCCTCGTAAAATGAGTTTGGTAGTATTCCTCCCTCTGCTATATTTTGGAAGAGTTTGAGAAGGATAAATGTTAGCTCTTCTCTAAATGTCTGACAGATTTCGCTTGTGAAGCCATGTGGTCCTCGGCTTTTGTGTGCTGGAAGATTTTTGATCACAGTCTCAATTCCAGTGCTTGTGATTGATCTGTTTATATTATCTATTTCTTCCTGGCTCAGTCATGCTTTTTTAAGAATTTGTCCATTTCTTCCAGGTTGTCCATTTTATTGGCATATAGTTGTTTGTAGCAGTCTCTGGTGATCCTTTATATTTCTACAGTGTCAGTTATTACTTCTCCTTTTTCATTTCTAATTCTATTGATTTGAGTCTTCTCCCTTTTTTTCTTGATGAGCCCGGCTACTGGATTCTCAATTTCATTCATCTTCTAAAAGAACCAGCTTTTAGTTTTATTGATCTTTGCTACTGTCTCATTCATTACTTTTTCATTTATTTCTGATCAGATCTTTATGATTACCTTCCTTCTCATAACTTTGGGGTTTTTTTGTTCTTCTTTCTCTAATTTCTTTAGGTGAAAGGTTAGGTTGTTCATTTGAGATTTTTCTTGTTTTCTGAGGTAGGATTGTATTGCTATACACTTCCCTCTTAGAACTGCTTTTCCTGCATCCCATAGGTTTTGGGCCATCGTGTTTTCATTGTCATTTTTTTCTTGATATTTTTTTGATTTCCTGTTTGATTTCTTCAGTGATCTCTTGGTTATTTAGTAGTGTATTGTTTAGCCTCGATGTGTATTTATTTTCTACCAACTTTTTCCTGTAATTGATATCTAGTCTCATAGCGTTGTGGTCAGAAGAGTTACTTGATAAGATTTCAATTTTCTTAAATTTACCAAGGCTTGATTTGTGACCCAAGATATGATCTGTCCTGGAGAATGTTCCATGAGCACTTGAGAAGAACGTGGATTCTGTTGTTTTTGGATGGAATGTCCTATAACTATCAATTAAGTGCATCTTATTTAATGTATCATTTAAAGCTTGTGTTCCCTTACTTATTTTCTTTTGGATAATCTGTCCATTCATGAAGCTCGGGTTTAAAGTCCCCTACTGTGATTGTGTTACTGACGATTTCCCCATTTATATCTGTTACCGTTTGCCTTATGTACTGAGATGCTCCTATGTTGGGTGCATAAATATTTACAATTGTTGTATCTTCTTCTTGGATTGATCCCCTTATCATTGTGTAGTGTCCTTTTTTGTCTCTTGTAATAGTCTTTATTTTAAAGTCTATTTTTTCTGATGTGACAATTGCTACTCCAGCTTTCGATTTCCATTGGCATAGAATATCTTTTTCAATCTCCTGACTTTCTGTCTGTATGTGTCCCTAGGTCCGAAGTGGGCCTCTTGTAGACAGCATATATATGGGTCTTGATTTTGAATCCATGCAGCCAGTCTATGTCTTTTGTTTGGAGCATTTAATCCATTTACATTTAAGTTAACTATTGATGTGTATGTTCCTATTCCCATTTTCTTAATTGTTTTGGGTTTGTTATTGTAGGTCTTTTCCTTCTCTTGTGTTTCCTGCCTAGAGAAGTTCCTTTAGCATTTGTTTTAATGCTGGTTTGGTGGTGCTGAACTCTCTCAGCTTTTGCTTGTCTGTAAAGGTTTTAATTTCTCCATCAAATCTGAATGAGCTCCTTGCTGGGTAGAGTAATCTTGATTGTAGGTTTTTCTCCTTCATCACTTTAAATATGTCCTGCGACTCCCTTCTGGCTTGCAGAGTTTCTGCTTAAAGATCAGCTGTTAACTTTATGAAGATTCCCTTGTATATTATTTGCTGTGTTTCCCTTGCTGCCTTTAATATTTTTTCTTTGTGTTTAATTTTTGATAGTTTGTTTAATATGTGTCTTGGCATGTTTCTCATTGGATTTATCCTGTATGGGACTCTCTGTGCTTCCTGGACTTGATTGACTACTTCCTTTCCCATATTATGTAGGTTTTCAACTATAATCTCTTCAATTTTTTTCTCATTCCCTTTCTTTTTCTCTTCTTCTTCTGGAACCCCTATAATTCGAATGTTGGTGCATTTAATTTTGTCCCAGAGATCTCTGAGACTCTCCTCAATGCTTTTCATTCTTTTTTTCTTAATTCTGCTCTGAAGTAGTTATTTCCAGTATTTTATCTTCCAGGTCACTTATCCGTTCTTCTGCCTCAGTTATTCTTCTATTGATTCCTTCTAGAGAATTTTTAATTTGATTTATTGTGTTGTCCATCATTGTTTGTTTGCTCTTTAGTTCTTCTAGGTCCTTATTAAGCATTTCTTTTATTTTCTCCATTCTATTTCCAAGATTTTGTATCATCTTTACTATCATTACTCTGAATTCTTTTTCAGGTAGACTGCCTACTTCCTCTTCATTTGTTTGGTCTGGTGGGTTTTTACCTTGCTCTTTCATCTGCTGCATAATTCTGTGTCTTCTCATTTTGCTTAACTTACTGTGTTTGGAGTCTCCTTTTTGCAGGCTGCACGTTCATATTTCCCATTGTTTTTGGTGTCTGCGCCCAGTGGGTAAGGTTGGTCCAGTGGGTTGTGTAGGTTTCCTTGTGGAGGGAACTGGTGCCTGTGTTCTGGTGGATGCAGCTGGATCTTATCTTTCTGGTGGGCAGGACCATGTCCGGTGGTGTGTTTTGGGGTGTCTGTGAACTTAATTATGATTTTAGGTAGCCTCTCTGCTAATGGGTGGGGTTGTGTTCCTGTCTTACTAGTTGTTTGGCATGGGGTGTCCAGAACTGGAGCTTTCTGGTCGTTGAGTGGAGCTGGGTCCTAGTGTTGAAATGGAGAACTCTGGGAGAGCTCTCACCGATTAACATTACATGGGGCTGGGAAGTCTCTGGTGGTCCAATCTCACCAACTTGTCTCTCTCACCTCAGAGGCTCAGGCCTGTCAGCCGGCCAGAGCACCAAGACTCTGTCAGCCACATGGTTTTTAGGAAGTCTGAGGTCTTCTGCCAGTGTTCAGTAGGAGTTGTTCCACATGTAGATGTATTTTTGATGTATTTGGGGGGAGGAAGTTGATTTCCACGTCTTACCCCTCCGCCATCTTGAAGGTCCTCTCTCTTCACACCTTTTAAAATGAAGCTGAGGAATAGTACCCACCACCTGGCATTATGTCAGTAAAATCTAGGAGTTCTTTTTCAGTTTTGAAGTGTTCCATACTCCCAGATCAGTCAAGGAAAAGTTGAGGGCAGATTAAGGGTAATCTTCCATTTCTACTGTTGCTAGAGGATCCACATTTCATCTGGAAAGGACATAAATCTGGCAATCTCACTTCAGGCCTAGCCCATCCACCTTTTTTCCCTTTGTGCTGCTTAGTCTGTTTCCCTTGCTCATAGCAGACCTGTGCAGAGGCCTTGCCCCCATCCCTTCAGACCAGAGTTCCTCGTGAAACGGCTGAGCTGACACCTCAGCTCAGGACGTGGGCTGAAGCTCCCTACAGGACAAACTATGTGCAAAGTTAGGAGGCACTGACTACAAGATAAATGAGCAATTCATTCATTTAACAATTATTGATTGAGCTCCTGCTATGCACCAGATATGGCTCAAGGCAAAGCAAACAAAAAATCCCACCCTAATGGAGCTTGGGAGAAATAAGTAAGATTTACTGAAGAGGGAAAAACTGAAGTTATGATACTGTAAGGGCAAATTTATAATAAAGAATAAGGTAAGCAGAGGAACAGAAGTGGAGACAAGCAGGATAGTTTCTGAGAAAGACTTAGGTACTTCGTGTAGGCTGGAATGTAAGTGACCAGTGGGAGATAATTACAGAGAGGTAGGTGGGATTCATACTATGGAGGACCTCAAATGCCAAGTCTGAGGACTTTGTACTTAATTTGCTAATCATGAAGAGTCAGTGGAGGCTTGTGAATAGGCAAATAGTGCTTAGAGGTCTGAATGAAACAAATAAAAAGAGTACACTATTATATGTTGATATTATTTTAAAATATTAACTTGCCTACACTTTGTTTTCATCTCAAAAGTCCTACAGCAGATGAAAACTTGTCTCTTTGCAAGCTACTAAGGAGAAAAAGAAAAAAAAGTGAGAAAATAATCTTAGTATCTATGACTCTAACAGTTTGTGAGTTTCTTCAGTTTCTTCCTTCCTTTCTTCTCTCGTTCCCTCCCTCCCTTCCCTCCTTCCTTCCTTCCTTCCCTTTGCAAGAAAGATTAATGTAGGCAAAGAAAATGCAACATTTTTGTATAGAGAGCTAGACCCTGTACAAGTTAATAGCTTATGGTTGAGATCTTTGACTTATCATTTTGAAAGAAACAAATGGCTCTCTCAGAAGGTGTAGAATGTACCCAGATCAACACAATGCCCAGTCCCCGCACCATGATAAACAGCAATATATTTCGGCATCTAATATTTATATTCACTTCAATTTGCTTGCTAATTTTTCATTGTCAGTGCCCAGAAAGATGAAAGAAATTAGTTTCATTACTAATGAGTTTTAAATACAGACAAGCTTGGGGAGGGATGAAATCAGACAGATGCCTGTGCTCCAAAATGAATGTTATATCCAACTAGTGCCTGTTAAAGAACGGTAATTAAAGTGGTGCTTTGGATGATGTCCTTACAAGTAATCTTGAATTTGCCATTTACTTATATCCATGTATGTTAAAACGTCCTTACTATAAAGCTTACACCAGAAACATCAAATAGATAATTTTGAGGGATATCACCTTTGACTTTTGCTCAAACATTCACATAGAGAGTTTGAACAGCAGATTCCTTTTGAGTAAAGGTCTGAAACCTTTGCATGTGACTCAACTTGCTACTCTAATGTACTACTCATTAATTTACGGAGCTTTCTTGGGAGATAAGCTTCAAAATGAAAACAGTAAATGTTCTTGTTTCCAAGAATCTCCTAGTAATTTATTACTAGCATCTCCTAGTAATTCATTTTGTCCAGACAGCTTTACAGAGTTCTTTCCCCTAGTTACCTTTGTGACCCTTGCTTGCACAGAATAAAATGAGGAAAAGTTCAAGTTTAAAAACTTTTCATCTATACATAATAAAATAATACTTTAATACAATGAATTCCTAGCAATGCTAATCAACTTCTGGAAAACCATCAGGCTAAAATAATCATTTGCTCTATATTATCATTCTGGCCTTTTTGTGACTGAGCCCCTACAAGTAAATGATGTGGTATTTCCTTCACTAAAAAGAATTTTTTTTACCATTTCCATGAAACATACATTAAGTTGTTTTGGAAGTCACCACTAATAATCTTGCCCTTTAGACCTCAGCTTGCAGAGATAATGAGTCGGGGTTTGCTGAAAATTTCATCTTTGTTTCAGGTCAGGGTATTGAATGACCCAGTTCAGTAAAACATACTGCTATTTCTTTATTCTCATCACAATTGGGAAGTAAAATTTCATTAGCTGACTGACAGGAGAATTCCAAATGGTTAATTGAAATATGACGCATCATTTGGGAAGCTCTGCTGCTTTTCTAGCACTTTCAAGTTGTGAGGCAGACCAGAAGTCAGGAAAGTTCCAGTAGTTCTTCAGTAAGAAATTCATTTAGCCATTAGTAAATGCTATTTCTAAAAACTAAATCTAAATTCATTGTGTTCCTGAAAGTTTTCTCAAAATGTTCCTTTAACTCTAAATACAGATAGAGGCAAGAGGGATTAGATCCTTAACCTAATTTTTGTTTTTAATTATAAATTTAGTTTATTGAAACAGTTATAACTAAAATACAAATATCTTACTTTAAATACTGGGGAATATTATAAAATCTAATATCTCCTATCTAGATGCTAATTTTGTCATGATTGTTGTGTGTAGTAATTCCAATGATTAGTTAAATCAATACCAATCAATATATGACTTTGGTAAAACTGAATGGATTTATTCATCTTCATATTAGTGTTCCTTGCTATACTGGGCAATGCAAAAAAACACAGAAAAATAATACATGGGGCCCACCTTTAAACTCAAGAGATAGGAAAACAGTCAATAATTATAATACTGTATTAAAGACCCTAACAGAAATAATCAGTACGTATGTATACATATATAACTATATATATAATTGGAGAGCACTTATAACTCTAATATTCATCAGAGATTTTCTTTATGCTGTTTTGCTTTCACTAAAGGCATGAGTATTCATGTATAATTTTCAGCATGCTTGAATTTTCAGAAGTATGCCTGAATTTCATACATCTTATACTTCAATATAAGCATTCAAACTCTTCCAAACTCTTGATAATCTCTCTCACAAAGAGTGGTGTCTACACATAAAATACCAAGCTTAGTTTTGCCTGGGAAGACTTGGAGTGAGACTATCATATGCCTGTCTCCAGCCCCCTCACAGAAAGCTAAGACACACAATTTGCAATAGGCATGTCTTGATGATGAGCAATTTTATATGATTCCACAGTCTCAAATCATACCATAAAAAGATTGACCTGAGGTTATCCTGAGGTCTCTCTGGCTGGGCCTGGTTGTATAAAGGTAGTGCCTTTGGTCAGTTCATTTGGCTGATAACTTTTCTCCTTGGCTGCCTTCCATAATGGTGGCTCAGTGGATGGGACATTGTTTCCTACTCTGCTGGTAGGCACTCACCTCTCTTCTTCAGGTCAGAGTGCTCTTCTGGAACACTGACTCATGTGTATCAAGGAGACATCTCCTCATCTGGAAAAAGCCCTTAAACTGACTCACTGCAATAGTCATTTTTCCAAGCTCTCCTGGAAATGCCTGCTATCTAAAGTTCCTCTACTATCTGATTAAATTACATCAGAGGAACTGTTCTACTTTCTAGAGAAGTCCATCTTTCTCTACTTTGCCATTCATAAACAAAAGCATATAAGCACTCTCGCTTCTGTTACTTGAGATCACTAGTGAAAGAGTTTTTCCTTGATTTCTTTATGTGCAAAAGGAAATATTTCTAAGTAATAAGCATATTTTACATTATCCAGCTAAAAGAACTATACAAAAGCCCACGGATATGAATATTCTTGGACTTGAGCATATTGTCTCACCTCTGAAGCTCTACACAGTCAGTTCCCTGAGTGAAGACCCCCTTCCCTGCTTCTCCTAGGGCTTAATTCTTCAGCCCTTGCTTAAATATACTGTTCTCCAGATTTCTCAGATACAGGAAAATATATTAGATGTTCTTGCTTTGTGCATTCACATCCATTTTATTTTTATTACCACTACTCTCAAAACTTTTATTGTAATTACTTTTTTTTCCTTTGTAAAACTGACGAAAACAGGGACTTAACCAAATGTGTTCACCACTGTAGCCACATATTGGGTACAAATATTTTTTGAATAAATAATGACTTGATCAGTAAATCTAATGATAATAGCACTATATCATTCATACGGAGTTATAGTCAAAGATAATAGAAAAACGTAAAAATCACTTTATAGAAATAAAAAATTAAAAAGTAAAGAAAGAGGTGCATAATATATGAACTTATTCTCAAATAGTTCAGAAAAAAAGTAATAATATGTATATACAGAGACTACAAAAGCCATTTAGCAAATTTAGCTAATTGATGAAAATAGGGAAAGAATACAAGGGGTTTCTTTTAAAAATTCTTGCAGGAGAAGCAGAGGAAGATGGAGGAAGAGTAAGACGTGGAGATCACCTTCCTCCCCACAAATATATCAGAAATACATCTACATGTGGAACAACTCCTACAGAACACCCACTGAACGCTGGCAGAAGACCTCAGACCTCCCAAAAGGCAAGAAACTCCCCATGTACCTGGGTAGGGCAAAAAAAAAAGAAAAAACAGAGACAAAAGAATAGGGACGTGACCTGCACCAGTGGGAGGGAGCCGTGAAGGAGGAAAGGTTTCCACACACCAGGAAGGCCTTTCGCAGATGGAGGCTGTGGGTGGTGGTGGGGGGGGGGCGGTAAGCTTCAGAGACACAGAGGAGAGCGCACCCACAGGGGTGCGGAGGGCAAAGCTGAGAGATTCCCGCACAGAGGTTTGGTGCCGACCAGTACTCACCAGCCCGAGAGGCTTGTCTGCTCCCCCGCCGGGGCGGGTGGGGCTGGGAGCTGAGGCTTAGGCTTCGGTCGGATCGCAAGGAGAGGACTGGGGTTGGCCGCGTGAAAACAGACTGAAGGGGGCTAGTGCACCATGGCTAGCTGGGAGGGAGTCCGGGGAAACGTCTCGACCTGCCGAAGAGGCAAGAGACTTTTTCTTCCCTCTTTGTTTCCTGGTGCGCGAGGAGAGGGGATTAAGAGTGCTGCTTAAAGGAGCTCCAGAGAGGGGTGCGAGCTGCGGCTATCAGCGCAGACACCAGAGATGGGCATGAGACGCTAAGGCCGCTGCTGCCGCCACCAAGAAGCCTATGTGTGAGCACAGGTCATTATCCACACCGCCCCTCCCAGGAGCCTGCGCAGCCCGCCACTGCCAGGGTCCCGTGATCCAGGGACAACTTCCCCGGGAGAACGCACGGCATGCCTCACGCTGGTGCAACGTCATGCAGCCTCTGCCGCGCAGGCTCGCCCCACATCCGTACCCGTTCCTCCCTGCTTTCCTGAGTGAGCCAGAGCCCCCGAATCAGTGGCTCCTTTAACCCCGCCCTGTCTGAGCGAAGAACAGATGCCCTCAGGCGACCTACACGCAGAGGCGAGGCCAAATCCAAAGCTGAACCTGGGAAGCTGTGCGAGCAAAGAAGAAAAAGGGAAATTTCTCCCACCAGCCTCAGAAGCAGCGGATTAAAACTCCGCCTTTCACTAAAGCTCCACAATCAACTTGATGTACCCTGCATCTGTGGAATGCCTGAATAGACAACGAATTATCCCAAATTCAGAAGGTGAACTTTGGGAGCAAGATATATTATTTTTTTCCCCTTTTCCTCTTTTTGTGAGTGTATATGCGTATGCTTCTGTGCGAGATTTTGCCTGTATAGCTTTGCTTTCACCATTTGTCCTAGGATTCTGTCCGTCCATTTTTTTTTTCTTTTTACTTAAAAAAATTTTATTCTTAATAATTATTTTTTATTTTAATTATTATATTTTATCTTTATTTTATTTTATCCTCTTTCTTTCCTTTCTTTCTTTCGTTTTTTTTTTCTTCCTTCCTTCCTTCCTTTCTTTCCTTTCTTTCTTTCTTATTTTTTCTCCCTTTTATTCTAAGCCATGTGGATGACAGGCTTTTGGTGCTCCAGCGAGGAGTCAGTGCTGTGCCTCTGAGGTGGGACAGCCAACTTCAGGACACTGATCCACAAGAGACCTCCCAGCCCCACGTAATATCAAACGGCAAAAATCTCCCAGAGACCTCCATCTCAACACCAAGACCCAGCTTCACTCAACGACCAGCAAGCTACAGTGCTGGACACCCTATGCCAAACAACTAGCAAGACAAGAACACTGCCCCATCCATTAGCAAAGAGGCTGCTTAAAATCATAATAAGGCCACAGACACCCCAAAACACACCACCAGACGTGGACCTGCCCATCAGAAAGACAAGATCCAGCCTCATCCACCAGAACACAGGCATTACTCCCCTGCACCTGGAAGCCTACACAAGCCACTGAACCAACCTTAGCCACTGCGGACAGACACCAAAATCAACAGGAACTACGAACCTGCAGCCTGTGAAAAGAAGACCCCAAATACAGTAAGATAAGCAAAATGAGAAGACAGAAAAACACAGAGCAGATGAAGAAGCAATGTAAAAACCCACCAGGCCTAACAAATGAAGAGGAAATAGGCAGTCTACCTGAAAAAGAATTCAGAGTAATGATAGAAAAGATGATCCAAAATCTTGGAAAAAGAATAGAAAAATACAAGAAAAATTTAACTAGGACCTAGAAGAATTAAAGAGGAAACAAGCAATGATGAACAACACAACAAATGAAATTAAAAATACTCTAGAAGGGATCAATAGCAGAATAACTAAGGCAGAGGAACGGATAAGTGACTTGGAAGATAAAATAGTGGAAATAACTACTGCAGAGCAGAATAAAGAAAAAAGAATGAAAAGAACTGAGGACAGTCTCAGAGACCTCTGGGACAACATTAAATGCACGAACATTCGAATTATAGGGGTCCCAGAAGAAGACGACAAAAAGAAAGGGACTGAGAAAATATTTGAAGAGATTAAAGTTGAAAACTTCCCTAATATGGGAAAGGAAATAGTTAATCAAGTCCAGGAAGCACAGAGAGTCCCATACAGAATAAATCCAAGGAGAAACAAGCCAAGACACATCTTAATCAAACTATCAAAAATTAAATACAAAGAAAATATATAAAAAGCAGCAAGGGAAAAACAAAAAATAACATACAAGGGAATCCCCATAAGGTTAACAGCTGATCTTTCAGCAGAAACTCTGCAAGCCAGAAGGGCGTGGCAGGACATATTTAAAGTGATGAAGGAGAAAAACCTACAATCAAGATTACTCTACCCAGCAAGGAGCTCATTCAGATTTGATGGAGAAATTAAAACCTTTACAGACAAGCAAAAGCTGAGAGAGTTCAGCACCACCAAACCTGCTTTACAACAAATGCTAAAGGAACTTCTCTAGGCAGGAAACACAAGAGAAGGAAAAGACCTACAATAACAAACCCAAAACAATTAAGAAAATGGTAATAGGAACATACATATCGACAATTACCTTAAATGTAAATGGATTAAATGCTCCCACCAAAAGACACAGACTGGCTGAATGTATACAAAAACAAGACCCATATATATGCTGTCTACAAGAGACCCATTTCAGACCTACGGACACATACAGACTGAAAGTAAGGGGATGGAAAAAGATATTCCATGCAAATGGAAATCACAAGAAAGCTGGAGTAGCAATTCTCATATCAGACAAAATAGACTTTAAAATAAAGACTATTAAAAGAGACAAAGAAGGACACTACATGATGATCAAGGGATAGATCCAAGAAGAAGATATAACAATTGTAAATATTTATGCACCGAACATAGAAGCACCTCAATACATAAGGCAAATACTAACAGCCATAAAAGGGGAAAGGGGCAGTAACACAATCATAGTAGGGTACTTTAACACCCCACTTTCACCAGTGGACATATCAACCAAAATGAAAATAAATAAGGAAACACAAGCTTTAAATGATACATTAAACAAGATGGACTTAATTGATATTTATAGGACATTCCATCCAAAAACAACAGAATACACATTTTTCTCAAGTGCTCATGGAACATTCTCCAGGACAGATCATATCTTGGGTCACAAATCAAGCCTTGGTAAATTTAAGAAAATTGAAATCATATCAAGTATCTTTTCCGACCCCAACGCTATGAGACTAGATATCAATTACAGGAAAAGATCTGTAAAAAATACAAACACATGGAGGCTAAACAATACACTACTTAATAACGAAGTGATCACTGAAGAAATCAAAGAGGAAATCAAAAAATACCTAGAAACAAATGACAATGGAGATACGACGAATCAAAATCTATGGGATGCAGCAAAAGCAGTTCTAAGACGGAAGTTTATAACAATACAATCCTACCTTAAGAAACAGGAAACATCTCAAATAAACAACCTAACCTTGCACTTAAAGCAATTAGAGAAAGAAGAACAAAGAAACCCCCAAATTTAGCAGAAGGAAAGAAATCATAAAGATCAGATCAGAAATAAATGAAAAAGAAAGGAAGGAAACAATAGCAAAGGTCAATAAAATTAAAAGCTGGTTCTTTGAGAAGATAAACAAAATTGATAAAGCATTAGCCAGACTCATCAAGAAAAACAGGGAGAAGACTCAGATCAATAGAATTAGAAATGAAAAAGGAGAAGTAACAACTGACACTGCAGAAATACAAAGGATCATGAGAGATTACTACAAGCAACTCTATGCCAATAAAATGGACAACCTGGAAGAAATGGACAAATTCTTACAAATGCACAACCTGCCAAGACTGAACCAGGAAGAAATAGAAAATATGAACAGAACAATCACAAGCACTGAAATTGAAACTGTGATTAAAAATCTTCCAACACACAAAAGCCCAGGACCAGATGGCTTCACAGGCAAATTCTATCAAACATTTAGAGAAGAGTTAACACCTATCCTTCTCCAACTCTTCCAAAATATAGCAGAGGGTGGAACACCTCTAACCTCATTCTGCGAGGCCACCATCACCCTGATACCAAAAACAGACATAGATGGCACAAAGAAAGAAAACTACAGGCCAATATCACTGATGAACACAGATGCAAAAATCCTCAACAAAATACTAGCAAACAGAATCCAACAGCACATTAAAAGGATCATACACCATGATCAAGTGGTTTACTCCAGGAATGCAAGGATTCTTCAATATATGCAAGTCAATCAACGTGATACACCATATTAACAAATTTAAGGAGAAAAACCATATGATCATCTCAATAGATGCAGAAAATGCTTTTGACAAAATTCAACACCCATTTATGATAAAAACCCTGCAGAAAGTAGGCATAGAGGGAACTTTCCTCAACATACTAAAGGCCATATATGACAAACCCACAGCCAACATCATCCACAATGGTGAAAAACTGAAACCATTTCCACTAAGATCAGGAACAAGACAAGGTTGCCCACTCTCACCACTCTTATTCAACATAGTTTTGGAAGTTTTAGCCACAGCAATCAGAGAAGAAAAAGAAATAAAAGGAATCCAAATCGGAAAAGAAGAAGTAAACTGTCACTGTTTGCAGATGACATGATACTATACATAGAGAATCCTAAAGATGCTACCAGAACACTAACAGAGCTAAGCAATGAACTTGGTAAAGTAGCAGTATACAAAATTAATGCACATAAATCTCTTGCATTCCAATACGCTAATGATGAAAAATCTGAAAGTGACATTAAGGAAACACTCCCATTTATCATAGCAACAAAAAGAATAAAATATCTAGGAATAAACCTACCTAAGGAGACAAAACACCTGTATCCAGAAAATTATAAGACACTGATGAACGAAATTAAAGATGATACAGATGGGGAGATATTCCATATTCTTGGATTAGAAGAATCAACATTGTGAAAATGACTCTACTACCCAAAGCAATCTACAGATTCAATGCACTCCCTATCAAACAACCGCTGGCATTTTTCACAGAACTAGAACAAATAGTTTCACAATTTATATAGAAACACAAAAGACCCCGAATAGCCAAAGCAATCTTGAGAAAGAAAAAAGGAGCTAGAGGAAGCAGGCTCTCTGCCTTCAGACTATACTACAAAGCTACAGTAATGAAGACAGTATGGCACTGGCAGAAAAACAGAAATATAGATCAATGGAACAGGACAGAAAACCCAGAAATAAACCCACGCATATATGGCCACCTTATCTTTGATAAAGGAGGCAAGAATATACAGTGGAGAAAACACAGCCTCTTCAATATGTGGTGCTGGGAAAACTGTACAGCTACATGTAAAAGAATGAAATTAGAACACTCCCTTACACCAAACAGAAGAATAAACTCAAAATGGATTAAAGACCTAAATGTAAGGCCAGACACTATCAAACTCTTAGAGGAAAACATAGGCAGAACACTCTATGACATAAATCACAGCAAGATCCTTTTTGACCCACCTCCTAGAAAAATGGAAATAAAAACAGAAATAAAGAAGTGGGACCTAACGAAACTTCAAAGCTTTTGCACAGCAAAGGAAACCATAAACAAGACCAAAAGACAACCTTCAGAATGGGAGAAAATATTTGCAAATGAAGCAACTGACAAAGGATTAATCTCTGAAATTTACAAGCAGCTCATGCAGCTCAATAACAAAAAAACAAACAACCCAATCCAAAAATGGGCAGAAGTTCTGGACATTTCTCCAAAGAAGATATACAGATTGCCAGCAAACACATAAAAGAATGCTCAACATCATTAATCATTAGAGAAATCCAAATCAAAAGTACGAAGAGATATCATCTCACACTGGTCAGAATGGCCATCATCAAAAATCTAGAAAAAATAAATGCTGGAGAGGGTGTGGAGAAAAGGGAACCCTCTTGCACTGTTGGTGGGAATGTAAATTGATACAGCCACTATGGAGAACAGTATGGATCTTCCTTAAAAAACTAAAAATAGAACTACCATACAACCCAGCAATCCCACTACTGGGCATATACCCTGCGAAACCCATAATTCAAAAAGAGTCATGTACCAAATTGTTCACTGCAGCTCTATTTACAATAGCCAGGACATGGAAGCAACCTAAGTGTCCATCAACAGATGAATGGATAAAGAAGGTGTGGCACATATTTACAATGGAATATTACTCGGCCATAAAAAGAAACGCAATTGAGTTATTTGTAGTGAGGTGGATGGACGTAGAGTCTGTCATACAGAGAGTAAGAAAGTAAGAAAAACAAATATGGTATGCTAACACATATATATGGAATCTAAGAAAAAAGAAAAGTTCATGAAGAACCTAGGAGTAAGATGGGAATAAAGACACTGACCTACTGGAGCATGGACTTGAGGATATGGGGGGGAAGGTAAGCTGTGACAAAGTGAGAGAATGGCATGGACATATATACACTACCAAACGTAAAACAGATAGCTAGTGGGAAGCAGCCGCATAGCACAGGGGGATCAGCTCTGTGGTTTGTGACCACCTAGACGGGTGGGATAGGGAGGGTGGGAGGGAGGGAGATTCAAGAGGCAAGAGATATGGGAACATATGTATATGTATAACTGATTCACTTTGTTATAAAGCAGAAAGTAACACCATTGTAAAGCAATTATGCTCCAATAAAGATGTTAAAAAAAAATTCTTGCAACTTTTTCTGTTAGTTTGAAATTGTTTTCAAATAAACAGCTACACTTTAAAAAATATTTAAAAATCTAAACAAAATTCTACATTAAATTGTATCTATATCAGCAGTACATTTCAATTCTTTGGAAACACTATTAAGTGTATTTGTGTACACACACATAAAAGTTGAACCTCTCCAAAAATTCGTGTGGATTATCAGAACATTCCATTCTACATATATGCTAGATAAGAAAACGGTCCTTCTGGAGCTCCCTGGTGGCCTTGTGGTTAGGATTCTGGGCCTTCACTGCCCTGGTCTATGTTCAATCCCTGATGAGGGAACATTCCCGCAAGCTGTGTGGCATGGCCAAAAAAAAAAAAAAAAGGTGCTTCTATTTGTTTATTTGTTTTGAGAGAATTCAGGAAAAGTTACCACAAGTATGAGACTTTGGTATATTGATTATTTTGAGCTTGAAGACACTTGGGAAAACAGCAGAAAGAGACTTTCTCTGACTCCTCCTAACTGCCTAAAGACAGAGCCTCCAAAATGAACTCAACTATCATAGACATCCTCCTTGGGAGTTTCATCAACATGGAAGGTTGCCTCTTATCACAGGAGAGGACACTAGAAGTTCACATCACACTCAGACAACTATGTCACAAACTATCATACCTCCCATCCATTCTTCTAAAGGCCCATTCATCTTTCCTAAAAATCATTCCCTCAACCCTAAGTTGCCTACATCCCCTCTTCCTTTTCCCCTATTTAGGTGATATATAAGCTCCCAAATAGCACCAGTTTTGGAGTATCCACTTTTTTTTCCCTATATACCCTCAAGCACATAATTTTTAAAATTAATAAATTGGGGGGTTCCAGCTCGGGTAGTGACACAGGATGATCCTGAGCTCATTTCCTCCCATGGACACACTGAGTCTACAGCTACATATGGATCAACTTTCTCTTTATAAAAACTAAAGCCTGGTTGAATGACAACTACATATCAAGCAAACAAGATGAAAACCACACTGATGCAGGTAGGAGAGACAGGACCACAATCTCACCATAAACCCCATCCCTGGCACAGTGACCCACAACTGGAGGGAACTCATAACCTGGAGCTTCTCTCTGAGGAGCAAAGGGTTCAAAGCCCACATTGGTCATCCCAACTTTTAGAACACACACTTGAGAGATGAGCCCTCAAAATATCTAACTTTATAAACCAACACGGCATGTGTCCCAAGACCCATAAGTCTGAAGCAATCTGAGAAAATGCTCTGAAAGGACTTGCACATGTGGACTCACCCATTTCAGGGCCCACCTCAGAGGCAGCCAATTGTGCCCAGGCTTAAAGTGAAGGAGATTCACCTGCTTATATTAAAGCACTGGACTGAAGGGCAGGCATCTAATTTAACACACATTTAAGAGCCTGCTGGAACACTACCCAGGGACAGAAATTGGTGGGCACCATCTTTGTCATGGTTCAGAGCACTCATAACTCCTGCAAGGGAGCTTTTATATGCATCTGGTGACCCAGATTTTACGGCTCCCACCTAGGGAGCACCTCTTGATTGCCTGGCACTGGAGGCCAGGGGAGTTTGCATTCCTGGTTCCCTGGGACTACAATAACCTATAATAATTAATGTTACCCAGAAAGGACCTCATATCCCTTTTGGGGGCCTCCATTTTTGTGACTGCTTCAAGGGGACACCTCTGTATCACCTGGTTCTTATGGCCAGTGAGGCTTAAGTCCATGGGACTGTAACCAACTGAGAGAAAGTTTTTAAATAGCCACCATCCTCAGGGCACGGCAAGAGGCAACAGAGCTAGAAGCTCAGTCTTTCTGTGAGGTGGCATATTAGCTAGCCAATCATCATGACTGTGGACTGAGGGACAGGCTTCTAATTAAACATGCATCTAAGGACTGACTGTAATCCTTTCCAGACATCTTGGGAGGGTGGGCACTATCTTTGTGCTCAACCTCCACAGTGCTCCAGAGTACCAGTGACTCCTGTAGGAGAGTTTTACATGCTTCTGGTATCTTTTTTATGTCTGAAGCCCTGGTTCATGCAGCTGCCTTTCAGGGGACGGCCCTTGATCTCCTGGCTTTGATGACTGAGGGCTTGTATTCCTGGATCCCACAGAATTGTGGCAATCAGAGAAAAGGTTTTTCACAGGCTTCCAACCCCAGGGGCTCCACACATAAAGCAGATTGAGGCACCTACCCACAGCCCCACCCAGTCTTTCTGTGAAGAAGGCTTTTTGCTTGTCCTGGAGCTTCAGCCTTAGGGACAGGTTTCACGTTTCACACATATTTAGTGGCTTATGGAGCTGCTTGCAAGGAAAATAAGCTGTGGACACCATCTTGCTGCTCTCTCTCTGCCTTGTTCCATGTTGCTGGTATCATCCAGAAAAGAACTTACACACTCATCAAGAGCTCCAATTTTTGTGACTGACCCCCAGAGTCACCTCCAGATCACCTGTCTCTGGTGGACAGTGGGGAATCATGATGAAATAGAAAATCTGAACAGACCAATTCCAAGTAAGGTCATAGAATCAGTAGCCAAAAACCTACCAAGAAACAGAAGTACAGGATCAGATAGCTATACTGGTGCATTCTGCCAAACATTTAAAGACAAATTAATAACAATCTTTCTCAAACTCTTCCCAAAAAAGAAGAGGAGGGAACTCTTCCAAAATCATTTTATAAGGCCCATATTAGCATGATAACAAAGCCAGACAAGAATGCCACAAGAAAAGAAAATTACAGGCCAGTACCCCTGATGAACATAAATGCAAAAATTCTCAACAAAATGTTAGCAAACCAAATTCAACAATATATTTAAAGGATCATATACCATGATCAAGTGGGATTTATTCCAGAGATGCAAGGAAGTTTTAACATCCACAAATCAGTCAGTGTGATACACAACATTAACAAAATGAAGAATAAAAATCATATGACCATCACAATAGACCACGAAAGGTATTCAACAAAATTCAACATCCAGTTATGATAAAAACTCTCAACAAATCAGATACGGAAGGAACACACATCAACATAATAAAGATCATATATGATAACCCCACAACTAAAAATCATACTCAACTGTGAAAAGCTGAAAGCTTTTCCTCTAATATCAGGAATAAGACAAGGATGCCCACTCTCACTACTTTTATCCAACATAGTATTAGAAGTCTTAGTCAAAGCAACTAGGCAAGAGAAAGAAATAAAAACCACCTAAAGAGGAAAGGAACAAGTAAAATTCACTATTTCCAGATGACTGATATTATATATGGAAAACCCTAAAGACTCCAGCAAAAAAACTGTTAGAACTAACAAACCAATTCAATAATGTTGCAGGATCCAAAAACAATACTCAAAAATATGTTGTGTTCCTACACATTAATAATAAACTAAGAGAAATTAAGTAAACAATCCCATTCAAAATTGCATTACAAATAATGAAAACCTAGGAATAAGTTTAACCAAGGAGGTGACAGATCAGTATATTGAAAACTATGACATTAAGGAAAGAAATTGAACAAAACAGAAGTAAATGGAAAGACATTCCATGCTCACAGATTGGAAGAATATTGTTAAAATGTCCATACTACCCAAAGCAATCTATGGATTAAATGCAATCCCTATCAAAAATCCAATGTTGCTTTTCATAAAAATAGAACAATCCTAAAATTTGTGTGTAACCACATATATGAGACCCCAAATAGTAAAAGCAATTTTGAGAAAGAATGACAAAGCTAGAGTCATCATGCAACCTGATTTTAAGCTATATTACAATGATAGAATAATTTTAAAAAGATAGTATTGGCATAAAAATAGACACATAGATCAACTGAACAGAATAGAAAGCTCAAATAAACCCATGCATATATGGTTAATTAATTTATGACAAAGGAACCAAGAATATACAATGGGGAAAGAACGGTCTCTTCAATAAATGGCATTGGGATAACTGCACAGCCACAAGCAAAAGAATGAAACTGGACAATGATCTTAAACCACACACAAAAACTAATTCAAAATGGATTTAAGACTTGAATGTAAGACATGAAACCGTAAAATTCCTAGAAGGAAACATAGGTGATAAGCTCCTTGACAGAGATCTTGGTAATGAATTTTTTCTTTAAATCTGATAACAAAAGCAAAAGCACCAAAGACAAAAATTTAAAAAGAGGATGACATCAAAAAGCTTCTGCACAACAAAGAAAATCACCAACTAAATGAAACTCTAACCTACTGAATGGAGAAAAGTTTTTTCAAATAACATATCTAATAAAGGGGCATTATCCAAGATATATAAAGAACTCATATAACTCAACAGCAAAAGAATCCATTAAAAATGGGCAGAAGATCTGAATAGACATTTTTCCAAAGTATACATACAGATGGCCAGCAGGTACAGAAAAAGTTCCTCTATACCATTAATCATCAAAGAAATGCAAATCAAAACCACAATGAGATATTATTCATACCTGTTAGGATGACTACTTATCTAAAAGACAAGAAATAACAGGTACTAGAGAGGATGTGGAAAAAAAGGAACCCTATGTACTGTATGTGGGAAAGTAAACTGGTGCAGCAATGAAAAACAATATGGAAGTTCCTCCAAAAAATAAAAGTAGAACTACCATATGATCTAGCAACTCCACTTCTGGGTATTTATCCAACAAAAATGAAAACACTAACTCAAAAAGATATATGCATCCCCATATTCATTAAAATATTATTTACAATAGCCAAGATATGTAAATAACCTGTCCATTGATGAATGAATGAGTAAAGAAACTGTGACATATACATACACACACACACACACACACACACACACACACACACTCCATAATGGAATATTATTGAGTCATAAAAAATAATGAAATCTTGCCATTTGCAACAACATGTATAGACCTCAACGGCTTTATGCTAAGTGAAATAAGTCAAACTGAGAAAGAAAAATACTGTAAAATTTTTCTTATATGTAAAATCTAAAAATAAAAAAAATTAAAAAAAAAAAAGGGGCTTCCCTGGTGGCGCAGTGGTTGAGAGTCCGCCTGCCGATGCAGGGGACACGGGTTCGTGCCCCGGTCCAGGAGCAACCCACGTGCTGCAGAGTGGCTGGGCCTGTGAGTCATGGCCGCTGAGCCTGCGCGTCTGGAGCCTGTGCTCCGCAACGGGAGAGGCCACAACAGTGAGAGGCCCACGTACCGCAAAAAAAAAAAGCTCATAGATACAGAGAACAAATTGTTGATTACCTGAGGTGGGAGGGGTTGTGATGTCAGAGAAATGGGGGATAAAATGCTTTTGTTTTCTTTTTCAGTTTAAATAGATTGAATTTTTTTTTAATTTATAAATTTGTATACCTTTTTTCCTGTTACTTTGTCTGTTGTCAGTTTATTTCATAGACCCATAGAAGCTATAAAGATAAAAAAAAAATTCCTCCCTATAGTGTCATTAGATATATACAATTAAAAAATTATTCAAACTATGAAAGTAAAAATATTAACAAAACAATAAAGACAGATTGTCATGAATATACTCACCAAATCTTTATGGGACTTGTAGTGAAGTGATCATTCAAATTCTGACAATTATTAGTTATGTAGCCATGGACAAGGTGTTTAACTTCTCTATTAAAGAAATATATTTCTTAAAAACTTTGCACATAAGTCCAGAAATGTTAGTTTTCTACTTTTCTCTTCTCTTTTATAATCCATAGGTTCTTAGGATAAGCAATATGCACTCAGTGCTGAGAAGTACTTCATAAAGCACAATTATTTTTCTTTAACACAGTCTAATTGCAAACAAATAGAAATCCAAGTAAAAACTGCCCCTCACAAAAAAAATAGAAATTCCAATAGAGTCAGTCAAAAAATACAGATACACACATACACACACACACACACACACACACACACACGAAGTAAAACACTACAGATTCTACCTTGTCTGAGAGCTACTCAAGTGGATTAAAACACTTTAAGTGGATAAAAGAAAAGTCTAGATATAAAGCTAGTGATCTGAGACTCCTCCCTGAAACATAAAATACTCTATGTACTTTTATTTTCTCCATCTTTTTACTAGTGAATTCTATTTATCTTAAGTTTAAATATGGCCCTTTTTCAGTATGAAATAGAAATGTTTTTTAAAAAGCTGAATTGATTACCTGAATTCAGGAAATTAATTTTTTTCATTTGTCAGCATTACAATATCAAATTAATAAATAAACAAATAAAATAATTCTTCTGGGTAATAATATCTTTGTTTTACAAAAGTTTAAAAAATGGATTGGATATTTGGTGGTTAAAACTAAGCTAACAGCGTTTTACCCTTTATCTTCAAAAATAGTAATGTGCAAACCCCATAATTATCGTGAACCCTTGTTATAAATTAACTTGTCAAGGTAGATCTTGCTATTATCTTTTATTGTTATTTTTTAACACATTTATTATTGTTATAAATTACATATTTATTGTTTAATTTAAAATTAATCTCATGGAATTTGTACATTTCTGAAAACATATGAATTTGAATTCTGGCAATATCTGGGGTCTAATCATGAATATTTTTGGTATGAATTTCCCACTTTATCATCTGCTCAATACATACTGGCAAACTCTGTGCCATGTTTATATAACCTATTTAGAAATTATACACTTTTTGTGAATTTTTTAAGCTAAATTTTATTCACTACTTATGACACACCAGGCTATATTCTAAATGCATGTATTGAGGAAAATCTTTTATATAGACCTTTGATATAAGATTGTATTTTTATTCCCATTTTACAAATGAAGAAATCCAGCATAGATCAGAGAAATCTCACAGAACATGGTTTAAGCCCAAGCAGACTAGATTTAGAATCCATTTTCTTAATCCATTTGCTATACTCTAGCTGCCCCTAAATATATTAAGAATATATAGTATCATGGGCTGAGTTGTGCTCCCCGCAAATTCTGAAGTCCTAACTTCAGCACCTCAGAATCATAATTATATTTGGAGGTAGAGGAGGCCTTTAAGGAGATCAGTTAAAATGATGTCATATGGGTGGGCCCTAATCCAATGTGACTGGAGTTCTTATAAAGAAATTAGGACACAGACAAGACAGACCATGTGAGGACACAGAAAGAAGGCAGGCAACCACAAGTCAAGGGGAGAAGCCTCAGAAAAAACTAAACTTGTTCACATCTTGATCTTGGACTAGTAGTCTCCAGAACCGTGAAAAAATAAATTTCTGTAGTTTAAGCCACCCAATCTGTAGTATTTTGTTATGGCAGCACTAGCAAACTATTGTATACAGTCACCTATAATCCTAACTGATAAAAAGTTTACATTAACAACAATATCCCCCACATCTTCATTTCTTCAGTCCATGACAACCAGAATCATTTTACCTCTCAAGCCGTGTGCCCTTGTGTAAAAAGCATATGAATTCTCTAAGTCTCATTTTATCTATTCAATAGGAATGATAATTAAACCCCAAACTAGAAATGTTGTGAAAAATGAGATAAGGTATGTAAAACTTTTAGCATATAGCATATCAGATAGTAAATGTACAATACATGTTTTCATTTTTCTTATCATTAATTATAAAATAAACAATTTCACAGTATCAGAATAACTTGTTTCCTAACCAGATTTAATTAATAAATGCAAATTCACAAATAAATTCATATGGGTTTAATCTCTATATTTAGGGCCTATTTTTGTTTTTTTCCTAGTATTTTCCATGTTTTTTCTACTTTTAAAACTGAAGTTGAAAAAAATCAGCATTAAGAAGGATGTTGTCTTCCTATATACTAACAACAAAAAATCAGAAAGATAAATTAAGGGAACACTCCCATTTATTAATGCAACAAAAAGAATTAAAGTACCTAGGGATAAACCTAAGGAGGCAAAAGACCTGTACTCAGAAAACTATAAGACACTGATGAAAGAAATCAAAGATGATACAAACAGATGGAGAGATATACCATGTTTTTGGATTCGAAGAATCAACATTGTGAAAATGACTATACTACCGCAAGCAATCTACTGATTCAATGCAATCCCTATCAAACTACCAATGGCATTTTTCACATAACTAGAACAAAAAAATTTACAATTTGTATGGAAACATGAAAAGACCCCAAATAGCCAAGGCAATCTTGAGGAAGAAAAACAGAGCTGGAAGGAAGCAGGCTCCCAGACTTCAGACTATACCACAAAGCTATAGTAATCAAGACAGTATGGTACTGGAACAAAAACAGAAATATAGATCAATGTAATGTGATAGAAAGCCCAGAGATAAACCCATGCACATATGGTCATCTTATCTTTGACAAAGGAGACAAAACTATACAATGGAGAAAAGACAGCCTCTTCAATAAGTGGTGCTGGGAAAACTGTACAGCTACATGTAAAAGAATGAAATTAGAACACTCCCTAACACCACACACAAAAGTAAACTCAAAATGGATTAAAGACCTAAATGTAAGGCCAGACACTATAAAACTCTTAGAGGAAAACATAGGCGGAACACTCTATGACATAAATCACAGCAAGATCCTTTTTGACCCACCTCCTAGAGAAAGGGAAATAAAAACAAAAACAAAAAAACAAATGGGACCTAATGAAACTTAAAAGCTTTTGCACAGCAAAGGAAACCATAAACAAGATAAAAAGACAACCCTCAGAATGGGAGAAAATATTTGCAAATGAAGCAACTGACAAAGGATTCATCTCCAAAATATACAAGCAGCTCATGCAGCTCAATATCAAAAAAAAAACAAACAACCCAATCCAAAAATGGGCAGAAGACTTAAATAGACATTTCTCCAAAGAAGATATATAGATTGCCAACAAACATATGAAAGGATGCTCAACATCACTAACCATTAGAGAACTGTAAATCAAAACCACAATGAGTTATCTCCTCACACCAGTCAGAACGGCCATCATCAAAAATATCCACAAACAATAAATGCTGGAGAGGATGTGGAGAAAAGGGAACCCTCCTGCACTGTTGGTAGGAATGTAAATTGATACAACCACTATGGAGAACGTTATGGAGGTTCCTGAAAAAACTAAAAAAAGAACTAGCATATGACCCAGCAATCCCACTACTGGGCATATACCGTAGGGAAAACTATAATTCAAAAAGATACACGTACCACAGTGTTTACTGCAGCACTATTTACGACAGCCCGGACATAGAAGCAACCTAAATGTCCATTGACAGATGAATGGATAAAAAAGATATGGCACATATATACAATGGACTACTACTCAGCCATAAAAAGTAACAAAATTGAATTATTTGTAATGAGGTGGATGAACCTAGAGTCTGTCATAATGAGTGAAGTCAGAAAAGCAAATACCATATGCTAATCCATATACATGGAATCTAAAAAAAAATGGTTCTGATGAACCTAGGGACAGGACAGGAATAAAGACACAGATGTAGAGAATGGACTTGAGGACACAGGGGGAGAGGGAAGGGTAAGTTGGGACAAAGTAAGAGAGTAGCATTGACATATATACCCTACCAAATGTAAAACAGATAGCTAGTGGAAAGCAGCTGCATAGCACAGGGAGATCAGCTCGGTGCTTTGTGACCACCTAGAGGGGTGGGATAGGGAGGGTGGGAGGGAGACAAAAGAAGGAGGAGATATGGGGATATATTTATATGTATAGCTGATTCACTTTGTTATACAGCAGAAACTAACAACAACATTGTAAAGCAATTATACTCCAATAAAGATATTAAAAAAAGAAGAATGTCATCAAGAATACTGGACTACATTCCACATAATAGATAAACTAACTGAGAAATGGATGATATTAATGGATTAGTAGAGAGCATATGTCTTTAGTCTCAACAAATTAAAAAATTAGAAATCACTTCCCTCCAAAAAACAGTATTGTCCACATATGGTGGAAATAAAAATGGCTCCAGATATTGTGTGGTTGACGCTAAATAAGAAAAGTTAAACTATTTGACGTGGATCCGAGGAACACTCCCATTTTAGTGGTCTGGTAATTGTTAACATTCAACAATTAGAGTAGAAGATGCAATCCAGGATATTACTTGGCTTTGCAATGCATACTATTTACATAGTCAAAATGATTAAAAAGCTCCTCAGTAGTTGTTATTTTTTAGAATCAACTTGTAGACAAAATATGGAAGGCTAAAATATAGATGCTGAAGAGAATATTAATATAAACAATGTTTAAAATATAAAATTAAAGGTGCAGATTATTGAAGTTGAAGGCAGAGGGAAGAGTACACATACCAATACCCTCATCTTCACAGAAAGAAGTCAGGAAATGCTGTTTAACTCTGAAGGAAGAAGATATAGATCTCTTTTCCTTTCTTTTCTTTCTTTCTTTTTTTAAGAACATCACATATATATAAAATTAGGTTCATGGCATAATATAAGCATCATTATGTCCAAAGCCCCTCTTCAATTTATTTTAATTGTATTTTATTTTTCTTTGTCCTCATCCTTTTCCAGTCATATTCCTCTCTTCTTTCATTCCTATCTCTAGAATACTGAATGCATAGTTTTTCAATCCATTTCATTGCCAATCAATATGCTTATTTAGTTGTAAATGTATCCTTGAAAATATACAGTGTTTTGTGAAATACATGTGTGCATGTGTGCTACTCATTGTGCTAAGTCTTCCATTATATGCTCATACTACATTTAATTTCTCAGTTTTCGTAGCAAGGGATGGCTTGGTTGCTTGTACTTCTTTGTTACAAAAACTAAAAGCATTTTAAACATTCTTATATAAGTCATCTATGCACGCTTGAAGTTTCTTTATAACCCATGTGTGAAAGAAACTTCCACCCAACATTCCTTCCATCCTCTCCCCACTCCTTCATATAGAATCACACTTCCTTTGTGGTCTGACAGCTCTGCCACCATCCCTTTACTCACTCTCCATTTTCTCTCATAAGGATTTCTATTGATACACTTCTTCCATGACTAATGCCATCTTGATGTTTTATCTTCAGAGGATATGGACTACATAATCTCTGATACAGTGCTTTCCTTTTTCTTATTTGATTAGTTGGTTCTAATTTCAAGCATTTCTGTGACTCATTTTTAAAATCTTTTTCATTTCTCTCATTCAATTCTTACTCTTTTCGCTCATGTTTTAACTTTTTCTACTATATATCCGTCAATATATCAACTGTAATTACTTCAAAACCCCTGTCTGATGGTTCCAATTTATGGACCCTCAGTCTCTGGTATGGTTCTACTGATTGATTTATTGCTTAATAATGAATTAGTTGACGATGTTTTCCTATTTTGTAATGCTACACCAGCAGCAGGGATTCTCTGCTTGGAACCAATGAAGGATCCTCAATATTAGTGGGTTTCCTGCCCTTTCTCTAGTATCAGTGCAAGATGGATGGGGAAAGGCCTTCTCTTCCCAAGCAGCTGCCAAGATTTTCTTGGGTCAGAAGTACTGGGGAGGTGGGGGTGGCTCTAGCTTTTCCATCAGTGCTAGAGGGCTTCTGCTTTTATCCTTTTTCCAGTGGTAGTGGATGCTGTTCTGGGGCCATGGTGTGAAAGACTTTTCTCCTTTTCCCCCAAGGATAAGTCAGCTTTTGCTTTGCAGAAGAGAAATTCCAATACATAGGCATTATTCAGTCCTGTCCCCCAGCATCAGCCAATTACCACCTGCATGCCTGCATGCACAGATTTACTTTGCACCTGCGTTCATGTCTTAAACACTTCTTCCTCCCACAATCTGCCCTATGTGTAACATTCAGTATACCCTATATCTCCTCCTCTGCTTGTTACCTTGTGGAATTCAGTTCATCTGCTTGCCTTACAACTTCAGCCTTACAAAATCTCTAATGGGTAAAAAAAAAGTTATAATTTTATAATTTATATGGCTTTGTTCCTGATGTGGGAGCAACATCCTCCTCTTGCAGCTTTCTAAGTAGAAGCAGGACTCAAACTTATTTTGATATTGCAAACTCTGTAATTCACTGTCTCCCAATTGAACTAAGATGATGAAAGCTCATAACGAAATGGATCTTGATGATTATTTATGCTTTTAAACAAATATTTGCATAAGGAACTTAAAAGCCTCTTGGGAATGCATTTCTACCAAGAAAAGAGAGTAAAGAAGACACATCTGACCTAGTAATAAAACTTTAATCATCATAGGCAGAAGACAATAAGAGTTTAGCATAGTGTTTGTAACTCAAATTATCTTTAGGCTCACTCCCTCATGGGGGATGTGTGGTTCCTTCAAAACCCTCAGGCACTGGTCCAAGATTACACTGAAGGACACAGGCACAAGCTATTAATTACATATTTAAATTAATTAAATTAATTGACATAAGTAAAAACCCAAACATCAACAACTCCAATATTTTTCACCTTCTCCTGATGTTAAAAGTAGTAGCTATACTATTTGTAATGAGGTGGATAGACCCAGAGTCTGTCATACAGAGTGAAGTAAGTCAGAAAGAGAGAGACAAATACCATATGCTAACACATATATATGGAATTTAAGAAAAAAAAATGTCATGAAGAACCTAGGGGTAAGACAGGAATAAAGACACAGACCTACTAGAGAATGCACTTGAGGATATGGGGGGGGGGAAGGGTAAGCTGTGACAAAGCCAGAGAGAGGCATGGACATATATATACTAACAAACGTAAGGTAGATAGCTAGTGGGAAGCAGCCGCATAGCACAGGGAGATCAGCTCGGTGCTTTGTGACCGCCTGGAGGGGTGGGATAGGGAGGGTGGGAGGGAGGGAGACGCAAGAGGGAAGAGATATGGGAACATATGTATATATATAACTGATTCATTTTGTTGTAAAGCAGAAACTAACACACCATTGTAAAACAATTATACTCCAATAAAGATGTTAAAATAAATAAATAAATAAATAAAAGTAGTAGCTATAAAGCTCTTGTAGGGGAGAAAAATTTTTCCTTCTTCTCTTCTATGTTTTTTGGCTGGCCTAATAATTAAATTGACATCAGGTAGATTAAAAGGAGAAAAACAAATTTTATTTTATACATACGGGAGTTCATAAAAATATGATATACAAAGACATGACCAAAGCGGGCAGCTTTTATACCTTTCAGACAAAGAAATAAATTTGTGAAGAATTAGTAAGACAAAGGGGTTGGGGCTTGGGATAGAAAATTAGTGAAGAACTAACAAGGTCTGTTTATACAGGCTTCTCAGCCCTGAATTCCCTAATTCTGGTGGTAAGGATACCTTGTACCCTCCTGGTACAAGAAGGGTACCTTTCATGGGAGATTTATTTATTGCTTTTAGGGTGACAAAGGAGGGTCAGAGTGTCCTTGAACTGGCTGTTTCTTAAGTAACTTTAATTCTAAATAATTAATATGCCAAAGTGGCATATTTGGGGGTGGCGTATTCTGCTCCCCTTCACTCTATATAGCTATATATAGCTTTATATCATATATAACTCTATATGATATTTTTACCTTCCATCCAATTGATCAAAATTGTGTACTGAATAATGAATACATTAAATAATCTGTATGTCCCCTAGTCATCTCCCTCAGATGAATACAGACCACATTGCTCTGAGACAACTCCCTCTTGATTTAGTTCTTAGATGACATCTCTTATATGTACAGCACATTACAGCACAATATACCTCTTAAGCGCCATAATACACGCACACTACACCCTCATGAATTCTTGTTCTTCATGTGCCTATGACTGTTCTTGTTTCTCTTTCCCCATGATCAACACAATAACTAATTTGTGTTTACTTTCTCATTTCACCCATTCTTATGATTCTTAACAAAGGACAAGGAGAAATGGTATGTGTATTTATAGTGGGCGTACATGACAGTAGTTACCAATAAAAGCCAAATATTTCACAAAAGTTTTTCTAAGATACTGCAGTATAAGCACTAAGGCTTTTGGTACCCCTGAGGATAAAAACAACACTCAAGCAGAGAGAGAGGAAAACTGCCAGCTTCTATAAGTTTCACACATTGACTTTATCAAAGAAAGGTCTTTAAAAAGCACAAACAAAAGTGGATACTGACAGTAGCAATGGTGATACCCAGAGGGAGGCAATAACGGTGATGCCTGACAGTAAATAGCTTAGTGGGAGAGACAGAATCCACTACAATGGCCTCAAAGATGAGCATTTAAGGGAGGAGCAGCTGATACTAGAGGAGGCCAGAGTACTGAGGATAGATAGTTGACTGATAATTTCTGTTCACATCCAAAACATGCCCAGGGAATGCACAGAATTAATTAGGATGGGGAGACTTTTGAGGGTATTGAAGTCATAATAGAAATTGGAGAAATTACCGAGAAATATCAATTTACAAATGGTTAAAACAAGAGGTATAATTAGGACATTAACTAAGTTATATTAACTATAAGCTCTTTGTTCTTGCTACAACTTAATCCTGTTAGTGGTGGTAAGAGAAAATATTTTCACTGTCTATATTTTTCAATAGCATTGCTCTTCTTTATAACTGTTCTTTCTTTCCAACATAGTACTCACTGCTTGTGATAAAAATAATATTACTATTTTTATAGAAGTAAACATGTTAGAGCTGGAAGGGATCTTGGATATCATCTCATGTCATCACCTCATATTATAAAGAGATAATTTTAGCTAATATGTTATCCAAATCACCTATCTGGTAGCTGAGCAAGAATGAGTAATTCAGAAAGTCATACTGTCCACGTGTTGTGTTTCTTATGACACTAAACTGCAATATTTAGAATACTGCACCATTTTAGAATACCTATTTTTGACATGAGGAATCTGTTTCAGAATCTAAATTTTACATAAAAAATCATAAAAATTAAATTGTAGAAAAATCAAGAAACCAAAAAAAAGGGATGGGGGTATAAGAAAATTTAAATCCACATCTCCTTAGACAGAACGTACAAAGGAAATGTTTGAGAACCAGTACCCTGATTCCTGAACTCCATTACACAGGCCTACAAACTTCACCACAAGCTATCCTTGGTCTCCAGCCCAGATGACAGATCTTGGTACTTCTCAGCCTCCACAGTTGTGTGTACCAGTACCTTATAATAAATCTCTTCATATCTAAATGTATGTGTATATATTACATACATATATATATATATATAAAATATATATATACTTATATATATAAAACCACCTATTGGTTGTGTTTCTCTGGGAAAGTCTGACTAATGCACACTGCAGAAAAAAAAAAGCACAACAAAACAAAACTCTGCAACAAACATTTGAGAATCTTGACATAGAGCTATTATAACCCTGAATCAGCCCTTAGTTTCATTATCTTTTCTATTATCTTTTTAGTCTCTTTTCATTTATTTCTGTTTTAATCTTTGTTATTTCCTTCCTTCTACTAACTTTGGGCTCATTTGTTCTTCTTTTTCTAGTCCATTGAGGTGCAGTTAGGTTATTTGATTTGGGACTTTTCTTGTTTCTTGAGGTAGGAGTTTATCACTATTAACTTCCATCTTAGAACTGCTTTTGCCCCATGAATTTTGATACTTTACATTTTCATGTTCATTTGTCTCAAGGTATTTTTTTGATTTCTGTTTTGATTTCTTCTTTGACCCACTGGTTGTTCAGTAGCATTTTGTTTAATCACCATATATTTATAAATTTTCCAGTATTGTGAAATTAATTTCTAGTTTCATACCACTGTGGTTGGAAAAGATGCTTTATTTTTAATGATTTCAACCCAGTTGAATTTATTATGAATTGTTTTGTGGCCTACCATGTTATCTATCTTAGAAAATGTTCCATATGCAGTTGAGAAAAATGTGTATTCTGTTGCTTTTGGATTTAATGTTCTGTAAATATCTAAGTCCATCTGTTCTAATGTGTTATTTAAGGTCTATGTTTGCTTATAGAGTTTCTGTCTAAATGATCCATCCATTGATATGAGTGTATTAAAGTTCCCTATTATTGTATTGCTATCTCTCCCTTTAGGTCTGTTGATATTTGCTTTATATATTTAGGTGCCCCTAATTAGGTACATAAATATTTACAGATATCATACTTTCTTGTTAGACTGACCGTTTATCATTATGTAGTGCCCTTCTTTGTCTCTTATTACAGTCTTTGTTTTAAAGTCTATTTCGTCTGATGTTAAGTATAGCTATTCCAGCTTTCTTTTGATTTGCATTTGCATGGAGTATCTTTTTCCATCCCTTCACTTTCAGTCTTGCATGTCTTTACATCCAAAGTGAGTCTCTTAAAGGCAGCATACAGATAAGTCTTGGGTTTTTTTCTTTTTTCAGCCACTCTGTCTTTTGATTGGCAAATTTAGTCTATTTACATTTCAAGTAATTATTGATAGGTATATGTTTATTGCCATTTTTTAAATTGTTTTCTGGCTGTTTTTGTAGTTCCTCTTGCTCCTTTCGTTTTCTCTTTCTCTCCTCCTTTGTGGTTTGATGGCTTTCTTCAGTGGTATGCTTACAGTTCTTTCTTTTTATTGTTTGTGTATTTACCATAGGTTTTTGCTTCATGGTTCCCATGACACTTACATGTAACAACTTACAACAGTCTATTTTAAGTTGATAAATTAATTTGAATCCCATTCTAAAGTTCAACATTTTTACTCCTGCCCTCACATTTTGTTTTTAATGTCACATTTTAAGTATCTGTATCTTGTGTATCCCTTAAATAATTATTGTAATCATAGTTATTTTTTGCTTCTTTTGTTTATTAACCTTCATACTAGCTTTACAAGTAATTAATCCACTACTTTTTCTTGATATTTACATTTCTAGTGAGATTTACTCTTTCATATGTGTTCTTGTCACTAATTAGTGTCTTTCCTTTCAACTTAAAGAAGTCCCATTAACATCTCTTTTAAGGAAATTTTAATGGAGATGAACTTTTCTTTAGCTCTTGCTTGTCTGAAAAACTCTTTCTCCCACCTTCAATTCTCAATGATAATTTTGCCAGGTATAGTATTCGTAGTTGGAATTTTGTTTTCTTTCAGCCCTTTGGATATACTGTGCCACTCCCTTCTGGCCCACAAAATTTGTGCTGAAAAATCTGCTTACAGTCTTAAGGGGTTGTCCTTGTATGCAACAAGCTGATTTCCCTTGCTGCTTTTAATATTCTCTCCTTGTCATTAACTTTTGATGTTTTAATTATAGCATATCTTGGTGTGAGTCACTTTGGGTTCATCTTCTTTGGAACTCTCTGGGATTCTTGGAGGTAGATGTCTGTGTCCTTCCCCAGGTTAGGGAAGTTTTCAGCCATTATTTATTCAAATAAGATTTCTGTCCCTTTCTTCTCCTTTTGGGAGCTCTATAATGTGAATGTTAGTCTGGTTGATGTTCTCCCATAAGTCCCACAGACCACCTTCACTTTTTTTCATTCTTTTTTTCTTTTTGCTACTCTGATTGGGTGAGTTCCGCTGCTTTGTCTCTGATTTGACTGATCCTTTTCTCTGCTTCTTCTAATCTGCTGCTGAACCCCTCTGGTGTATTTTCCAGCTCTGTTACTGTGTCCTGCAGCATATTGCCCATCTCTTTATTGCAGTTCTCACTGTGTTCATCCATTCTTCTCCCCAGTTCAGTAAGCATCTTTATGACCATTATTTTGAACACTTTAGCAGGTAAGTTACTTATCTCCGTTTCATTAATGTTTTCTTCTGATGTTTCATCATATTTTTCATTTGGAACATATTCCTCTGTTCTTTCATTTTGCTTGACTCTATGTGTTAGTTTCTATACAACAGCTGAAGCAACCACCTCCCCCAGTGGAGGGAGTGACCTCATGTTGGAAATGAACCTTGTTGTTTAATCCTACCTCAGGTCTCTGTCACCTCTCAAACCTCTGTGCTTGTCCAAGTGGCCTATTATATTTTTAGTAGCTCCCAGTAGTTGATGATGTACCAAGAACTGTAAGTGTCCCAAAAGAGAGAATATCAACACCTAGGGTCAGGCTGACTAGAAACAAGACCCTTAGGCAGCAGCTTTTAAAAGTATGTGAATATATACAGTGCTGTAAGACCACAAGTGTAAGCCCTACTGGCCACCAAATAGGTGATCTGGAGGTGATCCCTTGGCAGCTGTCACAAAAATTGGGGCTCCAAATGAGTGTATAAGTTCTTTTCTGGGAGATATCGGTGAGCTGGAGCAAGACAGAAGGAGATGGTGTCCAGTTTATGTTCCTATTAGAGCAGCTGTATAGGCCACTACATGTATGCTAAATCTGAAGCCTGCTCCTCAAGCCAAAGCAAAGAGGCCTCCTTCACAAAAAGACTTGGGGGAGTGCCTCTGTCCAATGTCTGTGCACTGCCCTGGGGTGGAAGCCTGCAGTAACTGTTTCTCTGATTGCCACAGTCCTATGGGATCCAAGAATACAAGTCCCTCTGGTCACCAGAGCCAGGTGATCACGAGGCATCCCCTGAGTGGCAGCTACATAAAACAGGGTGCTAGACCTACAAACTAGGTGTCAGATGCATGTAAAGCTGCCTTCAGGAATCACTGGTGCTCTGGAGCATGACAGAGGATGAGTGCAAAGATAGTGCCCCCCTCCTAAGTCTCTGGAAAGAATTACACTTAGCCCTTAGATACATGTTTAAGTAGAAGCCTGCCCCTCAGGCTGCAATCATAGTGATTAGCTAATAGGCCTCCTTCACAGAAAGACTGAACTCCCGGATCTGTTAACTCTTGATGTGCCCCAGTGGTGGTAGCTGTTTAAGGACTCCTTCCCTGTTGGTCACTGTCCTGTGGGACAGACCCATGAGCAAACATAAGCCCCACTGGCCACCAAAGCCAGATGATGTAGAGGTGGGGATGTAGAAGTTGTGAAAAAGTTTCCAGTTCAAGATGGTGATATATGAAGATCCTTAACTCACCTCCTCCCATGGACACATTGAGTCTACAGGTACAATATGGAACAATTTCCTCTGAAAAAAACCTAAATACTAGCTAAGTGACAACTACACATCAGGCAAATGAGAAGAAAACCACATTGAAGCAGGCAAGAGAGGCTGGGACACAATCTCGCCATAAAACCCACCCCCAGTGCAATGGCCCACAGTCATGAGGGAACTTAGAATCCAGAACTTCTCCCTGAGGAAAGAAGGGCTTGAACCCTACTTCAGGCATCCCAACTTTAAAGTCATGCACTGTGAGACAAGATGCTTATAGCCATGTCTGGCACCCAAATTTTTGTGACTGCTGATAGGAATCCTGTTGTATTTTTAATTGACTTAAATTTCCCCAAATGTCTCTACTAGAGTAAAAAATTGGTATTACTGCTAATGTACTAATCTTATTCCCCATTAACCTGATAAGGAGGATTTCAATCCTCTTTTAAGGTGTACCGCACATGCCATCTGCTACATGAAATCCAACTTGGACCTGCTTCTGCTCTTTGCTTCTCTCACCTCAGCTCACGTTTGTCTCCTCCAGTCAACTTCTCAAAGGCCCTTATTGCAGCATGCCATCCAGGCCACTATGTGACACTATTTCACCCTAGTTCCAGATGTTTTCCACTTCTGAGGTGGTCACTCTGCTGCTCTGAGCCAGCAAAATCACCACCTGCCCCTGCCACACTATGATTCCATCCAAGATATAGCTGGTAAATATTCTCAAACACTTATAAGGGTTGCTCAGCCATCTAATGGTGAAAGAAAAGAAAAAGAAAAGAGAAGAGAAGAGAAGAAAAGAAGGAAAAGAAAAGGAAAGAAAGAAAAGTAAGGCCCCTTTCCCTCTCTGTTATGCTATGTTAATATAGCAGTTGTTTGTAGGATTTTTGTTTATTGTGAATAAAGCTGATATCAATATTCATATACAAATCTATGTAGAAATATCTTTTTACTTCTCTTGGAAAAATTCTTAGGAATGCGATAGTGCTTCATAAGGCAGATACACATTTAATATTTTAAGAAACTGTCCTAAAGTTTTATGAAGAGGTTATTCCACTTCTACATTTTGAAAAGTGGTATATGAGATTTTCAGTTGCTTCACACCCATTCCAGCACTTGGTACTGTCATTACTTATTTTAGCCACTTTAATGAATGGATAGTGATAACTTTTGTTGTTGTTTTGTTTTTTCTGCTAAACATGGAGTTTACTGGTATCATTCAGTACAACTTTAGTCCTTCCTTTCCCAATCCCAGGCATGTTAACAGTCATTTAAAGATCATGCTACATTACTTTGGAGGAAAATACATCCTCCTTAACATGTCTAAAGAAATGCTAGAAAATTTTATTCCTACCGATTTTTTTTTTTTTTTTTTTTTTTTTACTGCCTCAGCTACTGATTTCTAACACAGTGCATGTGGATCTAATGTCCATGTGAACTCAAACCAACTAGTTACTGACTTTTTAAAGCAATTCCTTTGCAGATACCAAATGACACAGTCCTGGGCTGTGCAGAGAGGCCAAAGGGAATCCAACATGTTCCAGATTTTCTCCCTCTTGTGAGCCTGGTCTTTGATTAACAACTGCAAATGGCCTTATTGGAGAGAGAAAACACTCAAGAACACAAGCAAAGGGAAGTGGAAAGCTGGAAAAATGCAATGTCTGCTGAGCCCTGATGGCTCCGAGGTGACCACTACCGTGATATTATGGTTCAGAGGCTGACGTGGACCCCGGCCTGGGGGGATGCTGAAGGCAGATGAGAGAGAAATGGGTGTGACTGTTTCACAGAGGCCTCCCTGGGACACATCATGGGTGTTGGTGGGGTTAGTCTCTGTAAAATTGGATCTGAATCTGTCTCATCCTGAGCTAAGGAAACAAGAATAACAGAGTTTTCCTGTTTCTTGATTCCTCATACATGTGGGTTTAGAGTTGGGTGAAAGTCAACTTTTAAGTGAACACGGTAAGCTTTGTGATGGTGGTATATCAAAAAGGAAGAATGAAGGAATAAGCCTGCCTGAAACAGTGCGCAGGAGCATGGCCAGGAGAGCTCAGAACCGACTGTGACTCTTTCAGCCAGGAACCTACCCCTTCTACTCTTCCGTTTCCTAAACTGGCCCATGGCTTTTGCTCGCCACTTTTCCATCAGACCACACTGCAGGAGTTGCAAGAAGCGAACTGAACATACATTTGCAGTCTATTACCTTGTGGGAGTATTGTGCCAATACATTCAAGTGATAAATAGAAGGCTGAGAACGTCCCAACAGGCTAAGACAGTCTCCCAAGGCACTTGGCAGCATTCCCACACAGTAAGAGCCACCCACGTCTTCAAGGTTCTGCAATGGGGTCCAGGATGTGAAGGGCACCAAAGAAGTCCCTCTGCCCTTCAACTGGTTGAACACTCTGCTAGTTGCCACAGTTCTTTGTGATTCTTCGACTTCTGACCACTTGTTGGATGCCGTCTGCGACATTAACAGTGACTTCTTTTGCAGACGTCCGCTCTTTTAGCCTCTGTGGTCTGGAGGCCATTCTGTTTCTGGGTCAGGGGGCCTAAGCTGAGGCCCTGGGAATTTGGGCACTAGGTCCCACAGCTCATCTTCTCTGGGTTGGATATTCCACTTGGGGCTGTCGATCCGGGCACGCCAGCTTCCAGCACACCTGCGTGCAGGCCGCCCGCCTCAGGGCCGCTGCCCCGGGCGGCGCGTCCAAGTCGGTGTAGGTGAGCCATGTGGACTCCGTCCCGCGAGCCCAGCTCTCCTAGTAGCGGGGCTCAATGGCATCCGCCCAGGTCCCGCCGCAGCCCATTCTCCCGCGCTGCTGTCGCGCCCGGCAGCTGCTCGGTTCGCGGTTCCAGCGGCGGCTCAGCCCGGCCGGCGAAGAGGCGGCGGCGGCGGCTGCATCGCGTGCCCCGACCCGCCTGCCCGCGCTGCAGCCACTTGCCCAGCTCCCGCGGCACCCGCCGCCTCCTCCACCGCCGATAACTCTTTATGATTTACATAAATGACCTTTAAGACCTTATGCTAAGTATCTTCTCATGAGCCTATTGGCCAAATATTTTCCTTCGTAAACTCTGTTCAAATCTTTATGTCCATTATCATTGGCTTGTTATTATTGAATTATAAATTATTCCTCATACCATATATTTATTCAAATTATATTGTTTTGGGCACTATGGTGAATCACTTTCCAATTACTTGCTGCTGTGTATATCTATCCTCACATTCATATGGCTTGCCTTTTTGTTTTCTTAAGGTGTCTTTCGAAGAGCTATATGTCAATTTTCATGAAGTCAAATTTTTCATTTTTTTCCTTTGTGGTTTATGTCTTTTATGTTCTAAGAAAACAATGGTTAACCCAAATTTTCAAATATTTTTCCTGCTGTTTTATATTTTTACCACTACAATTATGAGGTATTTCAAGTTAACTTTTGTGTATTGTGTATGTTCAGGTTTGATGTTTACTTTTTCTGCAGGGATATCCAGTTGTTCCAACACTGTTACAGATTTTCTTTCACCCACTGAATTGCTTTGGTACCTTCGGCAAATATCAATTGAGCATGTATGTACAGGTTTTTTTCTGGATTCACTGTTCTGTTCTATTAACCATTTGATAGATCTATTCTTTCACCAGGACCATGCTGTCTTGATTATTGTAACTTCATAGCAAGTCTTAAACTCATGTAATGTATGTCTTCTTTGTTCTTTTTAAAAATTACTTTGGTTCTTCTGAATTGTTTGCATTTTCACATAAATTTTCAAATCAACTTATTAATTTCTACCAAAAAAGGCTCTAAGATTTTGATCGAGATTGGATTAATTCTATAGGTCAATTTAAAGAAAATTAACATGTTAACAATGTTAACTCTTCCAATCCATGAACATAGTAAATATCTCTATTTAGGTCTTCTTTACTTTTTATCAACAATATGCTATAGTTTTCAGTGTATATAGCCTTGCTTATCTTTTGTTAAATTAATTACTAGTTCTTTTACATTTTGGCACTATTATAAATGGAATATTCTTTAATTTTCCAATTGTTTTCCTTTGTTATATAAAAATGCAAAAATACAAAAGTTTTATATATTAACCTTGTACCCTGCCACTTTGCAAAACTAACCTATTATTTTCAGTAGTTGTTTTGTAGAGTCCTTGAGGATTTCCTATGTAAACAATAACGTCTTATGGAAATATAAATATTTTTTACATATTTCTTGTCAATCATTATGCCTTTTATGCTATTAATTTCATTACAGCAATAGCTAGGACCTGCAATATTAAGGTTGAATGGTAACAGGGAGGGCAGACATCCTTGCTTTATTCCTAATCCTAGGGAGAAAATATCAAATATTCACACTTAAATATGAGGTTAGCTGTAGGTTTCCTACAAATGGCCCTTAGAAGTCTGTGGAATTTCTCTTTTTGTATGTGGCTAAAAGTTTTAAAAATGACTTGGTGCTGAATTTCGTCAAATATACTTCTGCATCTATTGAAATGATCATATTCTTTTCTTCTTTATATTGTGAATATGGCAAATTACACTGATTGAATTTTGAATGTTAAACCAATCTTACATTATTGAGGTAAGTCCAACTTGGTTACGATGTACTGCCTTTTATAATGTTACTGGATTTGATTTTGCTAATATTTTGTTGAGGATTTTTGTGTGCAAATTCATAAAAAAATATTGGTCTATAGCATTTATTTCTTCAAATGTATTTGTCTAGTTTTGGCATTAGACTGATAGTGACCTCATGAAATGAATTGGAAATTAATTTCCTCCTCTTCTATTTTCTGAAAGAGTTTGTATAAAATTGGTATTTATTTCCTTAAATGTTAGGGAGAATTCACTATGGAAGCCATGTGGGGCTGGACTGTTCTTTGTTGGAACATTTTAAACTACTTTTATGCTTTCTAAAATTGGTGTGCTTACAATGATCTCTCATGTTAATGGATTTTTTAAAAATCAAAGAACAGTTTTAATTATGAACAACTTTCTCTTTAATTATGAGTCATTTGCTGTGGGAAATTTGCTTTTTTTCTTCCAAGAACATAAAATACTCTTGAGGGCAGGGACAATAATGTATTTGTATTGTTCTCTAGTGCTTAACATAGTGTTCCATGCAAAAGTGTTTAGTAAACGTTTATTTAAATGAATGAAAAATGAATTAATGAAAAGGTTAGTGATAAGACCATGTTTTAATCCATTTTTCCTCCCTCAGTTATAGTTTTCTCACTCATAACATGAATGAGTCCATATGGATATTATTTAAGTTCCAGTCAGTCTTGAAATCCCTTGAAATATACTTATGTCTTGCTAGTTTGAATATAAGAAAAGGAGAATTCAACAGCAATGACTTTTTCATTCACACCCCCAAGACTTCCATGCACACAGATTTCAGTCTTTCTCTCCCTTTTTATTCTCTCCAGGTTAAGTTTTAGTATTGATATCTGCAAGTGTGTCTCTAAGACATTCTGAATTTGTGGTAATTTTCTATTCTGCGTTTTAATCATAAAGTTTATAGATAAAAGGGACTAAGAGAAGATCTAATCAAACCTCATCACTGAGCAAAACAATTAATTGAGTCTCAGAGAAAATAAGTGTTTTTCTACCTCTGTAAGTGACCTCTTGCTAAATACAAAAGGCTTTGAGTAACAAAATAGAAAGGTTACTAAAGGTGACAGTAGAACTAAGGTATTTGAAGTTCCTCTCTTCCTCCCTCATGCTCACTTATCTCTCAGAACAGAAATTTTAAGACCAAAAGAGATTTATAAAATAACTGTGTGTGGGAGCCTTGAGGATATACATATGTCAATCGATGTAAAAACTTTAAAATCAGGTATAGTTTCTCCCACCCAACACCGTAGTTCTTCTACAGTGTAAGATCAAACAGTATTTTCTAATTGTTTCTTCTTCAGAATATTATTTATCTCAATGCCGATCTCAGGGTTTCAAAGACCCCATAGTTCTTACAGCTAACTCCCACAGTGAAGTTGTAATTATATAGTGCTGTGATTTTATACATGTGTGTATGTATACACCCACACATATAAGTGCAGTTCTTACTCAATGTAAAAACTGTTTCATTTCTCTAGCACAATCAACTTACTTCCTTGAGCCACAGATTTTTACAGCTAATACATCTATTTATCTTTGTTTCTCTTATTTCTATAAGAGAAGGCAAATAGATAAGTACACTTAGTTAAAACTAACCTGAGTCCCTGCTCTATACCCTTTAACATTAAATCATTTTCTAAAATACACTGATTTTACTTAAATCCCTCCATGATTAATTGAATAAGTTTTTTTAGGGTTTACCTCATAAACTAGAAAAAGGATCTATTTCTGTTGTCCAGTAACTATGCTGTTAATGAAACTAGGTCTTCAGTTTCCACAAATAGGTAGGAATAACTGGCTAGGCAGCTGTTTCCTATAAAATGGAGAAGCGCAACAGAGGTACACTGATAATACTGGTGGCAGATAATTAAATCGTTCAATTTGTGTCCATTTAGAATGTTGCCTGTCTTTAATATCATCTGACAATGCTTTTTGTTGTGTCACATGCTAACTGAGAGTGTTTGATGAAAATAAAAACTGACAAAACATCTTTTTAGTTTAATAGAGGTATTATGTGTAAGAGAAATAAAAAAAAGGGTAGAGGAAAATGAGAGAAAGGATGCATTTGGTTTTTCATTTTATATATATTTTGTATATAATCCTAATATTTCTGATTTTTACCCTAGGAAATAAAAACAGAATAGGACTAGCCTTTAGTTTTTGTAGTTGAGATATTTTTCTTAATCTTCCAATTTAAAAAGTTATTGTATGATGTTCACAGGACTTACACTGTTTCTAGGAAATATTCTAGGAGTATGCATTTTCTATTTGTCCTGTCTCTGTGTCAAACTACAGCTAAAAGAGAGAAGAGACAGAAGAGATGAATTTTGAAGAATAGAAATAAGAGATTCAAATACGTGAATTACTCCAGACTCATATTAATATCATAAAATTAAAAATTATTTGCACACTTTGAAATAGTTAACCATCCTTTATTATTTGAACTCAATTTTCCTTGGGTTAAAACTGGGCTCTTATTAATAAAATAGGTCCCTTGGGAAGTTACGTTAATGCTTTAAGTCAGTAGTATATTAATAGTAAGTATGTTATGGTAATGTTCCACATTGATAGAGAGGCACCAACTTGCCTACAGGCATGCAGATGGTGAGTGGAGCCCAGCTTTGTCTCAGGCAGTCTTGCTCTGAGTCTGTGTTCCTCATCATAACATTATGCTGCCTCTCATACTGCAGAAATATTTAACATTACAACTCTGGTTACACTGCCATTAATTCCTTCCACAAGGACTTATCTTGGGTTCTGTATGTGTTTATGGTTCTAAAATTGTCATTTCTGTGTTTTACTATATACCTTTGGGAACTCTGAAGAAAGATAAAATAAGCAATTCAGATGTTCAGCCATCTTGTTGTTCCCTAATCATCTATAGTAGGGGAGAGGGATGTTGCTAAACATTAAATATAATCAATTGATTCCATCTTATTAATTACCAAATTTATAACTGCAGCTTAAAAATAACATTCAATATATATTTTCCATATTGAGTAAATTTATCCTCTATTTACAAAATTACCCGAGTGAAATATGTGTACAAAATTCTGAGTCAGAATTAATACAGTTCTATTAAC
Organism: Delphinus delphis; assembly: GCF_949987515.2. Lineage (NCBI taxonomy): Eukaryota > Metazoa > Chordata > Mammalia > Artiodactyla > Delphinidae > Delphinus > Delphinus delphis. The sequence continues at coordinate 15,571,191 of NC_082687.1, forward strand.
ATGGAGCCTTGGTGATAGTAGTTCATTAGGAAAATAATGCAATAATTTTTAGTAGCATTAAGAAGGAGTTTAAAAATTATATATATATTCCTGTGAAAAATATCTCCTGGAACTTTAATTAAGAAAGTAGACAAATTCTATTTTAATATAATTTAGAAATATAGCCCCTTGAAAAATATATCCACTGATGTTCCATGGCAGAAAAAAATTAACGCATAAATCAATATTGAAACAAGATAGAGAATACTATTCCCTAAAGAAATAACGTATGTTTGAAATCTTTCTGTAAGTGATTAAATTGCCTCTTTGGAATTTTTATTGAAAAGTAATAAAAAAATAAAATAGTTAAGGAATGGCTTAAAAGGATAAATAATATTGTGTGGAAAGTTATTCATAAATAATTTGCTTTTTATGATTCCTTTATTCATAGCTTCCATATTTCTTTTATACATGAGATAATGTGTGTAAAATGTGTCATACCTAGTTGGGACTCAACTGAATTAGCTTTTGCAGCTGATTGTTTCATCATTTTTAGAGCCCTCTACTGTTTTTATTTAAAATAACAAGTTTTTTAAACCACTGCTTATTTTGTCTCCTGAAATGCAGTTCATTCAAGAGACTATATGTTTGAAATCTTTCTGTAAGTGATTAAATTGCTTCTGTGGAATTTTTATTGAAAAATAAAATAGTTAAGGAATGGCTTAAAAGGATAAATAATATTGTATGGAAAGTTATTCACAAACAACTTACTTTTTATGATTCCTTTATATATTTCTTTTATACATGAGATAATGTGTGTAAAATGTGTCATACCTAGTTGGGACTCAATTGAATTAGCTTTTGCAGTTGATTGTTTCATTATTTTTAGAGCCCTTTACTGTTTTTATTTAAAAAAACAAGTTTTTTAAAAAACCACTGCTTATTTTATCTCCTGAAAGGCAGTTCATTTAAAGGTGCTCATTGACTGGGCTATTCTGGTTGTTAAAGTTGCAGAGAGATTTTACAATTTCACTATGAAAACAGTATATTCTTCTCCAATACATCAAAGTATTTATTTTTCTAACAATTTCTAAAAGCACCCATGAAAAGCAGTTATCTAAATTATTTTGAGAAGTTATACACTGCTGTTAAAACATAGTTATTACAATAACTTTGATATTACAACTCTGACATTATTCTGCTGTTCTATATAATTTTTAAATATTTTTGAAAAAAAAAATCAAATCCTAGGTCAAAATCATTGACCCCAGAAATAAATTTACAGGAAAGTGAGTTTGAATATAGCTAAATTTCAATCAGACAAGCTATAGAAATAAGATAATTAGGTTCTTCCTTCTTCCTATCCAGTTCAGCAACTGTGAAAGCATGGTCCTTACTTTTAGTTATGATTTATCCACCTGTAGACAATATGCATTATTGTAATTCACTAAGTCATTACTCATCTTCATTTATTTTTTAGCACAATGCCTGATACTTAAGAACAGGAGAGATTCCTGAGAATGGTAGGGCTTCTTTCCCACCTACTTTCTTGCTTTCTCCTTAAGACTTTTTATGTTAAATTGTGAGCTGGCAACTGCATGTTTGAGCATGAATTCCTTGGTTTACAGTGAAATAGCACATCCCTTGGGATAATATTGCTTTGAAAAGGAGATGACAGGAGTCCCGTTGATTTGGCTTTGATGCAAATTACAGCCCCTGTATCCTTCAGTTCATGACACATTTGTGAATTGCCTGCCCACATTTTCTCAGGAAAGAAAAGAAAACTTATTTGGACTGTAAAGGAAAAATAAAAATAAAAATACTAAGTTTAGTAAATGCTATTTTTCCCCAATTGGAGCATGTACATGTTCTTAGTAAAACTGCTCTCTATATACATTGCCAGAAAACATTCTTTTCTGCTGCTCCAGTAAATTCTTTAAAGTCTAAGACTGTTAATTCTGGATTCCATGACAATGACTGAGGAAAATGTAAACAAAAAGCATAAGAAAAAGCAAGAATTTAGTTTTCGGGCTTTTACCTGGGAATAGGGAATAACCGTACTGATTCTGCACATCTTTGTGGGATTTAACACATAGTACCGAGAAGAGTAACTAGGAGATATTTTAGGTGATTAGTAAAATGAGTGACAAAGACCTTCAAGGAATCCCACATCCATCCCAACCATCTTTCCCTTTTATTTCTCCACTGTAGACAATAAAGACACTAACTAGTCACCTTTCCAACCTCTACAGATCTAGTCATGTGATAACTTTTTGGTAAGTGAAGCATAAGCAAAATCTGCTCAATGGTTTCTAGGAAGCTTTTTATTTCCTGATAAAAGAGATGGACATCACTGCTTCTCCCCTCCCTTGATGCTTTGAGTAGCATGTAATATTTGCAACTGCAGGAGCCATTTTCTGAACATGAGAGAAAGGTAAGGACAGCCAGAGAGGACTTGTCTTGATATGTGTGGTAGACAAAAGATGTACCACACACAACTCCCTTTAAGGAAGAAATGGCTGCTAGGTGTGGAGAGTGGGATCAGCAGACAGCATCCAAACATCAGCTCTTCAGGGTCTAACTCAGCTGCTGAGAGCTACTAGGCCGAGGTCACACTCTTCCAGTGACAGAGTGACATAGAGCTTATACCCTGAGACAGACCCGACTGTTTCAGGCCAACACAAGGCCCTCTGCTAGGCAATGTTCACTCTAGAGCTCCCTGCCAGAATGGCTGAGGTTTTATCGGGTATGCATTTCAGTTTTTATCTGTCCAATCCTGCTTGCTCCCACTTCTCCTCATAGGTGTTGATCCCTACTAAGCATTTTATAACCCAAACTGCATCTCAGACTCTGTTCCAGAGAACCCAACCTGTAATCATGGAAACAATAATGAGTCATCTACTTTCAGACATTTTTCATGTGAAAAAACAATTTACTCAAATCACAGTTACTTGCAAAGTTCACAGTTACCTGCTGCCAAATCATTCCTCACTGTTACAGGCAGACAATTCCAGAATTTATTTTCTTAAGAGTTTTTCTTTAATTCTCACAAGGAGTAGCAGTATTTATAAAATCCCATAAATTATAACTAGGAGGAACATCAAATATCATTTGCTCCAAAGTCCTTATTTTATTAATAAGGAATCTGAGGCACAGGAATATGGAGTAAAATTTCAGTAGATCCCAGTCAAGAGGCCAAGAAAGGGATCATATCAAATAATTTATTTAATGATTTTTTAAAAATTTCTAGTATATTGCAGCTCCTTCATCACTTTCCAACATTTTACACTGTGATCTAGAGGAGCTGTTCTCAAGTGTGGTCTCTAAACTAGCAGGGTCGGCATCACCTGGAAACTTGTTAGAAATTAAAGGCAAATTTGGGGGTACTACCATGAATATAGTGAGCCAGAAATCCTAACAGGGAGGAAGTGAAACTTAACAATCAGTGTTTTAATAAGACTTTCTTGGATTTGTATTTGTATCAGTAAGGGGGGTGTGTGTGTGTGTGTGTGTGTGTGTGTGTGTGTGTGTGTGTGTGTGTGTGTGTGTGTGTGTGTGTGTGTGTAGGGGGAAAAAGAGAGAGAGACAGAGAGGAATTTATTTTAAGGAATTGGTTCATGTGATTGTGAAGGCCAGCAAATCTAAAATCCGCTAGTCAGGAGGCAAAACTCTTCCTCAGAGTCCTCAGTCTGAATTAAATTTTTAAATTTAATTTAGTTGATTTACAATGTTGTGTTACTTCCTGCTATAGAGCAAAGTGAATCAGTTATACATATACATACATATATCTACTCTTTAAGATTCTTTTCCCATGTAAGGACCTACTGTATAGCACAAGGAACTCTACTCAGTCTGTTTTCTTTTAAGGCCCTGGATTGATTGGATAAGGCTCACCCACATTATTGAGAGGAAGCTACTGATTCTACTGTTAATCTCATCTTAAAAATACTTCACAGCAATATCCAGACTGGTGTTTAACCAAATATCTGGTTACTGAGGTCTAATCAAATGGACATATAATTAACCACCACAGGACCCTTTGTTTGAATGAATGAAGCATTATATAGAAATCCATATGTAAAAATCAATAAAAGCTCAACAATTGAAGCAGGATGAATTCCTGGAATTTTTTACAGACAACACCTCCCACTTCAAAACCACCAATTTCCATCACTAAGAGCCCTCAAAAAGTCTGCAAAGATTTATTGATGCACCATTTAAAAACCACGTAAATGTCTAAATAATGGGGCAACTTCAAGCCCTCAGACACCAATTGATGTAAGAAGGTATTGCTAAGCAAGGTCCTGAAGGCCTTTCCCATACTCTAAATTTTTAGAAATGTGTTATTTATTTGTCACTTGTCTAAATGTACAGCAAATCCCTGCTTATCAAATGCTTCCCTCATCTAGGAGCATGTTCATTAAATACAGCAATTTATTAAATACAGCAATTGACTACCTACTTTTGCAGGGTTCTCAACGCTTTGAGAAACGTTTAGAAAACTCACTTCAAAAAAAAAAATAGGAAAGGTAAATTTTCACTCAATCCATGTATACATTTTTACCAATTTCAAACAGATGGGGTAATAATTAGTAAAATTTAAATACAATAATATGGCATTTCTTAACAGTATGGAAATCGCTGAAGTTATAGACCTTTAAATTAAATCAAGCACTCCAGATACAGGAATCAGTCACTGTGGGATTAAACAGTAATGGTTTCTGAAATGAAACCCTCCGGTGCTAGAATTTTAAAGTCATTCTGCTTTGTCTAAACCTATATACAAAACAGCACCAAAATATCTGTGAGTGTTCATATGAAAAACAAAATTATTTTTCCCAGTCATGAGCCCTTAAATGCTTCTTACATGAGAATTCAAGGCACTGTAGAGATTAATCAAAAATAAAAAAATAGGTTTGATTGCATTCTTTTGAAACACTTTTAATGAAGCAGTAATTGCTCTGGGTGTAGATGACTTTTTTTTTTTTTTTTTTTTTTTTCCCCGGTACGTGGGCCTCTCACTGTTGTGGCCTCTCCCGTTGCAGAGCACAGGCTCCGGATGCGCAGGCTCAACGGCCATGTCTCACGGGCCCAGCCGCTCCGCGGCATGTGGGATCTTTCCCAGACCGGGGCACGCATTGGCAGGCGGACTCTCAACCACTGAGCCACCAAGGAAGCCCAAGATGATTTTTTTTAAATTCAAAAGTAGTTTGAAGCTTATTAGATAATGAAGATAAAATAATTTTGCCACATTCTTTCTATTTCCCATAATTAAGATGAGATAATCTGGATTCTTTAAAAGTGATATTTAGATAAACATGTTACATTATCTCTAATGACAACAACACATGGTAGGTGTTCTTTCCTTTTTTATTACAGGCGAAGGAACAGAAATTCAAAGAGCCCATATGATGTTAAAGTCAAACAACTAGTTAGTAGAGAAGGCTGAATTTGAAATCAAGTTTACTAAGAGAGCTTCTGGACCAGGTTCTCTCAAGTGCTAGTAATAGGACTGTACAAGTCAATTTCTCATACCTGGGCAAGAAAGGAGACCTGGAAAGAAGAGAGGAATGTTTAAAAAGAGATGAAAGGGATTAGATCAAGATGACAAACTGAACATATCTGTATACCTCACATTCACCTCATATTTCCTTGTAATAAAAAAAAGAAAATAAAATTTTAAAGAATGAGATTATAGGGGCTCCATTTTCAAGATAATAAGGTGAAGAGCCCTGCAGACCCACTCCTCAGTGAAATAAGCAAAGCTAATGAAAACTATAAAACCATATAAAACTGGACTGGTGGGTAAGACTCGGCACTGGTCCCAACGCAGGGGGCCTAGGTTTGATCCCTGGTCGAGGAATTATATCCTCGCATGCCGCAACAAAGATCCCACATGCCGCGACTAAGACCTGGCACAGCCTAAATAAATAAATAAATAAATATATTAAAAAAAAAAAGAATAAAGTGAGTTTTTACTTTTCTCAGTAAGAACAATGAGAGACTGTGGCATTTGAGTCATAATTCACTGCTTCTCTCCACCCACCAAACTCAGTTTGATGAAAGCTCCACTACAGGTAGGTGTGGCTAAAGGATGGGGTTCCCTTTTCCCTCAGCTCCCAATCAAGTTTTACCAAATTTCACCAGAAGGTATAAGCCTTCCCTCAGCTCCCAATAACGTTTTACCATATTTCAAGTTTTACCATATTTCAAGTTTTACCCAATCAAGTTTTACCATATTTCACCAGAAGGTATAAGCCATCAGTATTTCTCATCCACTTCAACTGCAATTAGCTGGTGAGGGCCAGCTAATAATTGAGGGGCTCCTTTTCCACTCAGTTCCTATTCATAGGACAGAGGCTCTACCCTCAGCAAGCTGAGAATACTGAAGCCCCTATGGTGCTAAGCCCAGCTCCTTCTTAGAGCAGAGCTCCATTCTGGAAGAGGCAAGTCAAGAAAACCAGAGGTTACTGCCTCACGCAGAACCCAGAGTAGTGGCTCAGAGATTTCCCAGGGGAAGAGGCAGTCCATAAGGAAGAGAGCTCTGAAACTATCTAAAGGAGTGACTTAGGTTCCTCATTTGAACTAGAGATCAAGCTGAAGGGTGCTCTCAAAAATAATAACTTTCCTTAATTAAGAGTAACATGCTAAACCACTGGCCACCTAATTTTCCAGAAAGAATCATGGATAGAAACAGTTGAAAAGAGCCCTCCCAGGGACAGCAAAAAATCTTAAAGGTTGTCTTAAAAGTTAACACTGTCCAAATTAATTGGACCAGACTGCTGAGCAATTTATGCTCTAGGGTGATGCTGAAAATAATGGAGAAATCAGCCAGTAATTAATAAAGCCTAATGAGCAGCGTGTAATATCAAAGGAAGTAGATGGCTTTCAGAGAGATCAGAGAAAGACAATCAAAGAGAGCCCTGGTAAAACCACTGTTATCCTAGGCATGGGCCACATGCCCAAAGCTATGTCCTCAGAGGACTGATGCCAAAGGCTTGATGGTGCAAGGGAAATAGACTTTACCAAGTAGCCTTGTCAAGTCACAAAACAAATAAGGATACAAACAACCACCAAAACATCCCCAGAGAGTAGGGAGGAAAATCATCACCCAGAGTTGCTACAATATATAATGTAAAATGGCTAGTATTTAACAAAAAAATATATGGGACATGCCACACATGACTCAGATACAGGAAAAAAGTAGGCCACAGAAATTGCCTGTGAGAGGAATCAGACATCAGATTCAACAGACACCACCAAAAACGATTAGAACTGATTAGAATTAGATAAAGGAATTCAGTAAAGTTTCAGGATACAAAATTAATACATAGAAATTTGTTGTGTTTCTATATACCAACAAAGAACTATCAGAAAGAGAAATTAAGAAAACAAGCCCATTTACAATTACATCAAAAAGACTAAAATACCTAGGAATAAATCTAAGGAGGTAAAAGATCTATACTCTGAAAACTATAAAACACTGATGAAAGGAACTGAAGAAAATACAAATGGAAAAATATACTGTGCTCATGGAGTGAAAAAACTAACATTGTTGAAATGACCATACTCCCCAAGGCAATCTACGGTTTCAGTGCAATCCCTATCAAACTATAAATGGCATTTTTCACTGAACTAGAAGAATTCTAAAATTTGTATGGAAACAAACTATCCCAAGTAGCCAAAACAATCTTGAGAAAGAAGAAAAAGCTGCAGGTATCATATTGCCTTATTTCAAACTGTACAACAAAGCTATTAGTAATCAAAACATTATGATACTGGCAAAAAACAGATACACAGATCAATGGAACAGAATGGTGAGCCCAGAAAGAAACCCACACATTTAGAGTCAGTTGATCTGTGACAAAGGAGGCAAGTATATACAAAGGGGGAAAAGAAAGTCTCTTCAAATGGTGTTAGAAAAACTGGATAAAAACATGCAAAAGAATCAAACTGAACTACTTTCTCACATTATATACAAAAAATACTCAAAATGTATTAAAGACTTAAAGGTAAGACCTGAAACCATGAAACTCCTACAGGAAAACATAGGCAGTATGCTCTTTAACTTCAGTCTTAGCAATATCATTTTGCCTATGTCTCCTCAAGGAAGGAAAACAAAATAAAAAATTAAACAAACAGGGCTACATAAAACTAAAAAGCTTTTTCATAGTAAAGAAAACTATCAACAAAAGAAAAAGGCATTCTACTGAATGACAAAAGATATTTGTAAACAATATAGCTGATAAGGGATTAATATCTAAAATATACAAAGAATTTATACAATTCAACAGCAAAAAACAACCAACCCAATTTAAAAATGGGCAGAGGACCTGAATAGGCATTTTTCCAAAGAAGACATACAGATGACTAACAGGCACATGAAAAGATGTTCAATATCATTAATCATCAGGGAAATGCAAATAAAAACCACAATGAGATACCACCTCACACCTTTCAGGATTGCTATTATCAAAAAGATAAGTGTTGGAAAGGATGAGAAACACAAATCAAAACCACAATGAGGTATCATCTCACACCAGTCAGAATGGCCATCATCAAAAAATCTACAAACAATAAATGCCAGAGAGGGTGTGGAGAAAAGGGAACCCACTTGCACTGTTTTTGGAATGTAAATTGATACAGCCACTATGGAGAACAGTACCGAGGTTCCTTAAAAATCTAAAAATAGAACTACCATACAACCCAGCAATCCCACTACTGGGCATATACCCTGAGAAAACCAGAATTCAAAAAGAGTCATGTACCACAATGTTCACTGCAGCTCTATTTACAGTAACCAGGACATGGAAGCAACTTAAGAGTCCATCGACAGATGAATGGATAAAGAAGATGTGGCACATATATACAATGGAATATTACTCGGCCATAAAACAAAATGAAATTGAGTTATTTGTAGTGCGGTGGATCGACCTAGAGGCTGTCATACACAGTGCAGTTAAGTCAGAAATAGAAAAACAAATACAGTATGCTAACACATATATATGGAATCTAAAAAAACAAATATATGGTTCTGAAGAAGCTAGGGGAAGGACAGGAATAAAGACGCAAACACAGAGAATGGACTTGAGGACACAAAGAGGGGGCAAGGTAAACTGGGACGAAGTGAGAGAGTGGCATGGACATATACACACTACCAAATATAAAATATAAAATAGATAGCACAGGGAGATCAGCTCGGTGCTTTGCATCCAACTAGAGGGGTGGGATAGGGAGGGTGTGAGGGAGACACAAGAGGGAGGAGAAATGGGGATATACGTATATGTATAGCTCATTCACTACGTTATACAGCAGAAACTAACACACCATTGTAAAGCAATTACACTCCAATAAAAATGTTTAAAAAAACCCACTGTATTAAATGGGATTCTTGTTTCAGAGGAGCTCTGGAATGAGCCATGCACACAGCTAATCTCATTGTGTTACAGCTACACTGTATATCAGCATATGTGTTATAGAAAGCTTCTATTGTAATTCATAATTTTATTTATAACTTTTTATAATATTAGTATATTATTGAGTCAAACAGAATAACAAAAAGAATGTCATATAAGGGATTTCAAAATCATTAAAGCAGTCTTATTTTTTCTCAAAGACTCATAAGCATCTTTAGTTGCTTCATTATTTAATTTCACAATTTTAACCATGTTATTAAGGAATATCAATACTTCAGTTAACTGTTAATGTCCATATTCATATTTTGATGTTCTTTATACAAGGTTTAACTAAAATCAAGTATAGTTCTGCATGGAGGCCATAGCTCAAGAAACAAAGCACACATAGGAAACTTTGCCACACCAAATTTAAGAGCTGTACAACCTTGATAATCAAAGTTGGTGAGAGAATCATCTGCAAGAGCAATTAATTATTGAATAAATTGGATCCCAATGTTGTTCCAATGAAATACTTACAACAATGCAGACTGTCTCTTTCCTCCCCACTCTCCTTTAGAAATACACATATATTTATTGCTAGGTCAAAGATTTACTCAAAGATTTACTGCATTTAGATGTCCAAAGAAAATGTAGTTTATTTTGTGTGTTACTGATAAGAATTTCTTTACAGTTCACACTTTTCAGCGTAGTAGAAAAAAAAAAAGCACATAAATTTTAGTCTAGCTGGGTAAGCACTGTGGCTGTAATCATTTAAACAGTCCTTTTAGGTAAATGCTTAGCCTCTTTAGATAAAAATGCTCAGAGTTCTACCCTGCTCTTCCCCAAGGTAGTGTCCAAGTGTTTTGCAGGGTAATATGGTAACAAAGGGAGCTGGTAACCATGCACAAATATGCTGTCTTCTAAATAATCTTTGCATTTTGCCAAGGGGTGGCTGGTATGGGTGCTGAACTCCTGTCAAGTGTAGATTTGGCTGGCATCTGGAGGACTGTGGCTGGTACAACTCATGGTCTTTCTTTCCCTGGTCTTGACAAGGCCTGACAGTCCTTCCTGGTTGATCTGGCCTCATTTAGTCCTCCCTGGTCCAGGGAAATGTCCTCAGGTCAGGCTGTGAGGACCATGGGTGCCAGCCCCAGCAGTCAGCCCACTGTGAGTCCTCTGCTACAATAATACTTTGATAATTATGTGGTGTCTGAAAAACTCCCCAGCTTTAAAATTGTTTTAATTTTAACCAATAAAAATTTATAGAAACATGCGTAAAACATAAACAAATTGTGTGAAGAATGATTATAAAGCAAACAGCAATGTAACCACCACCCAGGTCAAAATTAGAACATTTCTAACATCCTGGAAGCCTCTATGCACCCCTACAAACCTCCTCCTCCTCCAACTCCCAGAGGTGACCACTACCAGGACCACTGTGGCAGTTCATTTATTGTTTTCCCGTACAGATATAACACCAAAATATACACTCCTAAACAATATAATTTATAGCTTAGCTTTTCCTGTCTTTAAAATTTACACAAATCATAAGTAAACACTTGGGTTTTGCTTCTTGCCCATAATACTATTGCAAAGTCCATCCACATTGTCACACATACCTCTATTATTTTTTCTTTTCTTTTTACTGGATTGTATCCCACTGTCTGAACATATCAAATATAACTTTTAAGTAAATTGTAGTATTTTCCATTATTTGAACATATCAAACTTAATTTTAACGTTGGGTGGGCAATGTCTTTTCTTATTTTGTGCTATTATAAACGTCACTGCTAGAAACTCTGAATTATAATTTCGTACACCCAGGCACGCGGGTCTGTAGGCTAAATCACCAGATATTAAATTACTGGGACACAGACACACAAATCGTCAACTTTAGTAACTACTACAAACTGTTTTGCAAAATGGTTGTACCAGGTTGTAGCCCTACCAGCAGGCTATCAATGCTTCAGAAAGTTCCACAGGGGCATCAGGGAGCATGAGATGACACTAGATTTTATAAAAGAATATATTTATATATAGATTTATATTATACATAATATTTCATACGATATAAAACATATTATATTAACATATATTGAATATATTTGATATATAATATAAATATATATATAAAATATATATATTATATATACGGCCCTTTGTTGGGCCACACTCCCGCCGCGGCTCAACAAAGGGCTATATATAAAATATGTTATAGGGCTTCCCTGGTGGCGCAGTGGTTGAGAGTCCGCCTGCCGATGCAAGGGACACGGGTTCGTGCCCCGGTCCGGGAAGATCCCACATGCCGCGGAGCGGCTGGGCCCGTGAGCCATGGCCGCTGAGCCTGCGCGTCCGGAGCCCGTGCTCCGCAAGGGGAGAGGCCACAAGCAGTGAGAGGCCCAAGTACCGCAAAAAAAAAAAAAAAAAAAAAGTTATATATAATATCTATAATAAATGTAAATATAGAAACATATAAATATACTTACATACATAGGTCTCTGTAGATTCTCTCCATGGTAGGCCGCTCTCCCACCAGCGTTCCCTGCTGGTCATGGAACGTCCGGAAGCTGAAGAGGCAAGCTCGGGACGCCGGGCGCGCGCAGCACAAGGACGTGCCCGTGCGGCCGCGCTGCGCAGGGTCAGAAGTCAACGCGCAAGCGCTGTGGCCGAGCTGCTGCGTGACAGCTGGAGGCTGCAGGAGCAGCTCCGGCGTTTGACACCCAGTGTGGAGGCGCTGGGCTTGGTGACCTGGCCCACCCTGCGTCAGGCACGCCCACCACAGCCAGGCAAACACCCAGGCCCCGGGGTCCGGGACCGCGCGCCCTGCTTGGGAATTGCATACTTCGCCAGCCACGCCATCTTCTTGCTCATGGGCTGCGGCCTGAGTGTGGTCATGGCAGAAGACAGTGAGGCGATAAGAAGGACCTCAGACTCCTCAGACTCGTGCGTCCTCAAGAATGGGCACCAGCCAAAGGCAGGGCCTGACGACAGCACCTCTGAGGCCGCCCAAAGCTTCCAGCCACCGAACTCCCTCCAAACCTCGCCTGCTGAACCTCACCAGCCAGTCATGCCTGTCACTCGAGTATCCGAGTTCTCTGGGGACACTTCAGCCCCAGCTCTGTCGCCCTTGTCAGCTGCCATCCCGCAGAGGACGATGGGATCGCTCAGCCTGAGCCCAGCGAGGCCAGTGCCCCCTGGACTCCCAGTCCAAGTGAGAGCTGTCTCCCACGGTCACTGTGGAGCTCTGACTCTGGGGCAGTGACGGCAGGCCGGAGCAAGGGCAGACAACGTTTGGTGACGCCGCTTCCGTCACCCACCTCCACGCAGCCACCAGCCAGGACTGAGGCCCACCGTGCCCTTCACCATCAAGTGTATCCAATTTAGCTTAGCAGGTTCAACTGGCTTCTGGTGTGCCCAAAGGCTAAGTGGGATGTTTTGAAACCTGTCCTCATCACAAGGGGGAGTGAATGGACAGAAGAGCTGAATCTTGGCCTTTCTTCTTAATTTGAACTGCACTTACTTCACTGTGCATGGTCCTCTGAAGCTTGTGCTGGGCGGCCTTTGAGATGATCTTCTGAAGTCCTAGAATTTAAGGTAAGCCTCATGACCTTGACATTTAGCTTTTTTTTTTTTTTTTTTGCGGTACGCGGGCCTCTCACTGTTGTGGCCTCTCCCGTTGCGGAGCACAGGCTCCGGACGCGCAGGCTCAGCGGCTGTTGCTCACGGGCCTAGCCGCTCCGCGGCATGTGGGATCTTCCCGGACCAGGGCACGAACCCGTGTCCCCTGCATCGGCAGGCGGACTCACAACCACTGGGCCACGAGAGAAGCCCGACATTTAGCTTTTAAAAAATACCTCCTCTCCCAGTAACTGTCTCACTGCTTGCATCGCTTCTCTCAGCCCCCACTGTGCACAGTCACCCGGTGGCCTTATTGCAAGGTTTCTACTAGGAGCACACCGTCCATTTCCCTCCCCCGCCCGAACACACACACCCAAAGATGGCCTGAAAGGCTGGGTTTTGCCAGAGCTCACTGGACATTTCTAAAGGCCCCTCTACCGGTCTCCACAGGTTTGGGATGACAGGGTAAGGTAGGTCCCATTTGTTTATTTTTGTTTTTATTTCCATTTTCCTATACTTAAGAAAACAAAATTATTGATATGATCTAAATTGTCCAGGCTAAAGGAATTTAGAATCTCCATCCTCCATCCCTTAACAAGGCCTGTTTTTCAAGCCTCCTGTCTTGCTACAAAATCAAATCTGACAGCGAGAGCTGAGATATAACTCCTTGTTCTAGCACGTATCTGTCTCTTCTCTGAAGGATCAGAACCCATTGCTTTTAATGGGTGAGAAATTCACATGGCATCAAGATTTATAGAATATTCAAATTCAAGTGAAAATGTTTCAAAAATATTTTTCTCTTCCAGTTTTATGATGCTGGGGAGGGGGGAGATAGAGAGAAGGAGATATTGCTCTATTTTATCTTCCCACTACTGCACCTATACCTTTGTATACCCTGACTGATTTTTTTCGTAAATTGAGAGGTCCTGTCTAGTGTAACTGATTGCTTTAGATGAAAATTTTTGTGAAGGCTATACAAATTCCATATGATTTTTCAAAAGCGTAATATATTAGAATTCAGAAGTGAGAACAGTGTGAGTTTATAACTATTTTACTGTTTATATATAAGGCATATTTTAATGCATAAGGGACAGCATTAGAATTAGGCATGTAGAATAAGGGCATACTATAGCATACTACATGAGACCTAGGGAATTGCTGTAAAAATGTCTCACAAATCTACTGAGTGATAGGTAAAATTCATTCCCTCAGGGATTTTTCTCTGTTGTAAATTGTGACAAAGCAGCAACTATCAAGCTTTGTAAATGCCTGAATTGTTTACTCTGCCTCAAACCAAATTTTACTATAAGCCACTGCTCTGGAGTTTGGATTAAATGGAGATACAAGTGAATAGAGAAAAATGTCCAGATGGATCTGAGATGCATATACCAATTTGAAATGAGGGAGTTCAAGGTGGACAAAATGCCCTTCCTCATCAACCAAACAGAGAGGAACACTAATCTACTTTACATAAAAATAGAAAGCACTTGGGTTTTCTACTTTCCTGACTGGTGAGAATAAAATAGGAGATATAGATAGATACATAGATATATAGATATAGATATATAAATATATAAGTAGATATAAATAGATATATAGATATATAGAAGCGTGGGAAAAGAAAATTGAATCTAATTTCTGGTTCCACAGTAGATTTAGAACAGAACTAATCATCAATATAATTAAAAAGATAAATTAAATTGGAACATGCAATGCATTTGAGATCAGAGGCTAGGAAATATTTAGTGAACAAAGAGAATTTAATAATTGATACAGTAGAGGAATTATGAAACGTGTGCAGCTTTGAAAAAATAATCATTATTTTGGCAATATTCTGTTTATATTTAACAATGTTGCCTTTAATAAGTAGCAAGAGTTGCCAACATGGAGCAATTAGGTCAGACAAACTAGGAATTAATTACTGTAGACAGGCCCATATGTCACAAAAGCCTGGCACATGTTCTCCAAGCCTAGCTTGTAAGGGGAAAGATTTATTCTGGGAAAGCTGTTGAGATAGTAAAAGGGACATTGCTACAAAAGTTTGAATCAAAAGCGACTTTGCAGAATTCAGATCTTCAACGCATAAAGTTGGATTAAGTACAAACTAGGTGAATTTTCTTCAGTACTTATCCAGTTACTTAAAATAAATGGAGCAGTGCATAAACAGTGTGTCTACAGCAGTTCTTGGAGTGCGCCAGGAACCAAATTTCAACAAAGCGTGAGCTACTGATTCTACATGCCCACATGCCCACATGTTAGTTCAAGCTGGTATAGAGAAATGATTAGTAAGTCACAATCTTTAGGGTGCATGTACATGCCCTAAATGCAAGATATCACCCAAAATTAAGTTTTAGTGTGAAAGATTGAAAATCACCCTTTGTGTTTTGCTTCTTAAATACTGTGCAGTGTTAACATTTTAGTCCTTAGAAATCACTGTTTTTATATTGATACTCTTTTCACTACTAAAACATATAATCAAATTTAGAACATGCATTTTTACCTGGAAAATCAATAACAATATTTTTAAGTTAAATGAAACAAACAAAAGCAACCCGATATTTTTTTCCTCTAAATTGGTCCTTGTGTAAGTCAAGCTTGGTTGTTTTAGGCTAAACTCTATTACAACCCTGATTTCTAATTCTACTAACTTGTTTTCTGGGGGATGTAGCCAAAGACATGATACCCATTTCCCATGTGAGACCTTCCTTTTGAGATGTTTCATATTCCAAAAAGTCCACATGTAGGGGGAAACCTTTAATGAAAAGTGGATGCAAACTTACATGACTATGAGGACAGAGGCAAGTAATATATTCCCAACCTGGGATAATTAAAATTGTGCAGTAGCAGATATAAATGACAGGCAATGTCTAGATTTATGGTAGAGACACAATTGGGAGTGGTGTGGACTGTGGAACACTGGACCCACTTGTTAAAAGTCTCAATTGTTGCCATACTGGTATGTGATCCAGATCATGATTTTATGTGAAATTTCACAACATTTTAAATATGGCAATTAATCCAAACATCCAAACACAAAGAACAAATAAATACATTTGGCCAAACAAAAATATTTTAAAACCGAATTCAACATTCTACCAGACAGATGCAGACAGATGCCTGCACCAGACATTAATGCTTTCAGCATTATCTGCTCTATAGGCATAGGAAATACTATTTTTTTTTAACATTGCTGTTATTTTTACCCTAAAATTCTCATTGTTTAACTTGTATCAGAGTCGCCTGGATAAGGTTGTAAACTAAAATGAAACATGCCCAGTTAAATTTGAATTTCAGATAAACAGCATATTTTTTTTAGTATAAATATGTCCCAAATATCGCATGGGGCATAGTAAAAATTATTCATTTTTTAATCTGAAATTCCATTCAACTGTGTATACTGTACATTTATTTGCTAAATGTGGCAATTTTATACCTGTAGGGCTTGTTAAAACACAGATGGCTAGGCCCACACTAAGAGTTTCTGATCCAGCAGGTCTGAAGTAGGCCCTGAGTGTTTGCATATCTAACAGATTTCTTAGGAGATATTGGTGCCATTGGTTCCATAAACACACTTTGAGAAACACTGCCCTAAAATAAACTAACGTTGAGTCAGTTTTTAAAAATCAATTAAAGTTATTCACATCTTCTCTTTTAATCAAACATTTGCTTATTATTTCAAATACATAGAGATTCTTTGGTTTTCCTAATGACTCAAAGTTAGTTCTAAATCTAATACTCATGATTTCATTTTATTCTAGACTCAAGATCACCTGCCCTCTCATGCTTCCAGAAGTATCTGCTAGGATCTTTGCCCAGTACCTTTGTTTCCGCAGGCATTTTAATGCTTGACTATAAAGTTTTAGTAGTTGAATTTAGCCTGAAAAGGAAATGAGTTTCTTGAGACAGTAGCATGACATCTGCTACCCTGCACCATTATCTTTTTTTCCCCTATAAAATGTAAATGAGATATGTTAGCTATATTTAAAGGGGGTGGTAACACTCTTACATACATGAATCATGATTATACTAATTTGGCTAAACATGAATCAAAAACTTTTCAGAAGCTTTTCAAAATTCCATCATTAAAACTCAATTTTCAAACTATATGTTACTCATGTTTCTAAATATGTACATTTTTTTTTCATAAACTGCCTTGATTTTGGCAACCTCACACCTCTTTTCACCAGATGTTTTTGCTGGCATCCATTTGGCTGAGGCCATTTTTAGTCCCTGGAAGGAGGGCAGGAGGAATATTAGACTCTTTTGGCTCAGGAAGTCTGTATATTATCGTCACCATCACCATTGCAGTCATGTTGCTTTGTTGTTTATTGTCCCCAGCTTGTTGCCACCCCTCTCATCTAGATCCTTTTATTTTAGGGAGGATCTGAACTGTATTCTGTACTTTTTTTGTCCTGATCCTGTGAGGTATGACTCTTTGCTCCTGTTTCTTGGTCTGTGTAATTGTGCATGTCTTTTCACCTCTGCCAGTCCCAAGAGCTGGAGTCATTTTGTCACCACCTGCAGCATATCTCAGACTTTCATCACATGGCCCAGAACCAAGTACTGTCCCTGAGCCTCCAGAGCCTCCAGCCTCAAGACCTGTTGCCAAGCCCATCACCATACCTCCACCTGTATGTAGAACCTCTGAACTGTGTAGGCTGCTAGACTGCTCCTTTATGCTATGTCAACATGCATGCCCACATCCTACCAAGGGCAGGCCCTGTGCAAAAAGAATCACACTGTATGCTCCTGATACTACCCTCTGTTGCCTTGATTTTGTCCTATTCTTGTATTATTCCCCAACAACAGGAGGATGCACTTCATGGTGTGGGTCCTGCACACAAAGCAATATATTGGGCTGTTAAAGAAATAACACATTTAGAAGTCCAAAAGTAAATTGTTTCCCCTTATTGTACACAGTGTTTAAAAACAAAGAACTAGAAATGACTGACCATAATATATTATGACAAATTCTGTTATATAGCTATGAATTAAATGCAACTAATCTCTGTGGTGGGTGCCACGGAAGGAAGTTTTTTGTAGTATCTACCTTTGTAGAATATTTAAGAAAGGTCATTGAAAATATTCTAACTAGACCTGCATAAATAATGTTTGCACTTATAATAAAGATGCTGCTGGACAGCAGAAACAAAGAAATCACCCACCAAAAGCACTTGTGCCTTCGATGTCAGGTACATAGCAAACTCTGGAGAACAGGTATTGTAACGAATTACTCACTCAGACTTCATTCAATTCCAATGATGACAGTTTGGCCCAAACAACAAAGTTGCTCTATCTAAAAAAGATGCAAGGAGCTCCGTAAAGTGTTGTAATGGCTCAGCACAACTTCATATTGACAGTTGGTAACATTAGACACATACGGTTTCCTGCCACATCTGAATCCTTATTATCTAGAATTATTTTACTTATTACCAGTCATTTCTACTTTATATCCCAATGGTATTTTTTATGACATTTTTATGACTTCCTCCCAAGTAGGCTGTTAGCTTTTGAACATGAAAGCCAGGAGTCGTTTATTCTTGTGCCCTCTGTATCTAGCAAAATGCTTGAACATGTGACGGACACTCTAGAAATGATGAAAGACTAACGTGACCCTAATTCCAGTACACAAATTTTTCATTCTTCCTTGTGTCCAAAGCTCATTCTGTCAATTGAGTGAACAGCTGAATTCCTATATTATGAGTGCTTTGCTACAGTCTTGTCAAATATTTCAGTTCCCTTGGTCTCAGGTTCCTGTTTAGCTCTCCTTTCTCCTCCAGGAAATTAGAGATTTTGAATCCTAGCCCTCAAAATTGCTATGAAAATTTTGATGCAACACTTAATATACTACTACATTCCTTTACACAAGAATATATACTACTACATCCCTTTACTTACGTGAATGTGTTCACACGAGTCTGTCACTGATGCACTGGCATCAGTTGAACCTCCACTATGTGCCAGTCATTCTTAGATACCATACTAGCTTATTAGGGCTACCATAACAAAATACTACAGAGTGGGAGGCCTAAACAACAGTAATACATTGTCTCACATTTCTGGAGGCTAGAAGTCCACCATCAAGGTATTGCTGTGTTGGTTCCTTCTGAGAACGGTGATGGAGAATCTGTTCCATGCTTATTGCCTACCTCTGATAATTAGCTGTCAATCTTTGGTCTTCCTTGGCTTGTAGAAGACTGAAGGCACTTTTTGCCTTCATCTGCCTTTCTATAAGGACATCAGTCATACTGGAGTGGTGGTCCACCCTACTCCAGTGTGACCTCATCTTAATTACATCTGCAACAACCCTAGTACCAAATAAGATCACATTCTGAGGTACTGGAGGTTAGGACTCCAACATGAATTAGGGGGGAACACAAGTCAACCCATAACAGGTATTGAATGTACTTTATCTTATTTAATCCTCACAACAACCCTATGAGGTAAGTATATTTATCTCCATTAGATAAAAATTGCCTGTGTGTTCTATCTAGCTAGAATTTCAGGTGACTTTGCTATGCCTGTGTTTGGGAAATGTATTTTATATCATTCAGAGAGCATCATAAAATCAGCTTCCTCAGTAGAACTCCTGGCTGACTGTGAACTCCAGCTGCGAACTCTGTGGTTATGTTTTTATTTGTTTTCTTGGCTACACAATTGCTTTGTGGACAGTCGTGTGGGCAATTGGGTGACAAGATATCTGATATATAAGAATTTTTCCTGGGAAATCATGCAATATGACTTCTACCTTTAGTTCAAGGTTACTTTCTCTTGTTTGAAGACCTTTTTTATTTTTCATAAAGCCAGTTTCAAACTATTGAGGTATTTTACAAGTAGTATAATTACTGATCTTATATTTGAATTTAAAAAATCATTAAGTTTATATTTTAAGGCATATATGTTATTGATTTTGAATATCCCTTTTCACAAGGTCAGATTTAATGACAAATTTGTTCAAGTAGTGTTTGTTCGAGAACATAGAAAACCCTATATCATACCTATGACTGAACTCTGTAATCTTTTATAAACATATCCTACTTCAATCTTCCTTTGCTTCTTTATTTAATATTGAGAATATATGGAACCAATATACAGTAAGCAAAGACCTAGTGAGGCAGAGTTTTATTACAGAGCAAGAGATTTTATCTGTAGCTGCTCAGGTTAATAACTATAGTATGGAGACAAGAAGCCATTGGAAAAGGGCATTGTATATCATGGACTACTCTAGAAGATGTTCTGCTCACAGATAGGAGTAATTGAAATCCCCTCCAACACAGAAGAGAAGATTACAAGCATGGCACATTCACATATTAAGTCAGTCACACTAGAAACCCTGAAGAATTTCATCATAATACATTTATGTAATAGAAATTAGGTATAGAAATAGAACAGGTAAGAACAAGTCTATATGGATAAGGAAGAAATTATCCATGAACTAAAATGGAGAAAAACCTGCAGACAAATGGACTATCATAATAAAAGGTGATCATTCCAACAGAGAGTGATAATAGCTCTTCCTAAGAGTGTTGTCTCAGCTTCCAGCAGCAGAATCAGTGTGTGGAAATAAGAGGGATAGAGATGAGGACAGAAACACCACCTGACTTACTTGTGGCTGAGGAAATAATGACTAAAGCCAGAACCATATTGTTTCTTGTTTGTAATTTGGTGTATATGTTGTATTTAAAATAACTATTAGTGAACTATGTACTTTTTTTCCAGAATGTGGTAGTATTAGCTTTTCTTTAGCTAATCTTTTTGTTGTTTTTTCACAAATGAGTTAAAAGGGAAGCATCTAAACTAGATTGGAATAAATTTTCCTAGTATTTCCTCAGGTAAGCGTGGCCTTCTGTGATTACTCCTCCAGAATTATTTCCAAATTAAACTGTTTTCATGTTTAATATCCTCACTATTTTCTTGCCTCATATTTAATTTATTTCTCCTATAAACTCATACATAAATTTCCACAGTAGCCCTTTAGCTGGGCTTCTGGTTTCTTGTGTCTTTCTCCTTCAGCTGTTTAATACAGTAAGATGTGTGTTACCTGAGTCAAGGAGTGAGGAAGTAATTGTAAGGGTAGAAGTGAAATAAGGTAGCCTAAAGCCCAAGTAGCAATCACACATTCAGAAATCACGGAAATTTTGAGCAGTGTCCTTTGTCTTTCAAAGCAGTGTGGTCCTCACTGAAATTCCAGATCAGGGACTGGCGCCACTCCCTGTCAACCACTGCTCTTTTCTGACTCACCACCTTCATCTGTTGATCCACACATTCAGTTAATGGATACTTACTGAGCACCTTCTGTGTGCTGTGGTGACTAGCAGATATGGGGCCCCTACTCTCACAGAATTTGTAGGCTGACTCAGGATATAGACAGGTAAATTGTAAACCATAATCGACTTTTATATCATGTTTTAATGTTTTTAATAAATGCTGTAATGGGAATTTATCAGCTATTAAGAGCTCATATGTTGAGGGTATTTTAGTTCAGATTTGGGGACCAAAATAAACTTTCCAGAAGAGTGATACTTAAGCTGAGACCCAAAGCATGGTTGGGGATATTCAGGCAATTGGGAGAAGGCAAAAGGGTGACCTCTTTTCTGGCCTTTCTGAATTGGGGTGATGGGATGTACAAACACAGAGAGAAGAGAGTATGGCAGGGAACTGAAATGAGTTTCCTGAGATGAAGTGCAGAGTATGCAAGGGAGGGAGCAGTGGTGGCTGAGCTAGAAAGATAAGCAGGGCCAGAATATGAAGTTGTGCACATTCATTTCCTAACCTTCTTGTGTTTTGAAAAGGACATCACGCAGGCTCCCTTGCCAGTTGTCTTCCAGGTAAATTCAGTGATTGAGGACACAAGTGTACAGAGCAGAAGAGAAGCCAGGATGGTTTTCCCTCTCTTTCTCTAAAGAGACTGCATCTTCTTCATGATTCTAGCTTTCACCAGACCCTCCTCATCCATGGTCTCAGCTTCTGTCAGACAAGTTCCTGCAGAAGTTCCATCTTCTTTTAGGAATTCCTCACTCTGAACTCTAATAACATTACTTATTCTTTTTGTTCATGCCACCGTAGAGTGATAGTGGGTTCCTGCTGCTGCCAATTTCTGCTTGTCTCAGCATCACCTGTGTTTCTTTTGTTTCTCTCAACTCCTTTGTAATTGTTTTTTGTATGCACTATCCTTTTTCAAATTAACTTCTGTGGATTCTGTTTTCCTGGTTAGAGCCTGACTAATAAAAGGGCCTTACAGGCCATGTATGGTAAATAAGAGTTATTCTAGAAGTGATGGCAAAAAAATATTTTAAGCAGGACTTGTGACTTAGTTGTATATCTACAACAAAGTGATCACTCTGGCTGATGTGTAAAGAATAAATAGAAGGGCAAAACTGGTGGCGTTTTCCTCCTGTGAAAATCTGGGCAAGAAGAGATGACTTGGGTTATGAAACCTGCAGTAGGCGGCGATGTGTAGGTGGATTCCAGCCTTAGAAGGAGGTGAACTCCTGTCCTGATCAATTCTATGAGCTGTGAGAAAGAAAGAGGATCCAGGAGTGATTCCCAGTTTTCCCATCCGAACATCCAGATGAACGGTAGTGCTACTCACTGAGATGCAAAGTACAAGAGGTGCAGGCTGGAGGAGGGTGAGTGATAAATTCAGTGCCAGAATGTTGTTATTTGTTTATGAGAAACAGTGGAGCTGTGCAGTACTACTAGGTATGCCACGCTGGAGCTCACGAGAGAAGTCTGTCCTGGAGAAATAAACGAGGGAATCATCACCGTGTAAAGTGTCATTGAAGCCATAAAAGTGGACAGTGTTGCTTAGGGAGTTAAAGAGAGGTGGGTCTTAAGCTTGATCAGGTCACAGACTTCTTAGATAATTTTCCCCAGATTAACGCATGTAAGCACATAGTGTCTGTTGTAAACAAAAAGAGCAAGTCAGGAAAAAATCCTTTAACACCAATTTATGGAGGCTGGTCTGAGAAGGCTCAGTCAGCATCTCTCTGTCTCTGCTTCTTATGCAAATGTCCATTTCTAACCCACTCACAACTGTCCATCTCTCTACCTCTCGGGGTTTTTGCTGAGGGTTTTGCTTACAGCCTGGGACAAAGACCACTGGTAGTCTTCTAAAGTCCCTTACTTGGTAAACAGGTGTCCCAGCCATACTACCTTTCTCCAGGAAAGGCCCCTATTCCTTTCCTTGCTTCTAATTGTAGCTGTCTCCTGTGACTACTTCTCATCAATGGAAAGTGAGTAGAAATGTGTGAACTATTCCTGGCCAAGACTTTTAAGAAAAACTTTTTGGTTCCTCCAGTGTCTTATCTATCCCTCCTGATGGTACAAATGTTAATCCTAATCTGTGATTTGGGGACAACAAAGCCATAAAGTGGAAAAAGTCCTACTCTCAGGATCCCTGTGTGAAGAGAGTTTCCCACTGACTAGGAACACTCACTTTGGACTGTCATGGGAGTAAGATATAACTCCTCTTGGTTGAGACACGAATATTTGGTTCTATCTTTTATAGAACTTTAGCCCACACCAGCTAATACACTACATTATCTGTGAGTTTCTTTTAAATTCTGTTTCATTCCAACTCGTCTTGCTCTGTGTATCTTGCATCTAACATTTCTCAAGGGAGAGGATCCAACTGGTTTTGTAGATTACCATCTGATTAAGTGTCCATTCTGTCACAGATTTTCCTGTCAATCACCTGGCTCCTCTTAAGGTTTAGCTATAGGTGACTGCCTAAAGGTTAGTCACAGATGCTTGGAATTGATTCTGGCTGATTACAGCGTCAAAAGGCACTACACACGAAATGTGTGTATAAGCTACTCTTTCTGACCACTTTCCTGAGAAAAAGAGCAGCCATTTGCCCTAGTTTTCTGGGGTAAAGTCCCAATTTATGCCTCTTATTCCAGTATAATCATTAAGACTACCCCACTTTTACTCTTGAAAGTGTCACAGCTTGGAATATAAATTACATGAGCTCCCTATTCAAAAGAGGCGTACCTTTTCCCAGCTATTTCTCTAGTGCTAAACAGATTACTGTGTGTAAACTCCATTTTTATGTGCAATACTGATATTCAAATACCTCAAATTTAAAACACTCCAATATTTCTTGAACTTGGTCCCCTTATTTATCCAATCTCATTTTTCATGCTGGCTAATAAATTTGTTCCTTATCACCTAGCCAGCCAGCTTATTCTCTTCTTTGGACCTTGGATGTTTACCTATCCAGCATCTATTTTCCTTTTTCTAGTAATGGCTCCCACTCCTACCTTGGGCAAACACTTATCAATGAGTTTGGTCAGATGGTGCTGCCTCCACACTCAGCTACAGGCAATACTGACCAGAGCCTCATATTACCTTGGCCAATCAGATCCAGTGAAGGTTGGACCTATGACCTAAGCAGCGTAACTGCTCAGTCATAATTACTTCTAAGATTTGTGCTAGAATAACAGAGGAGGAGCTGTTCCCTCTCCAAGAGGAGAGAGATAAAGAGATTCCTGACAATCATATCTAAATAGGAATCAAAACAATCCTGCTTCCGGACTATCCATGATGACTTTCAGTAGTGAGCAAATAAATTCATTCATTTGAAACTTAAAAGAGTCATAACATATGTCTCTAACTTGCTTCTTTGTGCCTTTGCTCATGCTATTTACTCAAATGGGGGAATGTTCCATTGCATTCTTTTGCCAATCCAGCTTCATTGCTTTGGGATTAGGCAAAAGCACCCATCTATCTTCAGAGGTCCTTTCCTAACTTCATCCCACTGTAATTAGTCACTTACTCTGAAAACGGCAGCATTTACATACAGGTTCAAGGTGAAAGGCAACAGATGCTTGTTGTTACATAGTAACTGGAGTACTGTTCTTAGGGGGAGATTAGTAGCGTTCCTTATGCACAATATCCTTTCTAGTGAACTGAAACAACGGAACTAATCAGTATACCATCAGTGTATATAAGAACTCTTTCATTTGAACATGACAGAAACTCAACTTGCACCAAGTTAATTAAAGAAGGATCCATTGGCTTCTGTAGCTGGAAAATGCTGGTAGAGATTTCTGTGAGGGCTGGAACCAGGGGTGCAAACAAGAGCTTGTTCTCTTTTTTTCCATCTGTTAGTGCTCTTTTCTTCCTTGTGTTTGCTTAATGCTGCAAACAGACTCTGCAAATAGTGAGGAATATGGCTGCAACCATCCTTTCAGTTTAGCAACCCAAGCCATTAAATACAATATTTCAAGCTAATAGTAAAATAAAAGTTCAGGGGAGAATTCTGATTCACCAGATTTGAGTTTGGGTCCATCCACAAAACAGTCACTGAGGTAAAGAGTATGGAATTTCTCTCATTGGCAGGGTCTCTGCTAGCCCATATGGCTCCATAGCCTTTGTACAAATGAGCAAATGATTTCCCTACTAGGTAGAGGCAGCCCTGCAGGTGAACAGCTTGGCAAGCAGATGGAGCCTTTATGAGGATGAGAGAAAGGTGACCTTTCTTCAGACATACACACCCCATGCCAAGGTACACAGCTTGGGGAGAGAAGCATGGCTAGATTTCAGACCGCACTCATTGCCCTGGCCAGACATTCTCAGGCACAACAAACTGTATAAGGTGGTCCCACGCACTGGTCATTGTGGATCAGAGGATCACCACTTGCTGGAGCCAGGTAATGAGGTGGGGGTGAGGTAAATGCAGGGAAAGTCACTATGACGGCAGGACCCCGGTCCAAACATAGATCCAGAAGGAGTGGCTCCTCAAAGGCAAAATATTAGAAAGGTAAACATGTACTCACTTTACCATACCACTGATATATAATATATCAATTCTGTAATAATTTTTAAACTAAAAGTAGAAATTAGAACACTATGTATCTGATAGCTAAATAAATAAGAGAAACAAAATTGGAAATTGTTTTTCAAAATACAAACTACGCAGATAGGCAACTTTTTTCTCTTTCATTTTTTTTTTCTTTTTTCCTTTAAGTAAAATTAATTAGCTTAATTTACAAATAATCTTGAATTCTTCTCTTTTCAAGTACAGTGGGAGAAATTAAATGCCATGTACCATAACCACCCACCCCTGCTACCTGCTT
This sequence comes from Delphinus delphis, assembly GCF_949987515.2. Lineage (NCBI taxonomy): Eukaryota > Metazoa > Chordata > Mammalia > Artiodactyla > Delphinidae > Delphinus > Delphinus delphis. The sequence continues at coordinate 15,597,265 of NC_082687.1, forward strand.
CATTTCTTGCTTTGAAATGGTCAGTGTGAAGACCGCTGCTACGTTAATTACTTAACTAAAGCATGAGTTCCTAATGCTTGCTCTCTCAAGGAGACCTCCTCCCCTCACCTCAGCTCATTTATGTTAAAGTCGGGCCCTTTCAAAGTCCCTTTGTGTGACAGCTATTATTTTCTATATCCATACTGCAATAATAATTAAAAGTACTTTGTTAACTGTAATATCTCCCATCCCCAATTGTGTGACTTTCATATGTCAAGCAGATTGACGTTAAGTTTACCCCCACTGGAGAATCTTGATTCCCTCCTTGTGTTTCACTAGCTATTTTGCTTTGTATTCCTTCTTTTCTTTTGAATATGTCATTACCCATCACCTCCTTCCCCTCTATTGTTCTTTCAGAGGCAAAGTTCTTTTTAGAGGGCTCCATATTTTTACCGTTACATTTTTCTTGATTTTTAATATGAGTATGAACACCACAGAAAAATATAATTCTAATACAGCTGCATGTTGGTTTCTTCAGAATACAGGTATTTTACACTTCTTTCTTCAATTGGAATATTTGCAGCTTTCTACCGTGTTTACAATATATATGTTTTAATACCATCTCACATCCTATTTTCTATTTCTTTTATGATTATGTGACCTCCAGAATGAAGGAAGATATATAACAAACTTGATAAATATTAAGTAAAGTATAATTATATGTTAATTCTATACGTTAAGGTCCTTTCATAAAATTATGTGAACTTTATTGCAAAATGGTAGATCTGAAAGAGGAAACAGTTTTTCCTCTGTTTAGAAAATATGAATAAAATAATATAAAAATGGAAATAAAAATTGTGAAATAGGCAAAATTTTATATCATCAGTGTGTTGCCTGCAAAAGAAGACACTGTAGTTGAATGTCTGTAAAGGTGATTTACTTGATTCACACCTGATTATGTCATGATGTGCTGACTATTGTGAGTGATAATGCAGAAGGGTGGCTGTAGACTTAGGGTCAAGACTGGTGCAGAAGTAACCGATTAAGTATCTGTGCCACAGAAAATAAGACAGCAAAAGAGAACTAGGAAGCTATTGGAGGGACATTAATGAAATGAGGGGAAAAGCTCTGAGAGAGGCAAAGAATAGACTACCAAACCATTTGCCTAAAATATTTCTTAGAGCCAAGACTGGATGTAATGCTAAAATGAAGATAAAGTAGGTAATTGTACGTTTTCAATTATTTGCCTGTCATTGTGAGAAGTGTGGTTTAGGGACACACACACACAAAGTATCAAACAATGCCATTGCTCAATGTTCATATATAAAGGGATTTTCATTCTAATTTTAATTCCTTATGTAAAATATATATTTAAAAAAAGTTTTGCTAAGAATATTTGATGATTTGTTTAAGAATTTTTAGAACTTATACTCTTAGTTTTTATTTTCTTATCTTAATTACAGTTCTACTCAGGTATTACCACCCATTTTAATAATGGCTTTATAAATATTCTGTGGATTGAATATTTGTGTGGGGTGTATTCAAGTATTAGCTGTGTCTATTGCGGTGCTCTTTTATTTCTCTCTCTTCTAACTATATTCCTAAAATAGGACCAGTTATTTTAGTTTAGCTATTTTAAACCTATCATCTTCCCTAACTTATGACATTTTGTAAAAGCCTTGGTAGTATTTTGTTGGACACAATATTAAAATAATGAATTGAATTGCAACATTTAAGCAATCTATTGATTGTAAGGTAAGATACAATTGATTGATTGTATCTATTGATTGTAACTCCAACTAGATTAGACAAAAAATGTCACTTGTCAGTCTAATAAACAAAGAAAAATCAAACATCCCATGTGTGAGAAGGTCAAGAGTGGCACCTAGACCACAGAAATAAATGGAACAGAGTCTCAGATGCTTCCATATCTGTTATTAAAATCCTGTTATCTCTAGAAACATATGATTAATTACAGCTTCTGAATTTTATATGGTGAAGTTTAGTTTAACTGATTTTTCTCAGATTTGCTATAAATTACCAATGGACAATGATTGGCTTGACTGTGACTGTGACTGTAACTGTGACTCAGGTTCACTTGACTTTGGTCACAGACCCATCCTGGGGCAGTCAAAAGGACTAAGGAACAGTCATAGAAGATCTTGGCTGTAACAAGGAAAGGGGCAATTCCAGAAAGAATGGGGCTATTGCAGTTCCTGGAAGAATTGAGGCATTAGATTAAAACATTATAATTACTATATAAATTATAAGCTATATAAATTTAATATATAAATGCACATAAGTATAATATATATAAACGTATTAATAAAATAAAAGTATAAAATTATTATAATCAAAGACTGTTATAATAGTAAATGGCTACACAGTGTGCTTTAAAATTTATGAAGTTTTAGAGGATTTAAAATTATCCCATAAAGGTACAATATATCACATTTATTAAACCAGGAAGCTAAATTTAAAGTTCCAACTGAGACACTGAGATAAGATAGATTTTTGATACTTAATGAGTTGTGGGATATACCAAAATGCATTAATCAAAAGAAATATCCGGGCTTCCCTGGTGGCGCAGTGGTTGAGAGTCCGCCTGCCGATACAGGGGACACGGGTTCATGCCCCGGTCCGGGAAGATCCCACATGCCGCGGAGCGGCTGGGCCCGTGAGCCATGGCTGCTGAGCCTGTGCGTCCAGAGCCTGTGCTCCGCAACGGGAGAGGCTACAGCAGTGAGAGGCCCGCGTACCGAAAAAAAAAAAAAAAAAAAAAAAAATCCAAGAACTAAATTCCCTGCCTTTACCTCTTAGGGATATAGCCCGGGTTAAGAGGGAAGTTGGAATGAGATTTGGAAAGGATATGTTGGAGAGAAGTGCTGTTATATTCTACTCAGCCACAAGGGAAGGGTGAATAAAGTAACCAGATAAAATACAGAATGCCCAGTTAAGTGGAGGGACTTACTGTAAGCCTCAGCCATTTACAGTGACCCCAAAGGGACCACCCAGAGAGTATGCCCACACTGGAGACTTAGAAAATGTGCCTGACACAGGTTAAGAAACCCAGAGTGATGTTAGCAGCAGAATGGTGGCCTGCTTTTTTTCAGAAGAAGAAAGGACCGTAAGAATTGTCCATTAAAAACAACAACAACAAAAGCCAAAAAACCAAACAAACAAAAAAAATCAGCCACATAAAAACAATTGCAAGAATGGAGCCCTCTTGAATCCTGCCCAAGAAACTGTGTAAGAGTGGGTAACTAGAAAGCTAGGGGTTCAGGAATGGGGAGTAGGATGGTGAGGGGGGTGAGGGGGCAGCTGGGGCAGGACAGATATAGGACAAATAGGGTTGTCCACTCAGGCATTGTCCAGAGAGTCCCAGTAATCATTCTCAGAGGTTTCCAGGAAAGCAACTTGGAGACCAGGATTAATACCAGGATTTATACTCTTTGCCAAGCTCAAAGAGTATAAAGATTATCTTATCAGAGTACCAGTTAACAAGAATTTTCTGTATTCCATTTTCCCCAAAATCTAACCCAAGAAAGACTAAAATCATGAAGTAGGATTATGAACAGAATAAAGAGAAAAAGCCAATCATACCCCTTCATAAAAAAAGAAGCAGCCTACTTGCTACTCAGCAATACTGGTGGTGAACGGTGGGGTGATTGGGCCTTGTGGGGAGAAGTGCCCAGAAACTTTACTTTTCAATGAATCATGAAGATTTAAGCTATTGTACTGGACATTTCTGATGAAATAATTCCAAAGGGTTTCGTGGAATAAAGTGATCATATAACTTTTCTTTTAAGTTGACAACAAGAGAACTTTTCTATGAATAAATGTTGAAAGGACAATGAGAGTTCATAAAGTGTTGACTATATTTCTTTAGTCATGTTTGTTCAACACACCAGTTACATGTGTGTGTTTACTGTATTTTAGGATTCAATTGTAAAAGTCTATGAAGGATTAACGTATTAAAATAGCATAAGGATTTAAGACTTTGGTAGCACTACATCAAAATAATCATTTTATATAAGAAAATGGAGTCCTCCTTCCGTGTCACCGCTGCCACCATGCCCAGAGGGCTCCTTCTTGGGGACGAGGCTCCCAACTTTGAGGCCAATACTACCATCGGCTGCATCCGTTTCCATGACTATCTGGGAGACTCATGGAGCATTCTCTTCTCCCACCCTCGGGACTTTACCCCAGTGTGTACCACGGAGCTTGGCAGAGCAGCAAGCTGGCACCAGAATTTGCCAAGAGGAACGTTAAGATGATTGCCCTTTCAGTAGACAGTGTTGACCATCTTGCCTGGAGCAAGGATATCAATGCTTACAATGGTGATGAGCCCACAGAAAAGTTACCTTTTCCCATCATTGATGATAAGGATCAGGACCTTGCCATCCAGTCGGGCATGCTTTACCCAGCAGAGACGGACGAAAAGGGCATGCCTGTAACAGCTCATGTGGTATTTATTTTCGGTCCTGATAAGAAGCCAAAACTGTCCATCCTCTACCCAGCTACCACTGGCAGGAACTTCGATGAGATTCTCCGAGTAATTATCTCTCTCCAGCTTACTGCAGAAAAGAGGGTTGCCACCCCAGTTTATTGGAAGAATAGAGACAGCCTGATGGTCCTTCCAACCATCCCTGAAGAGGAAGCCAAAAAACTTTTCCCTAAAGGAGTCTTCACCAAAGAGCTCCCATCTGGCAAGAAATACCTCCACTACACCCCCCAGCCATAGGCTCTCCACAGAGTTGGTGCAGGAGCTGCTCACTGAGCACCGTGAGCCAGAGGATGCCAGCTGCCCATCATGTTTTCCTGCAGCAGTACCATAAAAACATCCTGGTGTGATCACAGCCAAGGTCTTTAGGTTGCTATACTACTGGCTTATTAAATGAAAATGGCACTAAAAATTCCTTGGGATTCTTTGCTCTGTGCCTTTAGCAGCATTCTTTTCTGTTCATATATCTTAGCATTCTCTGCTGACCCTCTTTGAAATTTGAGGCTCATCTTGTTGGATCTCTGCAGGGTTTATGACCAACAAGGTGGTACCAGTTTATGGTGGAAAAAGCCTGCTTTGCTCTATCATAGAATGAGTATCAGTTTTCTTCAGCTGTGCTAATCAAATCCTTTCTTCTGTTACCCATTTTGGGAAGGAATAGAACTTGGGGTTCAACTTCCTCTGTACATATCTACGTATGTAACCTAAGAACTTAGAGTAACCCAGATGTTCTTCAATATTCCATGTTTTGATCACAACTGGGGGCAAAACCTTTTCAATTCTGTAATTTTCCAGTAGATAACTGAAGAATGAGCAGGGGGAAGGAATCTTTAAGTATTTTGCTATCAAGAAAAATTTTCAATAAATTTCTGTTGAAAGTGGGAAGCTACAGAAAAGGTTCCACTTGCCTGCCAGGGAGGTGTACCAGAGGCATGAGTAACACAACAGTGCCAGGTGCCTTTCAGAGTACTTCTGGATGTCAGTTGGCTCTACAGTGAAGTGCACGTGAAAGGGCACACCTTGGGAAGAGGGGAGAGGATGACTGAAAATGTTTTATTATAGATTTATTCTTGCAGTAGAGGAGGGGGACTATTTTCTGAATTTTACTTCTTAGTGATGAGCAAGTAAATCCTTTGTTAAAATGTGATCAGAAAATTCTGTTGTCACATTTTCAAGTACTTGTTCAGACTCATGTCCTGAGGGCAGATATTTCCTTGCTAGATTTGACACTGATGCTTTTCTCCAAAGACAGATACATAAAATTTCATATAATGAAAATGGAGGAGCAGCTGATGAAGATGTGATCCCAGGGACTTCCCTGGTGGTCCAGTGATTAAGACTCCTCGCTTCCACTGCAGGGGCCACGGGTTTGATCCCGTGTCAGGGAACTAAGATCTCACGTGCTGCCCAGTGCAGCCAAAAATAAAATAAAATAAAATGTGTTTCCTTTTCTTTGAGAAAAAAAAAAGACTATTTTCTTTAATTTTTCATTTTTTAACACAAATTTAATCTCATTTTTAGGTTGGATAAATTTTGATAAAGAATAGTAACTAACACTTTTGTTGGGGATTGGCTATAGAACTTTTTTTTCTTATTAAGTATCTAGAAAATATGTTTTCAGTTATACTAGGAACTGATGATACCATAATCAGAGGAACACAATGTATAAAATAAATTGTACACTATTCACATTGATAGTTCTGCTACTATTTCTTAAGGAATGAGTTTTCCAATGGCAAACTCTTTGGAAGACACTTTGTGTGTCTCCCACTAATATGTGTATTTCTATTCATCATCTCCTCTGCTTCTCTGTGCTTATATGGCCATTCTATGAGGTGACCATCACCCTGATACGAAAACGATATAAAGATACTACAAAGAAAGAAAATTACAGACAAATATCACAGATGAATATAGATACAAAATCCTCAACAAAATACTAGTAAACAGAATCCAACAACACATTAAAAGGATCATACACCATGATCAAGTGGGATTTATCCCAGGGATGCAAGGATTCTTCAATATACGTAAATCAATCAGTGTGATGCACCATGTTAACAAACTGAAGGAGAAAAACCATATGATCATCTCAATAGAGGCAGAAAAAGCTTTCGACAAAATTCAGCACCCATTTATGATAAAAACTCTCCAGAAAGTGGGCAAAGAGGGAGCGTACAATCTCTTCAAAGTGGTGCTGGAAAAACTGGACAGCTACATGTAAAAGAATGAAACTAGAACACTCCCTAACACCATACACAAAAATAAACTCAAAATGGATTAAAGACCTAAATGTAAGGCCAGACACTGTCAAACTCTTAGAGGAAGACATAGGCAGAACACTCTATGACATAAATCACAGCAAGATATTTTTTGACCCACCTCCTAGGGTAATGAGAATAAAAACAAAAATAAACAAATGGGACCTAATGAAACTTAAAAGCTTTTGTACAGCAAAGGAAACCGTAAACAAGATGAAAAGACAACCCTCAGAATGGGAGAAAATATTTGCAAATGAATCAACTGCCAAAGGATCAATCTCCAAAATATATACATAGCATATGCAGCTCAATATTAAAAATACAAACAACCCAGTCAAAAAATGGGCTGGTGGCGCAGTGGTTGAGAGTCTGCCTGCCAATGTAGGGGACACGGGTTCATGCCCCGGTCCGGGAAGATCCCACATGCCGCGGAGCGGCTGGGCCCATGAGCCATGGCTGCTGAGCTTGCACGTCCGGAGCCTGTGCTCCGCAACGGGAGAGGCCACAACAGTGAGAGGCCTGCATACTGCAAAAAAAAAAAAAAAAAAAAAAAGGGCAGAGGACCTAAATAGTCATTTCTCCAAAGAAGACATACAGATGGCCAAGAGGCACATGAAAAGCTGCTCAACATCACTAATTATTAGAGAAATGTAAATTAAAACTACAGTGAGGTGTTACCTCACACCAGTTAGAGTGGACATCATCAGAAAATGTACAAACAACAAATTCTGGAGAGGGTGTGGAGAAAAGGGAACCCTCTTTCACTGTTGGTGGGTATGTGAATTGATACAGCCACTATGGAGAACAGTATGGAGTTTCCTTAAAAAACTAAAAATAGAATTACCATATGACCCAGTAATACCAGTACTTGGCATATACCCAGAGAAAACCATAATTCAAAAAGACACATGCACCCCAATGTTCATTGCAGCACTATTTACAATACCCAGGTCATGGAAGCAACCTAAATGCCCATCAACAGATGAATGGGTAAAGAAGATGTGGTACATATATACAATGGAATATTACTCAGCCATAAATGGAACGTAATTGGATCATCTCTAGAGACGTGGATGGACCTAGAGTCTGTCATACAGAGTGAAGTAAGTCAGAAAGAGAAAAACAAGTATATATTAACGCATATATGTGGAATCTAGAAAAATGGTACAGATGAACTGGTTTGCAAGGCAGAAATAGAAACACAGATGTAGAGAACAAACGTATGGACACCAAGGGGGGAAAGCAGGGATGGGGGTGGTGGTGGGATGAATTGGGAGGTTGGGATTGACATATAAACACTAATATATATAAAATAGATAACTAATAAGAACCTGGTTTATTAAAAAATAAAATAAAATTCAAAATAAATAAATGAATGCATCGTAATGTTTTACATCACTTTCTTAGATAAAGCAGTGCAATTTGCAAACAGGTACTACATGTAAATGAGAAAACGTTTATTAAACAACAAGAAGGCAACAAAAAAGCAGTGTGCTTGGAGTTAATTTTCATTGTATACTGAAATATTACTATATTGTATTATATATTGAATGTATTATTTATTAAAAATATATGATTATTCATTGTGTGATATGCCTTTTGAGATTATAGTCAGGACTTAATTATACATATATTTAAATTTATTTTCAACATATTAATAGCAGTTATAGAAATAACATTTTAAGTTGGTAGAGTTCCCTGAAATCTTATAAATATAGTAAGATGACTGGTTCAGATGTCTAAAAATTAATCATCCTTAATACATGCTTAAAAAATATGAGTCTTGAATACTCAATGATTCCTTCATTCCTCTGGTCTCATTCCTGAGTGAGGATGGATTTGAGCCACCATTAATCATACATGAAACAGGAAACATTTAGATTCGATTTTTTTTAAAAGAGTAGAACTCTGCTTTTAGATATCCACACACAGTGGAAACAACTGCTGCTCTGTTTTCCATCATGTCCGACCAAGGTGCCACTGTCAAAATCACGTCAAACATTTTTTGTAGTATTTACATCATAAGCAGTTCCGCTGTCCCCACCCACACACTTTAAAGCCAGCATTGTAAGCTCTTATCTATCCATTGGCATGATGTTAAGTCAAGCATTTGCAGGCAGTAGCCTTCCTACTGGGGCTGTTTCAATCCCAAGATTAAGAATTGCAGAAATGTGGTTAAATAGATTTCTTGTGCTGGTTAAGGTTCCTCTGTGATGTGTTTTAGGCCTGAATTTCATTCTATGTTATATAATTATAACAATTATACAACTTAAGAATGTAATTTATATAAAAATATAGAAATATAATTTTCCCATTTAAAGGAATGTCATGGGAAATTTTTTTCTACGGTCAAGTGATTAAATTTAATCTAAGATATGGTATATTAGTTCTAAGAATCTTATGAGAATTTAGGGAAAAAGACTTTAATGCCCTTGGAGACTGACATGATATTAAGCTTGTAGTAGTGCCGTTTCTCCTATTTTCCTTCTCAGAAAATAATACTAAATCCTTTGGACCCAAGAAATGAGAAGAAATTCTCTACTTGTTTTGCTACAGGGGAGAACCCAAAATGCCCCTCTCCTGTGATAGAGTCTCAGCTCTCTTTCTGTGAGAGACATCTTCTGGTTAACAAACCTAAGTAGGGCATATATGTGAAGGTAGAAAATTATGATTAGCTTTTTATAAAGGTAAAATAGTTGAGTCATAATTTCCCAGTTTCTAACTTCCTGGCACACAGTATTCAAGGTTAAAAGGATTCATCAACTGATCAAATATTAAAATTAACAGCAATGATTTTATTTTCTTCCCATATATGTGAATCAGTGGCTCTCCTTAATTCAACTGATATTTCACAATCCTGACAAAATACTTTTGAGTCCCAGGGCTCCTATAAAATTCATAATATTGCCTTATTGTCCTAGAATTTGTTTTCCTTCTAAATCATAGAATAAAAACACGACTAAACTGGTAAATATTTATTAGTCTAATACTCTTATTTTGTAGATGAGTTAAGTGAGATGTTAAATGAGAGTTCATGGTTAGATGTTAGAAATATGTATATTTTCTTCAGTTTATCTTTTAAATTATGATAGTAAAAGATAAAATGTCATTTTTTCACCGTTGGTTTACCACCAGTACAGCAAATATCTCTGTAGAACATGTCTGCCATTTATCCCTTGTTTTTTTAATTCTTTGTGATACCAATAATACATTCTACTTAAAAGTTTCTAGAAATAAGGACATTTGGTTGCTGACCTAATTTAAGTGAACAAAAATAGTGTGATGACATGAGGATTCTTTTTTCCAGCTTGAGCAGTACTCATTTTGTGACATTGGGAAAGCTTTCTCATTTCTCTGTGCCTCACATTTCCTAAATCATGTTATTAACTGTCATAATGTTTAATATTTGCTGAATGATGAAAGAAATTGAAGACAACACAAACAGGTGGGAAGATATACTGTGTTCTTCGACTGGAAGAATCAATATTAAAATGACCATACTACCCAAAGCAATCCACAGATTCAGTGCAATCCCTATCAAATTACCAATGACATTTTTCATAGAACAAGAACAAAATATTTTAAATTTTTATGGAAACACAAAAGACCTCGAATAGCCAAAACAATCTTGAGAAAGAAGAATGGAGCTGGAGGAATCACGTCCCCTGACATCAGATTATACTACAAAGCTACAGTAATCAAAATAGTATGGTGCTGGCACAAAAACAGACATGTAGATCAATGGAACAGGATAGAAAGCCCAGAAATAACCCCCCACACTTATGGTCACAATTAATCTGTGACAAAGGAGGCAAAAGATACACAATGGAGAAAAGACAGTCTCTTCAATAAGTGGTGCTGGAAAAACTGGACAGCTACATGTAAAAAAATGAAATTAGAACATTCTCTAACACCATATACAAAAATAAACTCAAAATGAATTAAAGACCTAAATATAAGACCGTAAACTCTAAAACTCCTAGACGAAAATGTAGGAGGAACACTCTTTGACATAAGTCACAGCAATATTTTTTTGGATCTATCTCCTAGAGTAATGGAAATAAAAACAAAAATAAACAAGTGGGACCTACTTAAACTCAAAAGCTTTTCCATAGCAAAGGAAACCATAAATAAAACAAAAAGACAACCTACACACTGGGAGAAAATATTTACAAATGAATATATTTTGTCACTCCCTTCTGGCCTGCAAAGTTTCTGCATAAAAATCAGCTGATAGCCTTATGGAGGTTCTGTTGTATATGAGTCTTTGTTTTTCTCATGCTGCCTTTACAATTCTCTCTTTATGTTTAACTTTTGCCATTTTCATTATGATATGTCTTGGTGTGGGTCTATTTGGGTTCATCTGGTTTAGGACCCTCTGTGCATCCTGTACTTGGATATCTGTTTCCTTCTTCAAGCTTGGGAAGTTTTCAGCCATAATTTCATCAAATACATTTTCGACCCCTTTCTTTCTTTTTTTTTTTTTTTTGCGATACGCGGGCCTCTCACTGTTGTGGCCTCTCCTGTTGCGGAGCACAGGCTCCTGACGCGCAGGCTCAGCGACCATGGCTCACGGGCCTAGCTGCTCCGCAGCATGTGGGATCTTCCCGGACCGGGGCACGAACCCGTGTCCCCTGCATCGGCAGGCAGACTCTCAACCACTGTGCCACCAGGGAAGCCCTCGACCCCTTTCTTTTTCTCTTCTCCTTCTGAGACTCCTATAATGCAAATGTTGGTATGCTTGGTGTTATCCCAAAGATATCGTAAACTGTTTTCATTTGTTTTAAATTTGTCTTTCTTTTTACTGTTCTGATTGGGGGATTTCCATTATTCTATCTTTCAGATTAGTTATGCATTCTTCTATATCATTTAGTCTGCTATTCATTCCTTCTAATATGTGTGGTTTCTTTTTTTATTATTTCAGTTAGTATATTCTTCAGTTATCACTGATTCTTTTTTATATTTTCTAGTTTCTTTTAAAAATTCTCATGGTATTCATCTATTCTTTCCCCTAATTCAGTTAGCATTCATATTACTAATGCTTTGAATTCTTTATCTAACCAATTGTTTATTTCTGTTTCAGTAGTTGTTTTTTCAGAGGTTTTCTTTTGCTCTTTCAATTGAGACAAATTCATCTGTCTTCTAATTTTGCTCATCTTTCTCTGTCTTTATTAAATTAGGTCAAACAGTTACCTATGGTGGTCTTGAAGTGGTGTTCTTACATAGGAGCATCCCTATATAGTCTGTGTGCCCAGTGGCTTTGGTGGGAGAACTGGATTTGATATGAACACAAGTCAGATCTTTCCTCAGGATGTGCTGGCAGCTATCACCTTGGTAGGAGGTGGTGCTGGAGAAGGAGGGGCTAGGGCTGGAGCCAGGTGTGGGGCAGGGTCAGGTCCCAAGTACTAGAGCAGAAGCCTGAGGGTTGGGTCTGAGCCTGCTCAGTTCCTTTTAAGTGTGTGCTCTTTCCCCTCCCAATACCAGCACCCTCGACCCCAGAGGGGGACAGTGTTAGAGCAAGAGAGGCTGGTATGGGTATTTGGTTAAGGTCAGGGTACCACGTGTGGTAGTCTGGCCACTGTCAGAAATATGGTCTGCCTCTGATATGCTGCCTGTGTAATTGCCAGTAGTAGTTGCCACCTCCCCGTTGATATGATGCTTAGGATTTGAGCCACCACAGCGTCTCGCAGCTATGCTGTTTCCTCAGTCATGGCATCCCTTGCTCCATTGTGGTTTGCTTTGGCTCAGACTGGGATGCTATCAGAGTGGTTGTGGGAAACCAGTCAACCGCACAGTTTCAGTCCTCCCTTTCCACTCCCTCTCTCCTGCTTCTGGTTCAAGCAAGCATTTGCATACTTCTCAAGAGCGGAGTCCAGCCTTCCCACAGTCCTCCTGCTAGTCCCACTGGCCCTCTGACCAGCCAAGGGGACTTATCTTCCTTTTGTTGGATTCCAGGACTGGAGCACCCAAAGTGTGGCTTGAACCACTCACTCTCTGGGGAGAGTCTCCACCCACATAATCTCCCTGTTCTTCTGAGTCACCTCCCAGAGCACATGTCCCTACCTGATCACTTTTCTTCCCTTGCTACCTGGCGCTGCGTGTATCTTTCTTACAGCCTTGGTTGTACAGGAGTCTGTCTGCCAGTCTTCAGTTAGTTTTCAGTGAGAATTGTTCCACATGTATTTTCTGATATATTTGTGGGGAGAGGTGAGTTCCACATCCTCCTACTCCACCATTGTCTGCCCAAATGCTTTAAATGTCATTTAGATCTTGGGTTAATGACAGAAAAGAAGAAACATAGAAGTATAGAACTAGTTTCTTCCTTTGGTGATTTTGAAGATTAAAAACAGCGAGTACTGAGCTGACTGGTGTTCAGTAAAAATTACACATGATGAAGGCATTGTGGTATGTGAAACATGTACTGGATGTGGACCACAGTTCTGTCCTCATCTTGGCTCCTCAGTCACCATGATTGTCATTTTCAGGGCGTCTCTCAAGCCTTTGTGTCCATGTAGGGAGATGCTTGCCCAGCTCACTGCACAGGGTATTTATGGTGATCCAGTGCTTGTGATATATGTGAAAGTGTAACCTAAAGAAAAAGTGAAAGTGAGTAATAAACAATTTAAAGTTTAAACTCTTAGAGACACTTAGGAAAAACATTCATGCACATTAAGTGCTACACTGTAAGGATTATGTAAACCAATAATTTCTTTACATCTGATGAGTAAGGATAATTTTACTTTCCAGGTAGCACATTAACTACCTCGATGTTCTTTGACCCTGAAAACAGTTTTGCTCTTGGCTAAAAGCAACCAGTAATAAAATTCCCTTCCATTCTCATGATGACACAGCGTCAAGATTATAGAATCTTGAATTCTGATCAAGAGATATTGTGCAGAACTGCAGTACCTTGCAAATAATGGGACTAGTCATTTCCTGGGTTGTATCCTGTGTAATAAGGGATAAGCATCTGTAGTCAGTATTTTAAAGAGAAAATGATGAAGGATAGAAAAATCTTTTTAAATTCCAGCACTACACAGAGCAGTTATTGAGGAAGGAGAGACCAAAGAATCCCAAAAATTGGTATTAAAAGCTCTAATACTGCATTGAACACACAGGAGAGTGATTCGGGACATTACAGGATTCAACAATGAAAGATGGGGATATACGTGAAACCAGAAGAAAGAGATACTCTGAGACTTCTGGCTAAAATGTCCTGTTAACTCAAGAAAGGGGAAATAGAAAATCAATGTAATTGACAAAATTAAATACTACTTGTAGCTTGTTAAATATATATTTATGTTTGAGTTAATACTTGTCTAGTGAACAGTGTGTAGTTTCTTCCACTATGTAGCTTCAGTTATAACTGACTGTTTATGAGGTCCTGGATTGAAAGACAATCAAATACCACTAAAGTAGTCACATATATTGGGTATGATTCAATAAATAGTTTTAGTCAAGGGCCTGGTACCCATATCAATTAGCAGTAAGTCTCTCATTACAGAATGATAATTTAATTACTTATTCTATGTCGTATATGAAGAAAGTGCTTTGAAAATTATTTCTGTTGATCACACAATTATGGAGCATTCACATTATCCTCATTTAATCCTCACAGCATCTCTTGTGTGGAGAGAGTGGTTCAATTATTCAAGCCATTTGCTGAGGAGGAAGCTGAGACTGTGTGATTCTATCACTTGCCCAAGCATGTCTGACTAACAAGAAGCACACAGGGGATTTGAAACACAGGGTATTCTGACTCTGGAATATGAGCTATTGATACTGCATGGCTGGATTTCTTACTATTCCTCATCTCACATATGGAAAAGAATAAGTGCAGTTTTTTAAAAGCACATAGAGTTCTGGACAGAGTGCCAGGGCTTTAGTTCATGGCAATGCTGCCATTCCCCTTATCCAGACAGTTTTCTTTCTGCAGAGCTATTGATGAGAGAGAACATTGTCTTTGGTTTTATAGCTGGTGGACAGTGAATCAAATATTCTCAGATATAGACTTGTGCTTTGTCACTAAGTGAAAATGATTGCAGCTACAGCAGTCAAGCCTGTGAACTCTGTTTCTCAGTTCTGTCATCTATCAGGTCAAGTAGTGATTTTTAAGCTTCTTTAGGATTTCCAGACTAGGCTAAGAAATACACAGTTTGGTATCAGTAAATAAAAGATTGCCAGGCAGAAACATACTGAGTGTTTGTGTACGTGTGTGTGTGTGCGCATGTGCGCATGTATACCTGTGTCTGTATGTTCATGTATTACTTGCATAATTATGTAACTTTTCTAAAATTTAAAATACATTGAGATATACATCAAGTCATACTTTTTATTACTAACTCTGCCTTTTTCTAATGCTGTTGAATTCCCAAAGCAAAGACTGCCAAGAGAAAACTTAAAATTATGTAATTTAAGCATAGTAATTATTTTGCTTAAAAGCATATTGATTTGTCCAGTGAACA
Organism: Delphinus delphis; assembly: GCF_949987515.2. Lineage (NCBI taxonomy): Eukaryota > Metazoa > Chordata > Mammalia > Artiodactyla > Delphinidae > Delphinus > Delphinus delphis. The sequence continues at coordinate 15,612,474 of NC_082687.1, forward strand.
TAAAGACACAGATGGACAACTTCTAAAATACTGATACACTTTTAGGATAGAAGTGAATTTTGCAAGGGCCACTTATTCATCAAGAAATATTGTTAGAAGCTAAGGCCTTATTCTCAGACCTTGTCTGTTTTCTCTGCTTTCCTTCCATAAGGCAAGTACCTGTCATTTATTCTCAGTAGCTGTCTGATATTATCTTTCCAGAAATTCTTCACCATGCATAGATGTATATTGGAATTTGGGTCTCCTTTATCAGTCCCCTTACTCTTTTTGCAATCAACCCCCTCAGACTGCTCCCAAAGTCAAGGAAGGGGGGGGGTCCTTTTCTTTTTAAGGGGTATGTCATTAATAGACACAGGGATAAGATATGAAATTGATAGCAGGTACTAAGGTGTTGCTCACTACAGATGTGGAGAGAAGTAAACACATCAAAAGAGTGACTCTTAGTTGGAGCTAAGAACTCATAATATTGAGTGTTATGCTGAGAGTTTTTTAATCTTCACAAAAATCCTTCTCCCACCGGATTTCCTCATGCCTTTTTGTCAACCAGTTCTCAAATTCAAAGTTTGCTGGGTGATCACCACCCCAACAACTGGTCTCTATCAATTATCCTGTTGTATTTTCTTCACAGCACATGTCATAATCTGAATATACCTTGTCTATTTGTTCATTATGTCTCTCCCTTAGGAAAATGACTAGACTGAGAGACTTTAGTCAAAAACTATTTACACTATGTGGCATCTCCGTGAATTTAGTAAGTTATCTAGTATGACTAAGCCTCTGCACATCTACAAAACTGGACTAGTAAAAACTTAAAAACTGTTGTGAAGATTAAAAATAATAATGTGCATAAAGCTGTTGAGCATTGGCCAACATACATTAAGGATCACTTCAAACTGCACTATATTCTCATTATAATGATCAAATCCAAACCACTATAATCTCTTTTCTAAACCTCTGAGATACTGTTCGTCACTTTTCCCTTCAGTCCTCTCCTATTTTCATAGAAGACGTGTTTCTAAACAAATAAAATCATATTATGTTCCAGTTTAAAACACTGTTTTCACCCTCAGAATGAAATCTAAACTCCTTAAAATGGCCTAGATGACCCAGCAAAATCTGGTTATTTATTGCCTACCTTTTATGACGTCATTTTATACCACTCTTTCCCTCTCACACTGACCGCTCTTTTGTTCCTTAAATATAACAAACTCTTCTCCCATATTTTTTTTACATTTTTCATTGCTTACTGTTTAAGGAAATAGGGAAATTGAACAAATTTATTAAAAAATGAAACACATACTCTGAAAATGAAATGAATTTCTAGAAATAAATATCTAACAATGGATGAATCAAACAGAGTAGATACCAAGAGAGGGAGAATAAGTGAATTGGAGGAAATATCTGACAAATATAGCATGCAAAGGCAAAGAAATGGAAAAAAATGGAAGAGCAGTTGAAATACAGTGTGTAGAATGAGAAGCCCCAAATAGTTCTCATAGAACATTTGAAAAGTAAGAGGGAGGGTGGAGGTACATCAGTATTTCAAGAGGCAATGACATAAAGTTTCCCAGATTGGAGGAATATACAAAGCATACAAAGGATAAATAAAAACAAATCCACATTTATACATGTTACAATGAAACTACAGAACCTGGGAGATAAAAATAATGAAGCCACCAGAGAAAATAAACATTACTTTCAAGAAACAACAGTTACACCGAAAGGAGTTATTTCACTTCCATCAGCAGATACCAGAAAACAGTGGAGTGATCATTCCTGAGTGACACATATATACACAGGATTTCATTGAAAGAACTAAGGATTTATTCCCATCTGTTGAGACCAAGGATCTGGTGCACTTTGATCATTGCTCTACTGCCAGTGTCTAGAATGGATGGTAGAAACTCCTGTGCTATTTTCTGAATGAATGAATCAATGAATAAATCAATTAAAGAGCTCAAAAATTGTCATTAGTATAAATAAAGATAATGAGCAAGTAGAAGTCACAAAATTTTCAACATTCAAACAGTACTTGTCCCATCTCCCTTCTGAGATGATACGTGACATTTATAAATTTGCAGTTACTTCATGCAAAACTTTTCTCCTTCTGACCCACCATTGTAAAGAACAAAGACTACTTCTTCCCAGTGTGAGGATCCTGCAAGACAGACACCAGAGAGCATCCCATAGCCTCTGTAGAGAACAATTTGAATATCTGAAAACCTTTCATTGAACATACTCCGGTGCTGTTCATCACTCAAGTTATGGATTCTTTCTTCTGTTAAGAATCTAAATATAACTTCTACTCATTCTACTTTTATGTTGCTCTTAGTTAAAATATAATCAATTTTCATGCTGTAAAAGCATTTTGGAGTATAAATATACATATTTTTTAGAGACTTCACTCATATAACTATAGTTGTGTTTATTTCTTCTCTACCCCATTGTTCTTGTTCCTTTAGGGTTATGAGCTGATATGTCATAGAATTGTATTTTCTAGTAATATATGCATATGTGTATAATGGATATAAAATAAATATCTGACTGCTATGTTTAGTGGTTTTATTACAAGGTTAAAACTTTTTATTTGCTATAGATTATATCTTGATTTTGCCTATTTATTAAAAATTAATATACTTTATTTATTAGAGCAATTTTAGGCTTGCACACAATTGAACAGAAAATAAAGGGAGTTCCTATATATTCCCTCTCCCACGTTTATTATTTACATCTTGCATAGATGTGGTATACTTGTTACAGTTGATGAATGAATATCAATACATTATTATTAATTAAAGCCCATGGTTTACATTAGGTTTCACTCTTTGTGTTGTTCTGTTCTTTTTGGTTTTGACAAGCACATAATGCCATGTATCCACCATTACACCATCACATACCATTACAGCATCATACTCAATAGTTTCACTGCCCTAAAAAAACCCTGTGCTCTACCTATTCGTCACTCTCAAACCACTTGCAACATCTGTTCTTTCAAATGTCTCTATAGTTTTGTCTTTTCTAGAATGTCATATAGTTGGAAGCATACAGTATGCAGCCTTTTCATGCTGGCTTCTTTCATGTACATATATATATATATACACACACACATACACACACATACATTTAAGGTTCCTCTGTTTCTTTTTTGTGGCTTAATGGCTTGAGAGCTCCTTTTGTCTTTTAGCACTGAATAATATTCCATTGCATGGATATACCACAGTTTGTTTATCCATTTACTTATTGAAGGATATCTTGGTTGCTTCCAAGTTTCGATAAATATCAATAAAGTTCCTATAAATATTTGTTTGCAGGTTTTTGTGTGGACATAAGTTTTCAACTCATATATTCCTTGACATAAATATGAAGGAATGTGCTTGCTGGCTCACATGGTAATACTGCTTTTAGCTCTGTAAGAAACTGCCAAACTGTCCTCCAAAGTGGCTGTACCATTTTGCATGCCCACTAGCAGTGAATAAGAGTTTCTTTTGCTCTACATCCTCATCAGCATTTGATGTTGTCAGTTTTTTTTTTTTTTTTAGCCATTCTAATAGGTACATAGTGATGTCTCATTTTAATTTGAAATGTTCTAATGATAAATAATGTTTAACATCTTTTCATATGCTTGTTATCTGTATATTTTCTTTGGTGAGGTGTCTGTTTAGATATTTTACCCACACTTTATTTGGGTTATTTGTTTCCTTATTGTTGATTTTTAAGGTTTTTTGTATATTTGGATATAGTCCATGAGATATGAGTTTTGCAAATATTTTTCTTGCAGTCTGTGCCTTGTTGTTTCATACTTTAATACTACATTTTGCAGATCAGAAGTTTTTAATGATAATGAAATCCAGCTTATCAAAATTTCCTTTCACAGATCATGCTTTTGCAGTTGTTTTCTAAGAAGTCATTGCCAAACTAAAGGTCACCTAGATTTTCACCATTATTGTTTCCTAGAAGTTTTATAGTTTTGCAGTTTTTGCATTTTACATTTAGGTCTCTGACCCATTTTGAGTTAATTTTTGTGAACAGTTTAGGGTGAGTGTCTAGCTTTTTGGATTTTTTTGTTTTTTGGGGGTTTTTCTGCATGTAGATTTATTTTTTTATTTGTGCTTCAACAAGACCTATTGTTTTACTGATTGGAAATTTCTTTATTCCTGCTGGAGAGAGTTACATATACTAAATTGTTGTGGTTAGTTGTATTAGATTTCCATTGAAGCCATTTCATAAATTAAAAGTTGTATTAGTTGGCTCAGGATGCCATAACAATATATCATAGACTGGGTGACTTAAAAAAAAGAAAAAAAAATTTTTTTCACAGTTCTGGAGACTGGAAATCCAAAATCAAGTTTCCAGCAAGATTTGGTTTCCGATGAGAGCTCTCTTTTTGGCTTGAAGATGGCTATCTTCTTGCTGTGTTTTCACATGGCAGAGAAAGAGAGAGAAATCTCTCTCTTCCTCTTATAAATCTACAATTCTGTCAGATTATGGCCTTGCCCTTATGGCCTCATTTTACCTTAATTACTTCCTAAAGACCTTATCTCCAGATACAATCACATTGCGGGTTAAGACTTCAATATAAGAATTTGGGAGAAGTAAATAATGTTTGTATAGCAAATGTGAATCTTATTTACTTAAATATATTACAGAATTTTAAATTCAGACTGTGCTTGTATGAAGACTTTACCACTTTTTAATTGAATGGGGGGCTCTATATCCTTAAGTCAAATGAGATCATCTTAAGAATCCCTGTTTTACAGATGATCACTTAGAAAATATATTCTATCATATTTTCACTGTAGGCAATTAGAAGCTGTGTGTGTATGAGAGAGAGAGAGAGAGAGAGAGAGAGAGAGTGTGTGTGTGTGTGTGTGTGTGTTGGTTTTGGCTTTGTTTTGGGTTTTTTGTGGTATTTTTTGCTGCTTTTACCTGTTTTATACCAGCTATAAATTCTTGAAGGATCACTGATTAACCTCAATGTTGTTTAAATATTGACCTAGAAAATTCTTAATACCAGTCAGACTTTAGTGACTGAACTGTACAGGGATAAAGTATTCTTTGTGGACATTGATAGTAAGTTTTTCCTTTTTTTACTGGGTAGCATTAAAACACTGGCAGGGAATAGGGAAGACTTCAGCAAGACTTCATTTCTGCAAATTAGTTTGAACTTAAGCCATGTTAAAAATCATAGTACATAACAATAAGAATTTAAAGGAATAATAACCATAATACTGAATCATAGTATTCCTGGGTATTTAGAATATTCTTTATATTCTTTTGTTAAAAACATTTTTTTCAGAATGGTATATAAAACTGGTTATGAAAATGGTATATGTTCATACTGGTAAATCATGAGAAATAAGATTTCCCTGGTGGCACAGTGGTTGAGAATCTGCCTGCCAATTCAGGGGACATGGGTTCAAGCCCTGGTCCGGGAAGATCCCACATGCCACGGAGCAACTAAGCCCGTGTGCCACAACTACTGAGCCCGTGTGCCACAACTACTGAAGCCCGCATGCCTAGAGCCTGTGCTCCGCAACAAGAGAAGCCTCTGCAGTGAGAAGCCCATGCACTGCAACAAAGAGTAGCCCCCACAAATAGAGAAAGCCCACGTGCAGAAACGAAGACCCAACGCAGCCAAAATTTAATTAATTAAATAAAAAATCATGGGAAATTTATACCCATGTACAATGGCCTTGCCTTATGATTGTAAGATTATTATTTATAAACATTTAACTTGAGGTAACAGAAAGTATTGGTGGGGCCTATAAGGTCCTAAATGCTGTGTCTTACTCCATGTCACCTTAGATGTTCATTTTATTTTTCTGGTACTCAATTTGAGTTAAAAAAAAAAAAGATAATATGATATAAAGTGTCTTCAAAAACAAAATATGTTATTTACTTTTAAAGAAGTATCTAAGAAATATGCTGATTATTATGTACTTAGCACTGTGAACATGAAAGGGAAATAATGAGAAGACACAGGACAGATAAAGCAGAAAGTCTTCTTACAAAAGATGATAATTACCACACCACTTTTAAAACAATCTGATTTGAAAAAGGCAGTAATTAATGACTTGTTAAATAATTGGGAACATAGACTCCAGTAGTGCCAGGCACAGTTTAATAAATGAGGGCTGGAATGGTTATGGGAAGTTTCATAGAGGAGATGACAGGCAGAATAATACTCCATCCCTGCAAAGATGTCTCTGCTTTAATCCCTGGAACCTATGAATACGTCCCCTTACATGGCTGTGATGGTTAATTTTATGTGTCAGTTTAGCTAGGCCAGGGTACCCAGATATTTGGTGACTCTAAATGTTGCTGTGTCGGTATTTTTTAGATGAGATTAACATTTAAATAGATTTTGAGTAAAGTAGATTAACTTTCATGAGTCGGTAGGCCTCATCTATTCATTTGAAGGTCTTAAAAAAAGACTGAAGGTTTTCCCCTAAGGAAGAAGGAATTCTGTCTTCAGACTGCCTTCAGGTTTGAGAAACAACATCAGTTCTTCCCCTGGTTCCCAGACTGCTGGCCTCTCCGCAGCTTTCAGTCTTGCCAGCCCCCACGATCCTGTAACCCAACTCCTCTAATTCCTGAAAAAGAATCCATCTCTCTCTCTACCCACCCCACCTCACCACACACACACACACACACACACACACACACACACACACACACACACACACACACACACACACACACACACACACACACACACACACCCCCCAATGGTTCTGTTTCTCTGGAGAACCCTAATACAATGGCCAAAGGGATCTCGAAGGTGCGATTAAGAACAGGGATCTTGAAACCTTGAGAAAGGGAGAATATCCTCAGTTATCCAGGTGGAGCCGATCTAATCCCATGCATCTTTAAAATGGAAACACTTTCCTGGCTATGGCTAGAGGTTAGTATGACTATGGAAGAAGAGTCAGTGGCCAGTTTTGGAGATGGTGGAGAAGGCGTGAGCCAAGGAATGTGGGCAGCCTCTTAGCAAGGAAACAGATCTTGTCTAGAACCTCCATAGAGGAACACAGCCCTGTTATATCTTTTAGTGCAGAGACCCATGCAGAGCTTCTTACCTAAGGAACTGTAGATAATAAATTTGTGGCGTTTTAAGCCACTAAGTTTGTGTTTCAGTGGCAATAGGAAACATACTGGGGAGGTGGAATTTATAGCCTGAATAGGACTTGAATAAGAGTTGTGTATGCAGAACTGAATTGCAGGCCTGATTGTGGAGTGCTCCCGTACTAAAGGAGGCTGGCGTGACTGGAGTGGGGGATAAAGCTTCACTTAGGCACAAACCTTCATGTTACTGCAGTGGAGGTTGACACAGCTGACACTCTTTAAGTCTGAGGACGATGGCACTGCTCCTGAAGCTGCCATGGGTGCAGAAGGGCAGCTGGATGAGAACAGCAGTTTTGCCACTTAACTACCTCAGACCCCAGTTGTCTGAAATTGCAACTTTTTACATATAATCATAGATCATGATATTTAAGGCTATAAAAGATATAAAGAGGTTGCTTGATCTAGGCCTCTGTCTTCATGTAGCCAGTTACTGCCATCCTTATGAACAAAATACTGTAACTGAGACCCAAAGGAGAGCCATCATATGTCTAAGGTGGTCCTGCTAGTCATCAGCAGAGTAGACTCTAAAATGCAGGTCTGATAGCACATTTATGTGAGAATCTTCAAAAAAGGAGAGATTCACAATTACCAAATATATAAGTTTAAAAGGTGTATTGATATGTTTCTCTAATATAAAACACTTTGAAATTTCACTTTAGTTTTTAAATAGCTCATCATACATACTGAGGGTTTTGTTTTTCTCTGTAAGTAATAGTATCCCTCAATCCCAAAGTATGTGAAGAGCAGAAAAACTACTTGAGCTCTATGACTGACTTCTTTTCTTACCTGAATTTTTTGACCAATGGATTGCCTATGATTTTTCAATGATATTTATTGTTTGCTTATTCAGCCATGGACATGGTAGAGAATAATCTCTTGAGTAAATGAGTTAAAGGGATTAATCCCATATATCATTGCTTGTCAGTGTTATAAGAACAATCTTTAACAGCAAAAGAATGACAGCCCTAGCTTTGTATACTGTGTTGAGAGAGGATGCCTAAAATACACTAATGCAAGCTTGTAGTTACACTATTATTTATGGCATAACATGCTGATGTTAAGTATGATTATAAACACCATTATGTATTAGATGCAATTCATTTTGTTTTTCTCATCTGGTTTGAGGACCCGTGAGATTATATATCATCTCAGCATGCAGCCAGAACAATATCTGAGTTGGTTGGAACACTGAGCATATTTCCCTTAGAGAGACTTACTGTTCTTAAGAATAAGAATATGATCATTCAAGAGTGCCTTCTTCCTAAATGTGTGATAAAATGCTAGGAGTCACAAGGCCCAGTAATAACACCCATACTCAGGCAACACAGAGTGGTGACAGGATCTATTCAGACCTGGGTTTAAATTTATTTCTCTCAATTATTTCCTTCCTCTTTCCTTGCTTCCTTCCTTTCTTACTTCCTTCCACAAATATTTATAATGTTCCAGGCTGTTATTAAACTATAGTTATTATATATAGTTATTAAGATATAATCTCTGCATTGAAAGAGCACATAGTCTAATCATACACCATTGCTGGCTGTGTGACCTTACTTAAGTTGCTTGACTTCTCTGAGCACCTAGTACTGAGTCAGTCATCATTAGAGGTGAACTAAAGGGAACTATCCTTTTTCTTGATCCCAAATTCTTTGCTGGGGTGTGCGTACCTCAGGAGTTATGGACAACTCCTAACTCTCTCTTTTTTCTTACACCAGTAGTTTTGAATGGTGGTGGAAAAGAGTTGAAAAGGATGAGCTTTCTCTACTCCTGAGGTTTCCTTCCTTATAGAGGGAGCTCCTTTAGCATAACATTCTAGGACTTTTTCTGCCTCATCACTCTTTTATCTCCCAGTGAAGAGGCAGGATTTACCTGATGGGTGAATTTAGAAGGAGAAGCCAAGTGTGAAGGGCTGACCCTTTGTCTCTCCCTGTCTTGGAAAGCATGTATCCTGTGCATATCTGTCATGCTATAAGTTTTCAAGAGCCTTGTTCTAGGACAGAAGTATGCAGTGATCCCATTTTGCCTTTGTCATGGTGGGTAAGTCAGTTTTACTGTTGTGTTCATTATAAGCCCACTTACCATCCAATAAGAGCCACATTTTCCATTATGAGTAATAAAGATGGTATTTTGGTGCCCATCTGCCTTTCTCAACTGGTTCAGAACTCAGGTGGGGAAGAGCAGTGATATTATTGTGCCACTGTGAATCCCATTAAATGATAATTATTGCTTCCTTGGGACTCTTTTGCAGAAAATAATTTTTTAAAATGTCACTTGAACCTAATGATTGCAGATGCTAGCATAACAGAAATAGGCTGGGGATCACATGCCTCTCTCTATTTTTCTCTGTGAGAGAATAAGTGTTGCCTGATTCCTTTCTCCCAAAAGAGAGGTTATAAAAGATCATGGTGAGGTTACTCCTTTATGATTCTCCTTTCCTTATTTAAAAATTAATGGCTTGGTTCCAAAGGAATTGTCATAGTTTCCTACTAATTTTCTTAATTACTGTTTTAAATTGGGCAATTGCATTTTGGATATGTAATATTTTTTAATTTGTCATACTTTACTACACCCCTGTGAGGTAGGATATCCACATTTTGTAGATGAAGAAATCTCCAGGGGAAAGGAAGTGACTTGCCTAATGTCACACAACAGAACAACAAAACTGTCAGTTTGTTGGTGAATAT